>NC_092762.1:15356056-15683949 GCF_047496795.1 Chiloscyllium punctatum | reverse complement strand
ATGATTCAGGAATCTGGTACCAACTCTCGCGCGTTGAATAACGACAGACAGCTTCCAAATGAGGCCTTTCAGAGACGACTTTGGGGTACATTTGACAGACAGACAAGTTCAGGAATCCGTGGTGCGCTGTGACACCAGCGCAGCAGCTTCTTCCCTGCCTTTGAACCGGGCCGCCTGCGCAAGGAATGCAAATGCGGTACTGCTTTTCGTGGAAGGATCAGAACGCGGCAAGGACACTCTCAAACAGAATGGCATATGCATCAGAACCAGGTTGGAGAAAAACTTTATAATGCTTTACACAGTAATTAAATGGAGTTGCCTTACATTTCACTACGAGAGCAGATTCTTTCAAGCAAATTCGAAGGCAGGTTTGCAGATGGGAAAGCAAGCAAGAAAGCTCCGTTCTTGTCCATGTAAAAGGCTGCAGTTGACGAACAAAGCAGTTTCTGCCCAGTTTCGAACTAGGGACCTTTCGCGTGTTAGGCGAACGTGATGACCACTACACTACAGAAACCAGCCGCGGTCGCCGTGAAATTGATGACAATATATAGACAATGATTTCGTCAATGTTTGGACCGTAGGGCGAGGTGGAATAAGCTGGGACGACTTTCCCTGCAGCGGAACGGCTGCGATATGATCTTATGGAAGGGTTGTAAACTGAGTATTTCTGTGTTTTACCCAAATTGGGGCTAGTTGAAAACTCGAGAGCATAGGTTTAAGGTGAGTGGGCTGAAATTGACAAACGACCTGAGGCACATTTCCCACACAGAAGGTTGTGCGTGTATGGAATGAGCTCCCAGAGGAAGTGGAGAAGGCTATTACACTCAGAAAATTGCAAAGGTAATCGGATGAGTTTCTGGACAGGATGGGTTTAGAGGGATTGGGGCCAAATGCTGGGGAACGGGACTTGTTTAATTTTGGTTATGTGGTGAGCATGGATGAGATACACCTAAATATCTGTTTCCACGCCGTGTACCCCCATAACGTCTTGTTGCTAACACTGGCTGTAAAGGATTACTTTTTAGCGGAGTTTTCCATCGCAGTCTGTGGCACAATCGTTTAGTCTGTTCGACTGCTCACGGGAAAGGTAGTATTGTGAAACACTGCAGATACGAACGACTTCCTTAATTTTGCCCCGACTGACCATACTCCGTGAAATTTTCCCAGACCTCAATTGAGGAGTTTTGCTGCTCGAAGTTACCTCAGAAACCCTGTTAACTCGTAATGTGCTGAGCGAATCGCAAAACAGAAAGCATTTTTCACGGAACACAAACAAAACTGGCATGCCGAATGCATTTTCAGACAGAGAGATGCATGAATGCTAAATGTGTCACAGTCCGAGGGCATGAGTCATAAAGTAATCTCACAACTAACAACAGGGCAATTCCAAACTACTCTTTCAAACATACTGCAGCGTTAGTGCACCACCACTTTCCAGACAATGCTGAAAAGAGAGATAGAAAGAACATCACAAGAACGGGCCATAAAAAGTGAATTTCACCATTCACAGTCTCGATTAGATTACCTTTTCCTTCTGATGACTCCAGGACGGAAATGAAGGAAATGGGAGAAATTCAATAACATATGACACCGAAATTCATTGGAACGATTTTCCCATTGGACAGAAAACCAAATAACGACGAGTCGAGTCACCGCAGGACTTTGTTTCACAACGGCGATGAAATAATAGTCTCCATTCGGTTCCAGTAAAAGCACAAATCGCTTTGGAACAGCAGAGCTGTTTGCGATTTTCCGCGCGGGAGGCGAACGCGATCATGACAGCAGAGACACTTGGGTCAAATAACCATGAGCTGCTAGACATTACTACAATTTCGATTCTTGCTTTGCTAAATGATTTCACACATTGCTCGAAACAGGACGACTTTCACGTTTACACGGAACACGAAACACACCTGACTACAGGGAAAATGCACAAAGCTGAGCAGGCCGTGTTCCACATCAAACCGTGCAGCATTTATTCAGTCACTGTGTCTGTTTTGCAGAAGAAGGGTCCCAAAGAATGTTCTCCACCCTAAAACCGGAGGTCGCATTACAATCCGAGAACGACACATCACATTGTGAGCATGCTCTGACCTCGGGGCCGGTTCGAGATGCCACTTTCCGTGCCTTTTACTTTAACCGTGCAATTTGCTGCAGAGATGTTCACTCCTGGACATGAGCCACGTGGATACCAACTGAGTCGGAAACCTGTGCGGGAATCGACGAGAAGCGATTCAATAAATTTTGCTAACTTTCATGGTGCTTATTGGAAATGCAGTTTCTGTTCAAGTCAATCGAAAAGGCAGTTTCTGACCATAGTAACAGAAGTCAAAAGGTAATTACCTCACCCCACCCCCACTCCGGAAGAGGTGCTAACTGCCCTTGAGTGCTTTTTGATCTCGATGTGAAGAGCTCACACGCCTCTGAGTCACCTTCAAGTCTCTGTTTGCGGAGTGAATCACAAAGAAGGACTTTTACCAGAGCTGCAACCGCCTCACTTCCCCACTCGCTCTCCCCTTTTACATTTTCCTGCTCGTCAGTGATTTAAAGAAAACCAAATGGATGCGATGTCATTCTGTAGCCTCTCTGTCGATTCCTCCGTTTCAGTTCCAACATGGCTTAGATCTCGGGGCGCACCTTAATATTAGCGGCGCTATGAAAGCACAAGTTCAAAGGTTCCTCTGAGAGTGTAAATTATTTCATTGCTGTTGCTGATTGAATGAGCCACTAACGTGCGAACTGCCCCAAAATATGATTCAGGAATCTGGTACCAACTCTCGCGCGTTGAATAACGACAGACAGCTTCCAAATGAGGCCTTTCAGAGACGACTTTGGGGTACATTTGACAGACAGACAAGTTCAGGAATCCGTGGTGCGCTGTGACACCAGCGCAGCAGCTTCTTCCCTGCCTTTGAACCGGGCCGCCTGCGCAAGGAATGCAAATGCGGTACTGCTTTTCGTGGAAGGATCAGAACGCGGCAAGGACACTCTCAAACAGAATGGCATATCCATCAGACCCAGGTTGGAGAAAAACTTTATAATGCTTTACACAGTAATTAAATGGAGTTGCCTTACATTTCACTACGAGAGCAGATTCTTTCAAGCAAATTCGAAGGCAGGTTTGCAGATGGGAAAGCAAGGAAGAAAGCTCCGTTCTTGTCCATGTTAAAGGCTGCAGTTGACAAACAAAGCAGTTTCAGCCCTGTTTCGAACTAGGGACCGATCGCGTGTTAGGCGAACGTGATGACCACTACACTACAAAAACCAGCCGCGGTCGCCGCCCTGCGGCGCAGTGGCATCCAGCACTGAAAGTTGAAGCCATTCTCCGTTTCACCTTTCTGTTTCCAATCGCTCGTTGTTGTCCAGCGTAATTGACATCTTGACAACGTTAAAAAAAGACACGTGAAATTGATGACAATATATAGACAATGATTTCGTCAATGTTTGGACCGTAGGGCGAGGTGGAATAAGCTGGGACGACTTTCCCTGCAGCGTAACGGCTGCGATATGATCTTATGGAAGGGTTGTAAACTGAGTATTTCTGTGTTTTCCCCAAATTGGGGTGAGTTGAAAACTCGAGAGCATAGGTTTAAGGTGAGTGGGCTGAAATTGACAAACGACCTGAGGCACATTTCCCACACAGAAGGTTGTGCGTGTATGGAATGAGCTCCCAGAGGAAGTGGAGGAGGCTATTACACTCAGAAAATTGCAAAGGTAATCGGATGAGTTTCTGGACAGGATGGGTTTAGAGGGATTGGGGCCAAATGCTGGGGAACGGGACTTGTTTAATTTTGGTTATGTGGTGAGCATGGATGAGATACACCTAAATATCTGTTTCCACGCCGTGTACCCCCATAACGTCTTGTTGCTAACACTGGCTTTAAAGGATTACTTTTTAGCGGAGTTTTCCAGCGCAGTCTGTGGCACAATCGTTTAGTCTGTTCGACTGCTCACGGGAAAGGTAGTATTGTGAAACACTGCAGATACGAACGACTTCCTTAATTTTGCCCCGACTGACCATACTCCGTGAAATTTTCCCAGACCTCAATTGAGGAGTTTTGCTGCTCGAAGTTACCTCAGAAACCCTGTTAACTCGTAATGTGCTGAGCGAATCGCAAAACAGAAAGCATTTTTCACGGAACACAAACAAAACTGGCATGCCGAATGCATTTTCAGACAGAGAGATGCATGAATGCTAAATGTGTCACAGTCCGAGGGCATGAGTCATAAAGTAATCTCACAACTAACAACAGGGCAATTCCAAACTACTCTTTCAAACATACTGCAGCGTTAGTGCACCACCACTTTCCAGACAATGCTGAAAAGAGAGATAGAAAGAATATCATAAGAACGGGCCATAAAAAGTGAATTTCACCAATCACAGTCTCGATTAGATTACCTTTTCCTTCTGATGTCTCCAGGACGGAAATGAAGGAAATGGGAGAAATTCAATAACATATGACACCGAAATTCATTGGAACGATTTTCCCATTGGACAGAAAACCAAATAACGACGAGTCGAGTCACCGCAGGACTTTGTTTCACAACAGCGATGAAATAATAGTCTCCATTCGGTTCCAGTAAAAGCACAAATCGCTTTGGAACAGCAGAGCTGTTTGCGATTTTCCGCGCGGGAGGCGAACGCGATCATGACAGCAGAGACACTTGGACACTTCGGTCAAATAACCATGAGCTGCTAGACATTACTACAATTCCGATTCTTGCTTTGCTAAATGATTTCACACATTGCTCGAAACAGGACGACTTTCACGTTTACACGGAACACGAAACACACCTGACTACAGGGAAAATGCACAAAGCTGAGCAGGCCGTGTTCCACATCAAACCGTGCAGCATTTATTCAGTCACTGTTTCTGTTTTGCAGAAGAAGGGTCCCAAAGAATGTTCTCCACCCTAAAACCGGAGGTCGCATTACAATCCGAGAACGACAGATCACATTGTGAGCATGCTCTGACCTCGCGGCCGGTTCGAGATGCCACTTTCCGTGCCTTTTACTTTAACCGTGCAATTTGCTGCAGAGATGTTCACTCCTGGACATGAGCCACGTGGATACCAACTGAGTCGGAAACCTGTGCGGGAATCGACGAGAAGCGATTCAATAAATTGTGCTAACTTCCATGGTGCTTATTGGAAATGCAGTTTCTGTTCAAGTCAATCGAAAAGGCAGTTTCTGAACATAGTAACAGAAGTCAAAAGGTAATTACCTCACCCCACCCCCACTCCGCACGAGGTGCTAACTGCCCTTGAGTGCTTTTTGATCTCGATGTGAAGAGCTCACACGCCTCTGAGTCACCTTCAAGTCTCTGTTTGCGGAGTGAATCACAAAGAAGGACTTTTACCAGAGCTGCAACCGCCTCACTTCCCCACTCGCTCTCCCCTTTTACATTTTCCTGCTCGTCAGTGATTTAAAGAAAACCAAATGGATGCGATGTCATTCTGTAGCCTCTCTGTCGATTCCTCCGTTTCAGTTCCAACATGGCTTAGATCTCGGGGCGCACCTTAATATTAGCGGCGCTATGAAAGCACAAGTTCAAAGGTTCCTCTGAGAGTGTAAATTATTTCATTGCTGTTGCTGATTGAATGAGCCACTAACGTGCGAACTGCCCCAAAATATGATTCAGGAATCTGGTACCAACTCTCGCGCGTTGAATAACGACAGACAGCTTCCAAATGAGGCCTTTCAGAGACGACTTTGGGGTACATTTGACAGAAAGACAAGTTCAGGAATCCGTGGTGCGCTGTGACACCAGCGCAGCAGCTTCTTCCCTGCCTTTGAACCGGGCCGCCTGCGCAAGGAATGCCAATGCGGAACTGCTTTTCGTGGAAGGATCAGAACGCGGCAAGGACACTCTCAAACAGAATGGCATATGCATCAGAACCAGGTTGGAGAAAAACTTTATAATGCTTTACACAGTAATTAAATGGAGTTGCCTTACATTTCACTACGAGAGCAGATTCTTTCAAGCAATTTCGAAGGCAGGTTTGCAGATGGGAAAGCAAGCAAGAAAGCTCCGTTCTTGTCCATGTAAAAGGCTGCAGTTGACGAACAAAGCAGTTTCTGCCCAGTTTCGAACTAGGGACCTTTCGCGTGTTAGGCGAACGTGATGACCACTACACTACAGAAACCAGCTGCGGTCGCCGTCAAATTGATGACAATATATAGACAATGATTTCGTCAATGTTTGGACCGTAGGGCGAGGTGGAATAAGCTGGGACGACTTTCCCTGCAGCGGAACGGCTGCGATATGATCTTATGGAAGGGTTGTAAACTGAGTATTTCTGTGTTTTACCCAAATTGGGGTGAGTTGAAAACTCGAGAGCATAGGTTTAAGGTGAGTGGGCTGAAATTGACAAACGACCTGAGGCACATTTCCCACACAGAAGGTTGTGCGTGTATGGAATGAGCTCCCAGAGGAAGTGGAGGAGGCTATTACACTCAGAAAATTGCAAAGGTAATCGGATGAGTTTCTGGACAGGATGGGTTTAGAGGGATTGGGGCCAAATGCTGGGGAACGGGACTTGTTAATTTTGGTTATGTGGTGAGCGTGGATGAGATACACCTAAATATCTGTTTCCACGCCGTGTACCCCCATAACGTCTTGTTGCTAACACTGGCTTTAAAGGATTACTTTTTAGCGGAGTTTTCCATCGCAGTCTGTGGCACAATCGTTTAGTCTGTTCGACTGCTCACGGGAAAGGTAGTACTGTGAAACACTGCAGATACGAACAACTTCCTTAATTTTGCCCCGACTGACCATACTCCGTGAAATTTTCCCAGACCTCAATTGAGGAGTTTTGCTGCTCGAAGTTACCTCAGAAACCCTGTTAACTCGTAATGTGCTGAGCGAATCGCAAAACAGAAAGCATTTTTCACGGAACACAAACAAAACTGGCATGCCGAATGCATTTTCAGACAGAGAGATGCATGAATGCTAAATGTGTCACAGTCCGAGGGCATGAGTCATAAAGTAATCTCACAACTAACAACAGGGCAATTCCAAACTGCTCTTTCAAACATACTGCAGCGTTAGTGCACCACCACTTTCCAGACAATGCTGAAAAGAGAGATAGAAAGAACATCATAAGAACGGGCCATAAAAAGTGAATTTCACCATTCACAGTCTCGATTAGATTACCTTTTCCTTCTGATGACTCCAGGACGGAAATGAAGGAAATGGGAGAAATTCAATAACATATGACACCGAAATTCATTGGAACGATTTTCCCATTGGACAGAAAACCAAATAACGACGAGTCGAGTCACCGCAGGACTTTGTTTCACAACGGCGATGAAATAATAGTCTCCATTCGGTTCCAGTAAAAGCACAAATCGCTTTGGAACAGCAGAGCTGTTTGCGATTTTCCGCGCGGGAGGCGAACGCGATCATGACAGCAGAGACACTTGGACACTTCGGTCAAATAACCTTGAGCTGCTAGACATTACTACAATTTCGATTCTTGCTTTGCTAAATGATTTCACACATTGCTCGAAACAGGACGACTTTCACGTTTACACGGAACACGAAACACACCTGACTACAGGGAAAATGCACAAAGCTGAGCAGGCCGTGTTCCACATCAAACCGTGCAGCATTTATTCAGTCACTGTGTCTGTTTTGCAGAAGAAGGGTCCCAAAGAATGTTCTCCACCCTAAAACCGGAGGTCGCATTACAATCCGAGAACGACAGATCACATTGTGAGCATGCTCTGACCTCGGGGCCGGTTCGAGATGCCACTTTCCGTGCCTTTTACTTTAACCGTGCAATTTGCTGCAGAGATGTTCACTCCTGGACATGAGCCACGTGGATACCAACTGAGTCGGAAACCTGTGCGGGAATCGACGAGAAGCGATTCAATAAATTTTGCTAACTTTCATGGTGCTTATTGGAAATGCAGTTTCTGTTCAAGTCAATCGAAAAGGCAGTTTCTGAACATAGTAACAGAAGTCAAAAGGTAATTACCTCACCCCACCCCCACTCCGGAAGAGGTGCTAACTGCCCTTGAGTGCTTTTTGATCTCGATGTGAAGAGCTCACACGCCTCTGAGTCACCTTCAAGTCTCTGTTTGCGGAGTGAATCACAAAGAAGGACTTTTACTTGAGCTGCAACCGCCTCACTTCCCCACTCGCTCTCCCCTTTTACATTTTCCTGCTCGTCAGTGATTTAAAGAAAACCAAATGGATGCGATGTCATTCTGTAGCCTCTCTGTCGATTCCTCCGTTTCAGTTCCAACATGGCTTAGATCTCGGGGCGCACCTTAATATTAGCGGCGCTATGAAAGCACAAGTTCAAAGGTTCCTCTGAGAGTGTAAATTATTTCATTGCTGTTGCTGATTGAATGAGCCACTAACGTGCGAACTGCCCCAAAATATGATTCAGGAATCTGGTACCAACTCTCGCGCGTTGAATAACGACAGACAGCT
Source organism: Chiloscyllium punctatum (assembly GCF_047496795.1). Taxonomy (NCBI): domain Eukaryota; kingdom Metazoa; phylum Chordata; class Chondrichthyes; order Orectolobiformes; family Hemiscylliidae; genus Chiloscyllium; species Chiloscyllium punctatum. The sequence continues at coordinate 15,675,505 of NC_092762.1, read as the reverse complement.
TCCAAATGAGGCCTTTCAGAGACGACTTTGGGGTACATTTGACAGACAGACAAGTTCAGGAATCCGTGGTGCGCTGTGACACCAGCGCAGCAGCTTCTTCCCTGCCTTTGAACCGGGCCGCCTGCGCAAGGAATGCAAATGCGGTACTGCTTTTCGTGGAAGGATCAGAACGCGGCAAGGACACTCTCAAACAGAATGGCATATGCATCAGAACCAGGTTGGAGAAAAACTTTATAATGCTTTACACAGTAATTAAATGGAGTTGCCTTACATTTCACTACGAGAGCAGATTCTTTCAAGCAAATTCGAAGGCAGGTTTGCAGATGGGAAAGCAAGCAAGAAAGCTTCGTTCTTGTCCATGTAAAAGGCTGCAGTTGACGAACAAAGCAGTTTCTGCGCAGTTTCGAACTAGGGACCTTTCGCGTGTTAGGCGAACGTGATGACCACGACACTACAGAAACCAGCCGCGGTCGCCGTCAAATTGATGACAATATATAGACAATGATTTCGTCAATGTTTGGACCGTAGGGCGAGGTGGAATAAGCTGGGACGACTTTCCCTGCAGCGGAACGGCTGCGATATGATCTTATGGAAGGGTTGTAAACTGAGTATTTCTGTGTTTTACCCAAATTGGGGTGAGTTGAAAACTCGAGAGCATAGGTTTAAGGTGAGTGGGCTGAAATTGACAAACGACCTGAGGCACATTTCCCACACAGAAGGTTGTGCGTGTATGGAATGAGCTCCCAGAGGAAGTGGAGAAGGCTATTACACTCAGAAAATTGCAAAGGTAATCGGATGAGTTTCTGGACAGGATGGGTTTAGAGGGATTGGGGCCAAATGCTGGGGAACGGGACTTGTTTAATTTTGGTTATGTGGTGAGCATGGATGAGATACACCTAAATATCTGTTTCCACGCCGTGTACCCCCATAACGTCTTGTTGCTAACACTGGCTGTAAAGGATTACTTTTTAGCGGAGTTTTCCATCGCAGTCTGTGGCACAATCGTTTAGTCTGTTCGACTGCTCACGGGAAAGGTAGTATTGTGAAACACTGCAGATACGAACAACTTCCTTAATTTTGCCCCGACTGACCATACTCCGTGAAATTTTCCCAGACCTCAATTGAGGAGTTTTGCTGCTCGAAGTTACCTCAGAAACCCTGTTAACTCGTAATGTGCTGAGCGAATCGCAAAACAGAAAGCATTTTTCACGGAACACAAACAAAACTGGCATGCCGAATGCATTTTCAGACAGAGAGATGCATGAATGCTAAATGTGTCACAGTCCGAGGGCATGAGTCATAAAGTAATCTCACAACTAACAACAGGGCAATTCCAAACTGCTCTTTCAAACATACTGCAGCGTTAGTGCACCACCACTTTCCAGACAATGCTGAAAAGAGAGATAGAAAGAACATCATAAGAACGGGCCATAAAAAGTGAATTTCACCATTCACAGTCTCGATTAGATTACCTTTTCCTTCTGATGACTCCAGGACGGAAATGAAGGAAATGGGAGAAATTCAATAACATATGACACCGAAATTCATTGGAACGATTTTCCCATTGGACAGAAAACCAAATAACGACGAGTCGAGTCACCGCAGGACTTTGTTTCACAACGGCGATGAAATAATAGTCTCCATTCGGTTCCAGTAAAAGCACAAATCGCTTTGGAACAGCAGAGCTGTTTGCGATTTTCCGCGCGGGAGGCGAACGCGATCATGACAGCAGAGACACTTGGACACTTCGGTCAAATAACCTTGAGCTGCTAGACATTACTACAATTTCGATTCTTGCTTTGCTAAATGATTTCACACATTGCTCGAAACAGGACGACTTTCACGTTTACACGGAACACGAAACACACCTGACTACAGGGAAAATGCACAAAGCTGAGCAGGCCGTGTTCCACATCAAACCGTGCAGCATTTATTCAGTCACTGTGTCTGTTTTGCAGAAGAAGGGTCCCAAAGAATGTTCTCCACCCTAAAACCGGAGGTCGCATTACAATCCGAGAACGACAGATCACATTGTGAGCATGCTCTGACCTCGGGGCCGGTTCGAGATGCCACTTTCCGTGCCTTTTACTTTAACCGTGCAATTTGCTGCAGAGATGTTCACTCCTGGACATGAGCCACGTGGATACCAACTGAGTCGGAAACCTGTGCGGGAATCGACGAGAAGCGATTCAATAAATTTTGCTAACTTTCATGGTGCTTATTGGAAATGCAGTTTCTGTTCAAGTCAATCGAAAAGGCAGTTTCTGAACATAGTAACAGAAGTCAAAAGGTAATTACCTCACCCCACCCCCACTCCGGAAGAGGTGCTAACTGCCCTTGAGTGCTTTTTGATCTCGATGTGAAGAGCTCACACGCCTCTGAGTCACCTTCAAGTCTCTGTTTGCGGAGTGAATCACAAAGAAGGACTTTTACCAGAGCTGCAACCGCCTCACTTCCCCACTCGCTCTCCCCTTTTACATTTTCCTGCTCGTCAGTGATTTAAAGAAAACCAAATGGATGCGATGTCATTCTGTAGCCTCTCTGTCGATTCCTCCGTTTCAGTTCCAACATGGCTTAGATCTCGGGGCGCACCTTAATATTAGCGGCGCTATGAAAGCACAAGTTCAAAGGTTCCTCTGAGAGTGTAAATTATTTCATTGCTGTTGCTGATTGAATGAGCCACTAACGTGCGAACTGCCCCAAAATATGATTCAGGAATCTGGTACCAACTCTCGCGCGTTGAATAACGACAGACAGCTTCCAAATGAGGCCTTTCAGAGACGACTTTGGGGTACATTTGACAGAAAGACAAGTTCAGGAATCCGTGGTGCGCTGTGACACCAGCGCAGCAGCTTCTTCCCTGCCTTTGAACCGGGCCGCCTGCGCAAGGAATGCAAATGCGGTACTGCTTTTCGTGGAAGGATCAGAACGCGGCAAGGACACTCTCAAACAGAATGGCATATGCATCAGAACCAGGTTGGAGAAAAACTTTATAATGCTTTACACAGTAATTAAATGGAGTTGCCTTACATTTCACTACGAGAGCAGATTCTTTCAAGCAAATTCGAAGGCAGGTTTGCAGATGGGAAAGCAAGCAAGAAAGCTTCGTTCTTGTCCATGTAAAAGGCTGCAGTTGACGAACAAAGCAGTTTCTGCCCAGTTTCGAACTAGGGACCTTTCGCGTGTTAGGCGAACGTGATGACCACGACACTACAGAAACCAGCCGCGGTCGCCGTCAAATTGATGACAATATATAGACAATGATTTCGTCAATGTTTGGACCGTAGGGCGAGGTGGAATAAGCTGGGACGACTTTCCCTGCAGCGGAACGGCTGCGATATGATCTTATGGAAGGGTTGTAAACTGAGTATTTCTGTGTTTTACCCAAATTGGGGTGAGTTGAAAACTCGAGAGCATAGGTTTAAGGTGAGTGGGCTGAAATTGACAAACGACCTGAGGCACATTTCCCACACAGAAGGTTGTGCGTGTATGGAATGAGCTCCCAGAGGAAGTGGAGAAGGCTATTACACTCAGAAAATTGCAAAGGTAATCGGATGAGTTTCTGGACAGGATGGGTTTAGAGGGATTGGGGCCAAATGCTGGGGAACGGGACTTGTTTAATTTTAGTTATGTGGTGAGCATGGATGAGATACACCTAAATATCTGTTTCCACGCCGTGTACCCCCATAACGTCTTGTTGCTAACACTGGCTGTAAAGGATTACTTTTTAGCGGAGTTTTCCATCGCAGTCTGTGGCACAATCGTTTAGTCTGTTCGACTGCTCACGGGAAAGGTAGTATTGTGAAACACTGCAGATACGAACAACTTCCTTAATTTTGCCCCGACTGACCATACTCCGTGAAATTTTCCCAGACCTCAATTGAGGAGTTTTGCTGCTCGAAGTTACCTCAGAAACCCTGTTAACTCGTAATGTGCTGAGCGAATCGCAAAACAGAAAGCATTTTTCACGGAACACAAACAAAACTGGCATGCCGAATGCATTTTCAGACAGAGAGATGCATGAATGCTAAATGTGTCACAGTCCGAGGGCATGAGTCATAAAGTAATCTCACAACTAACAACAGGGCAATTCCAAACTGCTCTTTCAAACATACTGCAGCGTTAGTGCACCACCACTTTCCAGACAATGCTGAAAAGAGAGATAGAAAGAACATCATAAGAACGGGCCATAAAAAGTGAATTTCACCATTCACAGTCTCGATTAGATTACCTTTTCCTTCTGATGACTCCAGGACGGAAATGAAGGAAATGGGAGAAATTCAATAACATATGACACCGAAATTCATTGGAACGATTTTCCCATTGGACAGAAAACCAAATAACGACGAGTCGAGTCACCGCAGGACTTTGTTTCACAACGGCGATGAAATAATAGTCTCCATTCGGTTCCAGTAAAAGCACAAATCGCTTTGGAACAGCAGAGCTGTTTGCGATTTTCCGCGCGGGAGGCGAACGCGATCATGACAGCAGAGACACTTGGACACTTCGGTCAAATAACCTTGAGCTGCTAGACATTACTACAATTTCGATTCTTGCTTTGCTAAATGATTTCACACATTGCTCGAAACAGGACGACTTTCACGTTTACACGGAACACGAAACACACCTGACTACAGGGAAAATGCACAAAGCTGAGCAGGCCGTGTTCCACATCAAACCGTGCAGCATTTATTCAGTCACTGTGTCTGTTTTGCAGAAGAAGGGTCCCAAAGAATGTTCTCCACCCTAAAACCGGAGGTCGCATTACAATCCGAGAACGACAGATCACATTGTGAGCATGCTCTGACCTCGGGGCCGGTTCGAGATGCCACTTTCCGTGCCTTTTACTTTAACCGTGCAATTTGCTGCAGAGATGTTCACTCCTGGACATGAGCCACGTGGATACCAACTGAGTCGGAAACCTGTGCGGGAATCGACGAGAAGCGATTCAATAAATTTTGCTAACTTTCATGGTGCTTATTGGAAATGCAGTTTCTGTTCAAGTCAATCGAAAAGGCAGTTTCTGAACATAGTAACAGAAGTCAAAAGGTAATTACCTCACCCCACCCCCACTCCGGAAGAGGTGCTAACTGCCCTTGAGTGCTTTTTGATCTCGATGTGAAGAGCTCACACGCCTCTGAGTCACCTTCAAGTCTCTGTTTGCGGAGTGAATCACAAAGAAGGACTTTTACCAGAGCTGCAACCGCCTCACTTCCCCACTCGCTCTCCCCTTTTACATTTTCCTGCTCGTCAGTGATTTAAAGAAAACCAAATGGATGCGATGTCATTCTGTAGCCTCTCTGTCGATTCCTCCGTTTCAGTTCCAACATGGCTTAGATCTCGGGGCGCACCTTAATATTAGCGGCGCTATGAAAGCACAAGTTCAAAGGTTCCTCTGAGAGTGTAAATTATTTCATTGCTGTTGCTGATTGAATGAGCCACTAACGTGCGAACTGCCCCAAAATATGATTCAGGAATCTGGTACCAACTCTCGCGCGTTGAATAACGACAGACAGCTTCCAAATGAGGCCTTTCAGAGACGACTTTGGGGTACATTTGACAGACAGACAAGTTCAGGAATCCGTGGTGCGCTGTGACACCAGCGCAGCAGCTTCTTCCCTGCCTTTGAACCGGGCCGCCTGCGCAAGGAATGCAAATGCGGTACTGCTTTTCGTGGAAGGATCAGAACGCGGCAAGGACACTCTCAAACAGAATGGCATATGCATCAGAACCAGGTTGGAGAAAAACTTTATAATGCTTTACACAGTAATTAAATGGAGTTGCCTTACATTTCACTACGAGAGCAGATTCTTTCAAGCAAATTCGAAGGCAGGTTTGCAGATGGGAAAGCAAGCAAGAAAGCTTCGTTCTTGTCCATGTAAAAGGCTGCAGTTGACGAACAAAGCAGTTTCTGCGCAGTTTCGAACTAGGGACCTTTCGCGTGTTAGGCGAACGTGATGACCACGACACTACAGAAACCAGCCGCGGTCGCCGTCAAATTGATGACAATATATAGACAATGATTTCGTCAATGTTTGGACCGTAGGGCGAGGTGGAATAAGCTGGGACGACTTTCCCTGCAGCGGAACGGCTGCGATATGATCTTATGGAAGGGTTGTAAACTGAGTATTTCTGTGTTTTACCCAAATTGGGGTGAGTTGAAAACTCGAGAGCATAGGTTTAAGGTGAGTGGGCTGAAATTGACAAACGACCTGAGGCACATTTCCCACACAGAAGGTTGTGCGTGTATGGAATGAGCTCCCAGAGGAAGTGGAGAAGGCTATTACACTCAGAAAATTGCAAAGGTAATCGGATGAGTTTCTGGACAGGATGGGTTTAGAGGGATTGGGGCCAAATGCTGGGGAACGGGACTTGTTTAATTTTGGTTATGTGGTGAGCATGGATGAGATACACCTAAATATCTGTTTCCACGCCGTGTACCCCCATAACGTCTTGTTGCTAACACTGGCTGTAAAGGATTACTTTTTAGCGGAGTTTTCCATCGCAGTCTGTGGCACAATCGTTTAGTCTGTTCGACTGCTCACGGGAAAGGTAGTATTGTGAAACACTGCAGATACGAACAACTTCCTTAATTTTGCCCCGACTGACCATACTCCGTGAAATTTTCCCAGACCTCAATTGAGGAGTTTTGCTGCTCGAAGTTACCTCAGAAACCCTGTTAACTCGTAATGTGCTGAGCGAATCGCAAAACAGAAAGCATTTTTCACGGAACACAAACAAAACTGGCATGCCGAATGCATTTTCAGACAGAGAGATGCATGAATGCTAAATGTGTCACAGTCCGAGGGCATGAGTCATAAAGTAATCTCACAACTAACAACAGGGCAATTCCAAACTGCTCTTTCAAACATACTGCAGCGTTAGTGCACCACCACTTTCCAGACAATGCTGAAAAGAGAGATAGAAAGAACATCATAAGAACGGGCCATAAAAAGTGAATTTCACCATTCACAGTCTCGATTAGATTACCTTTTCCTTCTGATGACTCCAGGACGGAAATGAAGGAAATGGGAGAAATTCAATAACATATGACACCGAAATTCATTGGAACGATTTTCCCATTGGACAGAAAACCAAATAACGACGAGTCGAGTCACCGCAGGACTTTGTTTCACAACGGCGATGAAATAATAGTCTCCATTCGGTTCCAGTAAAAGCACAAATCGCTTTGGAACAGCAGAGCTGTTTGCGATTTTCCGCGCGGGAGGCGAACGCGATCATGACAGCAGAGACACTTGGACACTTCGGTCAAATAACCTTGAGCTGCTAGACATTACTACAATTTCGATTCTTGCTTTGCTAAATGATTTCACACATTGCTCGAAACAGGACGACTTTCACGTTTACACGGAACACGAAACACACCTGACTACAGGGAAAATGCACAAAGCTGAGCAGGCCGTGTTCCACATCAAACCGTGCAGCATTTATTCAGTCACTGTGTCTGTTTTGCAGAAGAAGGGTCCCAAAGAATGTTCTCCACCCTAAAACCGGAGGTCGCATTACAATCCGAGAACGACAGATCACATTGTGAGCATGCTCTGACCTCGGGGCCGGTTCGAGATGCCACTTTCCGTGCCTTTTACTTTAACCGTGCAATTTGCTGCAGAGATGTTCACTCCTGGACATGAGCCACGTGGATACCAACTGAGTCGGAAACCTGTGCGGGAATCGACGAGAAGCGATTCAATAAATTTTGCTAACTTTCATGGTGCTTATTGGAAATGCAGTTTCTGTTCAAGTCAATCGAAAAGGCAGTTTCTGAACATAGTAACAGAAGTCAAAAGGTAATTACCTCACCCCACCCCCACTCCGGAAGAGGTGCTAACTGCCCTTGAGTGCTTTTTGATCTCGATGTGAAGAGCTCACACGCCTCTGAGTCACCTTCAAGTCTCTGTTTGCGGAGTGAATCACAAAGAAGGACTTTTACCAGAGCTGCAACCGCCTCACTTCCCCACTCGCTCTCCCCTTTTACATTTTCCTGCTCGTCAGTGATTTAAAGAAAACCAAATGGATGCGATGTCATTCTGTAGCCTCTCTGTCGATTCCTCCGTTTCAGTTCCAACATGGCTTAGATCTCGGGGCGCACCTTAATATTAGCGGCGCTATGAAAGCACAAGTTCAAAGGTTCCTCTGAGAGTGTAAATTATTTCATTGCTGTTGCTGATTGAATGAGCCACTAACGTGCGAACTGCCCCAAAATATGATTCAGGAATCTGGTACCAACTCTCGCGCGTTGAATAACGACAGACAGCTTCCAAATGAGGCCTTTCAGAGACGACTTTGGGGTACATTTGACAGACAGACAAGTTCAGGAATCCGTGGTGCGCTGTGACACCAGCGCAGCAGCTTCTTCCCTGCCTTTGAACCGGGCCGCCTGCGCAAGGAATGCAAATGCGGTACTGCTTTTCGTGGAAGGATCAGAACGCGGCAAGGACACTCTCAAACAGAATGGCATATGCATCAGAACCAGGTTGGAGAAAAACTTTATAATGCTTTACACAGTAATTAAATGGAGTTGCCTTACATTTCACTACGAGAGCAGATTCTTTCAAGCAAATTCGAAGGCAGGTTTGCAGATGGGAAAGCAAGCAAGAAAGCTTCGTTCTTGTCCATGTAAAAGGCTGCAGTTGACGAACAAAGCAGTTTCTGCGCAGTTTCGAACTAGGGACCTTTCGCGTGTTAGGCGAACGTGATGACCACGACACTACAGAAACCAGCCGCGGTCGCCGTCAAATTGATGACAATATATAGACAATGATTTCGTCAATGTTTGGACCGTAGGGCGAGGTGGAATAAGCTGGGACGACTTTCCCTGCAGCGGAACGGCTGCGATATGATCTTATGGAAGGGTTGTAAACTGAGTATTTCTGTGTTTTACCCAAATTGGGGTGAGTTGAAAACTCGAGAGCATAGGTTTAAGGTGAGTGGGCTGAAATTGACAAACGACCTGAGGCACATTTCCCACACAGAAGGTTGTGCGTGTATGGAATGAGCTCCCAGAGGAAGTGGAGGAGGCTATTACACTCAGAAAATTGCAAAGGTAATCGGATGAGTTTCTGGACAGGATGGGTTTAGAGGGATTGGGGCCAAATGCTGGGGAACGGGACTTGTTTAATTTTGGTTATGTGGTGAGCGTGGATGAGATACACCTAAATATCTGTTTCCACGCCGTGTACCCCCATAACGTCTTGTTGCTAACACTGGCTTTAAAGGATTACTTTTTAGCGGAGTTTTCCATCGCAGTCTGTGGCACAATCGTTTAGTCTGTTCGACTGCTCACGGGAAAGGTAGTACTGTGAAACACTGCAGATACGAACAACTTCCTTAATTTTGCCCCGACTGACCATACTCCGTGAAATTTTCCCAGACCTCAATTGAGGAGTTTTGCTGCTCGAAGTTACCTCAGAAACCCTGTTAACTCGTAATGTGCTGAGCGAATCGCAAAACAGAAAGCATTTTTCACGGAACACAAACAAAACTGGCATGCCGAATGCATTTTCAGACAGAGAGATGCATGAATGCTAAATGTGTCACAGTCCGAGGGCATGAGTCATAAAGTAATCTCACAACTAACAACAGGGCAATTCCAAACTGCTCTTTCAAACATACTGCAGCGTTAGTGCACCACCACTTTCCAGACAATGCTGAAAAGAGAGATAGAAAGAACATCATAAGAACGGGCCATAAAAAGTGAATTTCACCATTCACAGTCTCGATTAGATTACCTTTTCCTTCTGATGACTCCAGGACGGAAATGAAGGAAATGGGAGAAATTCAATAACATATGACACCGAAATTCATTGGAACGATTTTCCCATTGGACAGAAAACCAAATAACGACGAGTCGAGTCACCGCAGGACTTTGTTTCACAACGGCGATGAAATAATAGTCTCCATTCGGTTCCAGTAAAAGCACAAATCGCTTTGGAACAGCAGAGCTGTTTGCGATTTTCCGCGCGGGAGGCGAACGCGATCATGACAGCAGAGACACTTGGACACTTCGGTCAAATAACCTTGAGCTGCTAGACATTACTACAATTTCGATTCTTGCTTTGCTAAATGATTTCACACATTGCTCGAAACAGGACGACTTTCACGTTTACACGGAACACGAAACACACCTGACTACAGGGAAAATGCACAAAGCTGAGCAGGCCGTGTTCCACATCAAACCGTGCAGCATTTATTCAGTCACTGTGTCTGTTTTGCAGAAGAAGGGTCCCAAAGAATGTTCTCCACCCTAAAACCGGAGGTCGCATTACAATCCGAGAACGACAGATCACATTGTGAGCATGCTCTGACCTCGGGGCCGGTTCGAGATGCCACTTTCCGTGCCTTTTACTTTAACCGTGCAATTTGCTGCAGAGATGTTCACTCCTGGACATGAGCCACGTGGATACCAACTGAGTCGGAAACCTGTGCGGGAATCGACGAGAAGCGATTCAATAAATTTTGCTAACTTTCATGGTGCTTATTGGAAATGCAGTTTCTGTTCAAGTCAATCGAAAAGGCAGTTTCTGAACATAGTAACAGAAGTCAAAAGGTAATTACCTCACCCCACCCCCACTCCGGAAGAGGTGCTAACTGCCCTTGAGTGCTTTTTGATCTCGATGTGAAGAGCTCACACGCCTCTGAGTCACCTTCAAGTCTCTGTTTGCGGAGTGAATCACAAAGAAGGACTTTTACCAGAGCTGCAACCGCCTCACTTCCCCACTCGCTCTCCCCTTTTACATTTTCCTGCTCGTCAGTGATTTAAAGAAAACCAAATGGATGCGATGTCATTCTGTAGCCTCTCTGTCGATTCCTCCGTTTCAGTTCCAACATGGCTTAGATCTCGGGGCGCACCTTAATATTAGCGGCGCTATGAAAGCACAAGTTCAAAGGTTCCTCTGAGAGTGTAAATTATTTCATTGCTGTTGCTGATTGAATGAGCCACTAACGTGCGAACTGCCCCAAAATATGATTCAGGAATCTGGTACCAACTCTCGCGCGTTGAATAACGACAGACAGCTTCCAAATGAGGCCTTTCAGAGACGACTTTGGGGTACATTTGACAGACAGACAAGTTCAGGAATCCGTGGTGCGCTGTGACACCAGCGCAGCAGCTTCTTCCCTGCCTTTGAACCGGGCCGCCTGCGCAAGGAATGCAAATGCGGTACTGCTTTTCGTGGAAGGATCAGAACGCGGCAAGGACACTCTCAAACAGAATGGCATATGCATCAGAACCAGGTTGGAGAAAAACTTTATAATGCTTTACACAGTAATTAAATGGAGTTGCCTTACATTTCACTACGAGAGCAGATTCTTTCAAGCAAATTCGAAGGCAGGTTTGCAGATGGGAAAGCAAGCAAGAAAGCTTCGTTCTTGTCCATGTAAAAGGCTGCAGTTGACGAACAAAGCAGTTTCTGCGCAGTTTCGAACTAGGGACCTTTCGCGTGTTAGGCGAACGTGATGACCACGACACTACAGAAACCAGCCGCGGTCGCCGTCAAATTGATGACAATATATAGACAATGATTTCGTCAATGTTTGGACCGTAGGGCGAGGTGGAATAAGCTGGGACGACTTTCCCTGCAGCGGAACGGCTGCGATATGATCTTATGGAAGGGTTGTAAACTGAGTATTTCTGTGTTTTACCCAAATTGGGGTGAGTTGAAAACTCGAGAGCATAGGTTTAAGGTGAGTGGGCTGAAATTGACAAACGACCTGAGGCACATTTCCCACACAGAAGGTTGTGCGTGTATGGAATGAGCTCCCAGAGGAAGTGGAGGAGGCTATTACACTCAGAAAATTGCAAAGGTAATCGGATGAGTTTCTGGACAGGATGGGTTTAGAGGGATTGGGGCCAAATGCTGGGGAACGGGACTTGTTTAATTTTGGTTATGTGGTGAGCGTGGATGAGATACACCTAAATATCTGTTTCCACGCCGTGTACCCCCATAACGTCTTGTTGCTAACACTGGCTTTAAAGGATTACTTTTTAGCGGAGTTTTCCATCGCAGTCTGTGGCACAATCGTTTAGTCTGTTCGACTGCTCACGGGAAAGGTAGTACTGTGAAACACTGCAGATACGAACAACTTCCTTAATTTTGCCCCGACTGACCATACTCCGTGAAATTTTCCCAGACCTCAATTGAGGAGTTTTGCTGCTCGAAGTTACCTCAGAAACCCTGTTAACTCGTAATGTGCTGAGCGAATCGCAAAACAGAAAGCATTTTTCACGGAACACAAACAAAACTGGCATGCCGAATGCATTTTCAGACAGAGAGATGCATGAATGCTAAATGTGTCACAGTCCGAGGGCATGAGTCATAAAGTAATCTCACAACTAACAACAGGGCAATTCCAAACTGCTCTTTCAAACATACTGCAGCGTTAGTGCACCACCACTTTCCAGACAATGCTGAAAAGAGAGATAGAAAGAACATCATAAGAACGGGCCATAAAAAGTGAATTTCACCATTCACAGTCTCGATTAGATTACCTTTTCCTTCTGATGACTCCAGGACGGAAATGAAGGAAATGGGAGAAATTCAATAACATATGACACCGAAATTCATTGGAACGATTTTCCCATTGGACAGAAAACCAAATAACGACGAGTCGAGTCACCGCAGGACTTTGTTTCACAACGGCGATGAAATAATAGTCTCCATTCGGTTCCAGTAAAAGCACAAATCGCTTTGGAACAGCAGAGCTGTTTGCGATTTTCCGCGCGGGAGGCGAACGCGATCATGACAGCAGAGACACTTGGACACTTCGGTCAAATAACCTTGAGCTGCTAGACATTACTACAATTTCGATTCTTGCTTTGCTAAATGATTTCACACATTGCTCGAAACAGGACGACTTTCACGTTTACACGGAACACGAAACACACCTGACTACAGGGAAAATGCACAAAGCTGAGCAGGCCGTGTTCCACATCAAACCGTGCAGCATTTATTCAGTCACTGTGTCTGTTTTGCAGAAGAAGGGTCCCAAAGAATGTTCTCCACCCTAAAACCGGAGGTCGCATTACAATCCGAGAACGACAGATCACATTGTGAGCATGCTCTGACCTCGGGGCCGGTTCGAGATGCCACTTTCCGTGCCTTTTACTTTAACCGTGCAATTTGCTGCAGAGATGTTCACTCCTGGACATGAGCCACGTGGATACCAACTGAGTCGGAAACCTGTGCGGGAATCGACGAGAAGCGATTCAATAAATTTTGCTAACTTTCATGGTGCTTATTGGAAATGCAGTTTCTGTTCAAGTCAATCGAAAAGGCAGTTTCTGAACATAGTAACAGAAGTCAAAAGGTAATTACCTCACCCCACCCCCACTCCGGAAGAGGTGCTAACTGCCCTTGAGTGCTTTTTGATCTCGATGTGAAGAGCTCACACGCCTCTGAGTCACCTTCAAGTCTCTGTTTGCGGAGTGAATCACAAAGAAGGACTTTTACCAGAGCTGCAACCGCCTCACTTCCCCACTCGCTCTCCCCTTTTACATTTTCCTGCTCGTCAGTGATTTAAAGAAAACCAAATGGATGCGATGTCATTCTGTAGCCTCTCTGTCGATTCCTCCGTTTCAGTTCCAACATGGCTTAGATCTCGGGGCGCACCTTAATATTAGCGGCGCTATGAAAGCACAAGTTCAAAGGTTCCTCTGAGAGTGTAAATTATTTCATTGCTGTTGCTGATTGAATGAGCCACTAACGTGCGAACTGCCCCAAAATATGATTCAGGAATCTGGTACCAACTCTCGCGCGTTGAATAACGACAGACAGCTTCCAAATGAGGCCTTTCAGAGACGACTTTGGGGTACATTTGACAGACAGACAAGTTCAGGAATCCGTGGTGCGCTGTGACACCAGCGCAGCAGCTTCTTCCCTGCCTTTGAACCGGGCCGCCTGCGCAAGGAATGCAAATGCGGTACTGCTTTTCGTGGAAGGATCAGAACGCGGCAAGGACACTCTCAAACAGAATGGCATATGCATCAGAACCAGGTTGGAGAAAAACTTTATAATGCTTTACACAGTAATTAAATGGAGTTGCCTTACATTTCACTACGAGAGCAGATTCTTTCAAGCAAATTCGAAGGCAGGTTTGCAGATGGGAAAGCAAGCAAGAAAGCTTCGTTCTTGTCCATGTAAAAGGCTGCAGTTGACGAACAAAGCAGTTTCTGCCCAGTTTCGAACTAGGGACCTTTCGCGTGTTAGGCGAACGTGATGACCACGACACTACAGAAACCAGCCGCGGTCGCCGTCAAATTGATGACAATATATAGACAATGATTTCGTCAATGTTTGGACCGTAGGGCGAGGTGGAATAAGCTGGGACGACTTTCCCTGCAGCGGAACGGCTGCGATATGATCTTATGGAAGGGTTGTAAACTGAGTATTTCTGTGTTTTACCCAAATTGGGGTGAGTTGAAAACTCGAGAGCATAGGTTTAAGGTGAGTGGGCTGAAATTGACAAACGACCTGAGGCACATTTCCCACACAGAAGGTTGTGCGTGTATGGAATGAGCTCCCAGAGGAAGTGGAGAAGGCTATTACACTCAGAAAATTGCAAAGGTAATCGGATGAGTTTCTGGACAGGATGGGTTTAGAGGGATTGGGGCCAAATGCTGGGGAACGGGACTTGTTTAATTTTGGTTATGTGGTGAGCATGGATGAGATACACCTAAATATCTGTTTCCACGCCGTGTACCCCCATAACGTCTTGTTGCTAACACTGGCTGTAAAGGATTACTTTTTAGCGGAGTTTTCCATCGCAGTCTGTGGCACAATCGTTTAGTCTGTTCGACTGCTCACGGGAAAGGTAGTATTGTGAAACACTGCAGATACGAACAACTTCCTTAATTTTGCCCCGACTGACCATACTCCGTGAAATTTTCCCAGACCTCAATTGAGGAGTTTTGCTGCTCGAAGTTACCTCAGAAACCCTGTTAACTCGTAATGTGCTGAGCGAATCGCAAAACAGAAAGCATTTTTCACGGAACACAAACAAAACTGGCATGCCGAATGCATTTTCAGACAGAGAGATGCATGAATGCTAAATGTGTCACAGTCCGAGGGCATGAGTCATAAAGTAATCTCACAACTAACAACAGGGCAATTCCAAACTGCTCTTTCAAACATACTGCAGCGTTAGTGCACCACCACTTTCCAGACAATGCTGAAAAGAGAGATAGAAAGAACATCATAAGAACGGGCCATAAAAAGTGAATTTCACCATTCACAGTCTCGATTAGATTACCTTTTCCTTCTGATGACTCCAGGACGGAAATGAAGGAAATGGGAGAAATTCAATAACATATGACACCGAAATTCATTGGAACGATTTTCCCATTGGACAGAAAACCAAATAACGACGAGTCGAGTCACCGCAGGACTTTGTTTCACAACGGCGATGAAATAATAGTCTCCATTCGGTTCCAGTAAAAGCACAAATCGCTTTGGAACAGCAGAGCTGTTTGCGATTTTCCGCGCGGGAGGCGAACGCGATCATGACAGCAGAGACACTTGGACACTTCGGTCAAATAACCTTGAGCTGCTAGACATTACTACAATTTCGATTCTTGCTTTGCTAAATGATTTCACACATTGCTCGAAACAGGACGACTTTCACGTTTACACGGAACACGAAACACACCTGACTACAGGGAAAATGCACAAAGCTGAGCAGGCCGTGTTCCACATCAAACCGTGCAGCATTTATTCAGTCACTGTGTCTGTTTTGCAGAAGAAGGGTCCCAAAGAATGTTCTCCACCCTAAAACCGGAGGTCGCATTACAATCCGAGAACGACAGATCACATTGTGAGCATGCTCTGACCTCGGGGCCGGTTCGAGATGCCACTTTCCGTGCCTTTTACTTTAACCGTGCAATTTGCTGCAGAGATGTTCACTCCTGGACATGAGCCACGTGGATACCAACTGAGTCGGAAACCTGTGCGGGAATCGACGAGAAGCGATTCAATAAATTTTGCTAACTTTCATGGTGCTTATTGGAAATGCAGTTTCTGTTCAAGTCAATCGAAAAGGCAGTTTCTGAACATAGTAACAGAAGTCAAAAGGTAATTACCTCACCCCACCCCCACTCCGGAAGAGGTGCTAACTGCCCTTGAGTGCTTTTTGATCTCGATGTGAAGAGCTCACACGCCTCTGAGTCACCTTCAAGTCTCTGTTTGCGGAGTGAATCACAAAGAAGGACTTTTACCAGAGCTGCAACCGCCTCACTTCCCCACTCGCTCTCCCCTTTTACATTTTCCTGCTCGTCAGTGATTTAAAGAAAACCAAATGGATGCGATGTCATTCTGTAGCCTCTCTGTCGATTCCTCCGTTTCAGTTCCAACATGGCTTAGATCTCGGGGCGCACCTTAATATTAGCGGCGCTATGAAAGCACAAGTTCAAAGGTTCCTCTGAGAGTGTAAATTATTTCATTGCTGTTGCTGATTGAATGAGCCACTAACGTGCGAACTGCCCCAAAATATGATTCAGGAATCTGGTACCAACTCTCGCGCGTTGAATAACGACAGACAGCTTCCAAATGAGGCCTTTCAGAGACGACTTTGGGGTACATTTGACAGAAAGACAAGTTCAGGAATCCGTGGTGCGCTGTGACACCAGCGCAGCAGCTTCTTCCCTGCCTTTGAACCGGGCCGCCTGCGCAAGGAATGCAAATGCGGTACTGCTTTTCGTGGAAGGATCAGAACGCGGCAAGGACACTCTCAAACAGAATGGCATATGCATCAGAACCAGGTTGGAGAAAAACTTTATAATGCTTTACACAGTAATTAAATGGAGTTGCCTTACATTTCACTACGAGAGCAGATTCTTTCAAGCAAATTCGAAGGCAGGTTTGCAGATGGGAAAGCAAGCAAGAAAGCTTCGTTCTTGTCCATGTAAAAGGCTGCAGTTGACGAACAAAGCAGTTTCTGCCCAGTTTCGAACTAGGGACCTTTCGCGTGTTAGGCGAACGTGATGACCACGACACTACAGAAACCAGCCGCGGTCGCTGCCCTCCGGCGCAGTGGCATCCAGCACTGAAAGTTGAAGCCATTCTCCGTTTCACCTTTCTGTTTCCAATCGCTCGTTGTTGTCCAGCGTAATTGACATCTTGACAACGTTCAAAAAAGACACGTGAAATTGATGACAATATATAGACAATGATTTCGTCAATGTTTGGACCGTAGGGCGAGGTGGAATAAGCTGGGACGACTTTCCCTGCAGCGTAACGGCTGCGATATGATCTCATGGAAGGGTTGTAAACTGAGTATTTCTGTGTTTTACCCAAATTGGGGTGAGTTGAAAACTCGAGAGCATAGGTTTAAGGTGAGTGGGCTGAAATTGACAAACGACCTGAGGCACATTTCCCACACAGAAGGTTGTGCGTGTATGGAATGAGCTCCCAGAGGAAGTGGAGGAGGCTATTACACTCAGAAAATTGCAAAGGTAATCGGATGAGTTTCTGGACAGGATGGGTTTAGAGGGATTGGGGCCAAATGCTGGGGAACGGGACTTGTTTAATTTTGGTTATGTGGTGAGCGTGGATGAGATACACCTAAATATCTGTTTCCACGCCGTGTACCCCCATAACGTCTTGTTGCTAACACTGGCTTTAAAGGATTACTTTTTAGCGGAGTTTTCCATCGCAGTCTGTGGCACAATCGTTTAGTCTGTTCGACTGCTCACGGGAAAGGTAGTACTGTGAAACACTGCAGATACGAACAACTTCCTTAATTTTGCCCCGACTGACCATACTCCGTGAAATTTTCCCAGACCTCAATTGAGGAGTTTTGCTGCTCGAAGTTACCTCAGAAACCCTGTTAACTCGTAATGTGCTGAGCGAATCGCAAAACAGAAAGCATTTTTCACGGAACACAAACAAAACTGGCATGCCGAATGCATTTTCAGACAGAGAGATGCATGAATGCTAAATGTGTCACAGTCCGAGGGCATGAGTCATAAAGTAATCTCACAACTAACAACAGGGCAATTCCAAACTGCTCTTTCAAACATACTGCAGCGTTAGTGCACCACCACTTTCCAGACAATGCTGAAAAGAGAGATAGAAAGAACATCATAAGAACGGGCCATAAAAAGTGAATTTCACCATTCACAGTCTCGATTAGATTACCTTTTCCTTCTGATGACTCCAGGACGGAAATGAAGGAAATGGGAGAAATTCAATAACATATGACACCGAAATTCATTGGAACGATTTTCCCATTGGACAGAAAACCAAATAACGACGAGTCGAGTCACCGCAGGACTTTGTTTCACAACGGCGATGAAATAATAGTCTCCATTCGGTTCCAGTAAAAGCACAAATCGCTTTGGAACAGCAGAGCTGTTTGCGATTTTCCGCGCGGGAGGCGAACGCGATCATGACAGCAGAGACACTTGGACACTTCGGTCAAATAACCTTGAGCTGCTAGACATTACTACAATTTCGATTCTTGCTTTGCTAAATGATTTCACACATTGCTCGAAACAGGACGACTTTCACGTTTACACGGAACACGAAACACACCTGACTACAGGGAAAATGCACAAAGCTGAGCAGGCCGTGTTCCACATCAAACCGTGCAGCATTTATTCAGTCACTGTGTCTGTTTTGCAGAAGAAGGGTCCCAAAGAATGTTCTCCACCCTAAAACCGGAGGTCGCATTACAATCCGAGAACGACAGATCACATTGTGAGCATGCTCTGACCTCGGGGCCGGTTCGAGATGCCACTTTCCGTGCCTTTTACTTTAACCGTGCAATTTGCTGCAGAGATGTTCACTCCTGGACATGAGCCACGTGGATACCAACTGAGTCGGAAACCTGTGCGGGAATCGACGAGAAGCGATTCAATAAATTTTGCTAACTTTCATGGTGCTTATTGGAAATGCAGTTTCTGTTCAAGTCAATCGAAAAGGCAGTTTCTGAACATAGTAACAGAAGTCAAAAGGTAATTACCTCACCCCACCCCCACTCCGGAAGAGGTGCTAACTGCCCTTGAGTGCTTTTTGATCTCGATGTGAAGAGCTCACACGCCTCTGAGTCACCTTCAAGTCTCTGTTTGCGGAGTGAATCACAAAGAAGGACTTTTACCAGAGCTGCAACCGCCTCACTTCCCCACTCGCTCTCCCCTTTTACATTTTCCTGCTCGTCAGTGATTTAAAGAAAACCAAATGGATGCGATGTCATTCTGTAGCCTCTCTGTCGATTCCTCCGTTTCAGTTCCAACATGGCTTAGATCTCGGGGCGCACCTTAATATTAGCGGCGCTATGAAAGCACAAGTTCAAAGGTTCCTCTGAGAGTGTAAATTATTTCATTGCTGTTGCTGATTGAATGAGCCACTAACGTGCGAACTGCCCCAAAATATGATTCAGGAATCTGGTACCAACTCTCGCGCGTTGAATAACGACAGACAGCTTCCAAATGAGGCCTTTCAGAGACGACTTTGGGGTACATTTGACAGACAGACAAGTTCAGGAATCCGTGGTGCGCTGTGACACCAGCGCAGCAGCTTCTTCCCTGCCTTTGAACCGGGCCGCCTGCGCAAGGAATGCAAATGCGGTACTGCTTTTCGTGGAAGGATCAGAACGCGGCAAGGACACTCTCAAACAGAATGGCATATGCATCAGAACCAGGTTGGAGAAAAACTTTATAATGCTTTACACAGTAATTAAATGGAGTTGCCTTACATTTCACTACGAGAGCAGATTCTTTCAAGCAAATTCGAAGGCAGGTTTGCAGATGGGAAAGCAAGCAAGAAAGCTTCGTTCTTGTCCATGTAAAAGGCTGCAGTTGACGAACAAAGCAGTTTCTGCCCAGTTTCGAACTAGGGACCTTTCGCGTGTTAGGCGAACGTGATGACCACGACACTACAGAAACCAGCCGCGGTCGCCGTCAAATTGATGACAATATATAGACAATGATTTCGTCAATGTTTGGACCGTAGGGCGAGGTGGAATAAGCTGGGACGACTTTCCCTGCAGCGGAACGGCTGCGATATGATCTTATGGAAGGGTTGTAAACTGAGTATTTCTGTGTTTTACCCAAATTGGGGTGAGTTGAAAACTCGAGAGCATAGGTTTAAGGTGAGTGGGCTGAAATTGACAAACGACCTGAGGCACATTTCCCACACAGAAGGTTGTGCGTGTATGGAATGAGCTCCCAGAGGAAGTGGAGGAGGCTATTACACTCAGAAAATTGCAAAGGTAATCGGATGAGTTTCTGGACAGGATGGGTTTAGAGGGATTGGGGCCAAATGCTGGGGAACGGGACTTGTTTAATTTTGGTTATGTGGTGAGCGTGGATGAGATACACCTAAATATCTGTTTCCACGCCGTGTACCCCCATAACGTCTTGTTGCTAACACTGGCTGTAAAGGATTACTTTTTAGCGGAGTTTTCCATCGCAGTCTGTGGCACAATCGTTTAGTCTGTTCGACTGCTCACGGGAAAGGTAGTACTGTGAAACACTGCAGATACGAACAACTTCCTTAATTTTGCCCCGACTGACCATACTCCGTGAAATTTTCCCAGACCTCAATTGAGGAGTTTTGCTGCTCGAAGTTACCTCAGAAACCCTGTTAACTCGTAATGTGCTGAGCGAATCGCAAAACAGAAAGCATTTTTCACGGAACACAAACAAAACTGGCATGCCGAATGCATTTTCAGACAGAGAGATGCATGAATGCTAAATGTGTCACAGTCCGAGGGCATGAGTCATAAAGTAATCTCACAACTAACAACAGGGCAATTCCAAACTGCTCTTTCAAACATACTGCAGCGTTAGTGCACCACCACTTTCCAGACAATGCTGAAAAGAGAGATAGAAAGAACATCATAAGAACGGGCCATAAAAAGTGAATTTCACCATTCACAGTCTCGATTAGATTACCTTTTCCTTCTGATGACTCCAGGACGGAAATGAAGGAAATGGGAGAAATTCAATAACATATGACACCGAAATTCATTGGAACGATTTTCCCATTGGACAGAAAACCAAATAACGACGAGTCGAGTCACCGCAGGACTTTGTTTCACAACGGCGATGAAATAATAGTCTCCATTCGGTTCCAGTAAAAGCACAAATCGCTTTGGAACAGCAGAGCTGTTTGCGATTTTCCGCGCGGGAGGCGAACGCGATCATGACAGCAGAGACACTTGGACACTTCGGTCAAATAACCTTGAGCTGCTAGACATTACTACAATTTCGATTCTTGCTTTGCTAAATGATTTCACACATTGCTCGAAACAGGACGACTTTCACGTTTACACGGAACACGAAACACACCTGACTACAGGGAAAATGCACAAAGCTGAGCAGGCCGTGTTCCACATCAAACCGTGCAGCATTTATTCAGTCACTGTGTCTGTTTTGCAGAAGAAGGGTCCCAAAGAATGTTCTCCACCCTAAAACCGGAGGTCGCATTACAATCCGAGAACGACAGATCACATTGTGAGCATGCTCTGACCTCGGGGCCGGTTCGAGATGCCACTTTCCGTGCCTTTTACTTTAACCGTGCAATTTGCTGCAGAGATGTTCACTCCTGGACATGAGCCACGTGGATACCAACTGAGTCGGAAACCTGTGCGGGAATCGACGAGAAGCGATTCAATAAATTTTGCTAACTTTCATGGTGCTTATTGGAAATGCAGTTTCTGTTCAAGTCAATCGAAAAGGCAGTTTCTGAACATAGTAACAGAAGTCAAAAGGTAATTACCTCACCCCACCCCCACTCCGGAAGAGGTGCTAACTGCCCTTGAGTGCTTTTTGATCTCGATGTGAAGAGCTCACACGCCTCTGAGTCACCTTCAAGTCTCTGTTTGCGGAGTGAATCACAAAGAAGGACTTTTACCAGAGCTGCAACCGCCTCACTTCCCCACTCGCTCTCCCCTTTTACATTTTCCTGCTCGTCAGTGATTTAAAGAAAACCAAATGGATGCGATGTCATTCTGTAGCCTCTCTGTCGATTCCTCCGTTTCAGTTCCAACATGGCTTAGATCTCGGGGCGCACCTTAATATTAGCGGCGCTATGAAAGCACAAGTTCAAAGGTTCCTCTGAGAGTGTAAATTATTTCATTGCTGTTGCTGATTGAATGAGCCACTAACGTGCGAACTGCCCCAAAATATGATTCAGGAATCTGGTACCAACTCTCGCGCGTTGAATAACGACAGACAGCTTCCAAATGAGGCCTTTCAGAGACGACTTTGGGGTACATTTGACAGACAGACAAGTTCAGGAATCCGTGGTGCGCTGTGACACCAGCGCAGCAGCTTCTTCCCTGCCTTTGAACCGGGCCGCCTGCGCAAGGAATGCAAATGCGGTACTGCTTTTCGTGGAAGGATCAGAACGCGGCAAGGACACTCTCAAACAGAATGGCATATGCATCAGAACCAGGTTGGAGAAAAACTTTATAATGCTTTACACAGTAATTAAATGGAGTTGCCTTACATTTCACTACGAGAGCAGATTCTTTCAAGCAAATTCGAAGGCAGGTTTGCAGATGGGAAAGCAAGCAAGAAAGCTTCGTTCTTGTCCATGTAAAAGGCTGCAGTTGACGAACAAAGCAGTTTCTGCCCAGTTTCGAACTAGGGACCTTTCGCGTGTTAGGCGAACGTGATGACCACGACACTACAGAAACCAGCCGCGGTCGCCGTCAAATTGATGACAATATATAGACAATGATTTCGTCAATGTTTGGACCGTAGGGCGAGGTGGAATAAGCTGGGACGACTTTCCCTGCAGCGGAACGGCTGCGATATGATCTTATGGAAGGGTTGTAAACTGAGTATTTCTGTGTTTTACCCAAATTGGGGTGAGTTGAAAACTCGAGAGCATAGGTTTAAGGTGAGTGGGCTGAAATTGACAAACGACCTGAGGCACATTTCCCACACAGAAGGTTGTGCGTGTATGGAATGAGCTCCCAGAGGAAGTGGAGGAGGCTATTACACTCAGAAAATTGCAAAGGTAATCGGATGAGTTTCTGGACAGGATGGGTTTAGAGGGATTGGGGCCAAATGCTGGGGAACGGGACTTGTTTAATTTTGGTTATGTGGTGAGCGTGGATGAGATACACCTAAATATCTGTTTCCACGCCGTGTACCCCCATAACGTCTTGTTGCTAACACTGGCTGTAAAGGATTACTTTTTAGCGGAGTTTTCCATCGCAGTCTGTGGCACAATCGTTTAGTCTGTTCGACTGCTCACGGGAAAGGTAGTACTGTGAAACACTGCAGATACGAACAACTTCCTTAATTTTGCCCCGACTGACCATACTCCGTGAAATTTTCCCAGACCTCAATTGAGGAGTTTTGCTGCTCGAAGTTACCTCAGAAACCCTGTTAACTCGTAATGTGCTGAGCGAATCGCAAAACAGAAAGCATTTTTCACGGAACACAAACAAAACTGGCATGCCGAATGCATTTTCAGACAGAGAGATGCATGAATGCTAAATGTGTCACAGTCCGAGGGCATGAGTCATAAAGTAATCTCACAACTAACAACAGGGCAATTCCAAACTGCTCTTTCAAACATACTGCAGCGTTAGTGCACCACCACTTTCCAGACAATGCTGAAAAGAGAGATAGAAAGAACATCATAAGAACGGGCCATAAAAAGTGAATTTCACCATTCACAGTCTCGATTAGATTACCTTTTCCTTCTGATGACTCCAGGACGGAAATGAAGGAAATGGGAGAAATTCAATAACATATGACACCGAAATTCATTGGAACGATTTTCCCATTGGACAGAAAACCAAATAACGACGAGTCGAGTCACCGCAGGACTTTGTTTCACAACGGCGATGAAATAATAGTCTCCATTCGGTTCCAGTAAAAGCACAAATCGCTTTGGAACAGCAGAGCTGTTTGCGATTTTCCGCGCGGGAGGCGAACGCGATCATGACAGCAGAGACACTTGGACACTTCGGTCAAATAACCTTGAGCTGCTAGACATTACTACAATTTCGATTCTTGCTTTGCTAAATGATTTCACACATTGCTCGAAACAGGACGACTTTCACGTTTACACGGAACACGAAACACACCTGACTACAGGGAAAATGCACAAAGCTGAGCAGGCCGTGTTCCACATCAAACCGTGCAGCATTTATTCAGTCACTGTGTCTGTTTTGCAGAAGAAGGGTCCCAAAGAATGTTCTCCACCCTAAAACCGGAGGTCGCATTACAATCCGAGAACGACAGATCACATTGTGAGCATGCTCTGACCTCGGGGCCGGTTCGAGATGCCACTTTCCGTGCCTTTTACTTTAACCGTGCAATTTGCTGCAGAGATGTTCACTCCTGGACATGAGCCACGTGGATACCAACTGAGTCGGAAACCTGTGCGGGAATCGACGAGAAGCGATTCAATAAATTTTGCTAACTTTCATGGTGCTTATTGGAAATGCAGTTTCTGTTCAAGTCAATCGAAAAGGCAGTTTCTGAACATAGTAACAGAAGTCAAAAGGTAATTACCTCACCCCACCCCCACTCCGGAAGAGGTGCTAACTGCCCTTGAGTGCTTTTTGATCTCGATGTGAAGAGCTCACACGCCTCTGAGTCACCTTCAAGTCTCTGTTTGCGGAGTGAATCACAAAGAAGGACTTTTACCAGAGCTGCAACCGCCTCACTTCCCCACTCGCTCTCCCCTTTTACATTTTCCTGCTCGTCAGTGATTTAAAGAAAACCAAATGGATGCGATGTCATTCTGTAGCCTCTCTGTCGATTCCTCCGTTTCAGTTCCAACATGGCTTAGATCTCGGGGCGCACCTTAATATTAGCGGCGCTATGAAAGCACAAGTTCAAAGGTTCCTCTGAGAGTGTAAATTATTTCATTGCTGTTGCTGATTGAATGAGCCACTAACGTGCGAACTGCCCCAAAATATGATTCAGGAATCTGGTACCAACTCTCGCGCGTTGAATAACGACAGACAGCTTCCAAATGAGGCCTTTCAGAGACGACTTTGGGGTACATTTGACAGACAGACAAGTTCAGGAATCCGTGGTGCGCTGTGACACCAGCGCAGCAGCTTCTTCCCTGCCTTTGAACCGGGCCGCCTGCGCAAGGAATGCAAATGCGGTACTGCTTTTCGTGGAAGGATCAGAACGCGGCAAGGACACTCTCAAACAGAATGGCATATGCATCAGAACCAGGTTGGAGAAAAACTTTATAATGCTTTACACAGTAATTAAATGGAGTTGCCTTACATTTCACTACGAGAGCAGATTCTTTCAAGCAAATTCGAAGGCAGGTTTGCAGATGGGAAAGCAAGCAAGAAAGCTCCGTTCTTGTCCATGTAAAAGGCTGCAGTTGACGAACAAAGCAGTTTCTGCCCAGTTTCGAACTAGGGACCTTTCGCGTGTTAGGCGAACGTGATGACCACTACACTACAGAAACCAGCCGCGGTCGCCGTGAAATTGATGACAATATATAGACAATGATTTCGTCAATGTTTGGACCGTAGGGCGAGGTGGAATAAGCTGGGACGACTTTCCCTGCAGCGGAACGGCTGCGATATGATCTTATGGAAGGGTTGTAAACTGAGTATTTCTGTGTTTTACCCAAATTGGGGCGAGTTGAAAACTCGGGAGCATAGGTTTAAGGTGAGTGGGCTGAAATTGACAAACGACCTGAGGCACATTTCCCACACAGAAGGTTGTGCGTGTATGGAATGAACTCCCAGAGGAAGTGGAGAAGGCTATTACACTCAGAAAATTGCAAAGGTAATCGGATGAGTTTCTGGACAGGATGGGTTTAGAGGGATTGGGGCCAAATGCTGGGGAACGGGACTTGTTTAATTTTGGTTATGTGGTGAGCATGGATGAGATACACCTAAATATCTGTTTCCACGCCGTGTACCCCCATAACGTCTTGTTGCTAACACTGGCTGTAAAGGATTACTTTTTAGCGGAGTTTTCCATCGCAGTCTGTGGCACAATCGTTTAGTCTGTTCGACTGCTCACGGGAAAGGTAGTACTGTGAAACACTGCAGATACGAACAACTTCCTTAATTTTGCCCCGACTGACCATACTCCGTGAAATTTTCCCAGACCTCAATTGAGGAGTTTTGCTGCTCGAAGTTACCTCAGAAACCCTGTTAACTCGTAATGTGCTGAGCGAATCGCAAAACAGAAAGCATTTTTCACGGAACACAAACAAAACTGGCATGCCGAATGCATTTTCAGACAGAGAGATGCATGAATGCTAAATGTGTCACAGTCCGAGGGCATGGGTCATAAAGTAATCTCACAACTAACAACAGGGCAATTCCAAACTGCTCTTTCAAACATACAGTTTCTGTTCAAGTCAATCGAAAAGGCAGTTTCTGAACATAGTAACAGAAGTCAAAAGGTAATTACCTCACCCCACCCCCACTCCGGAAGAGGTGCTAACTGCCCTTGAGTGCTTTTTGATCTCGATGTGAAGAGCTCACACGCCTCTGAGTCACCTTCAAGTCTCTGTTTGCGGAGTGAATCACAAAGAAGGACTTTTACCAGAGCTGCAACCGCCTCACTTCCCCACTCGCTCTCCCCTTTTACATTTTCCTGCTCGTCAGTGATTTAAAGAAAACCAAATGGATGCGATGTCATTCTGTAGCCTCTCTGTCGATTCCTCCGTTTCAGTTCCAACATGGCTTAGATCTCGGGGCGCACCTTAATATTAGCGGCGCTATGAAAGCACAAGTTCAAAGGTTCCTCTGAGAGTGTAAATTATTTCATTGCTGTTGCTGATTGAATGAGCCACTAACGTGCGAACTGCCCCAAAATATGATTCAGGAATCTGGTACCAACTCTCGCGCGTTGAATAACGACAGACAGCTTCCAAATGAGGCCTTTCAGAGACGACTTTGGGGTACATTTGACAGACAGACAAGTTCAGGAATCCGTGGTGCGCTGTGACACCAGCGCAGCAGCTTCTTCCCTGCCTTTGAACCGGGCCGCCTGCGCAAGGAATGCAAATGCGGTACTGCTTTTCGTGGAAGGATCAGAACGCGGCAAGGACACTCTCAAACAGAATGGCATATGCATCAGAACCAGGTTGGAGAAAAACTTTATAATGCTTTACACAGTAATTAAATGGAGTTGCCTTACATTTCACTACGAGAGCAGATTCTTTCAAGCAAATTCGAAGGCAGGTTTGCAGATGGGAAAGCAAGCAAGAAAGCTCCGTTCTTGTCCATGTAAAAGGCTGCAGTTGACGAACAAAGCAGTTTCTGCCCAGTTTCGAACTAGGGACCTTTCGCGTGTTAGGCGAACGTGATGACCACTACACTACAGAAACCAGCCGCGGTCGCCGTGAAATTGATGACAATATATAGACAATGATTTCGTCAATGTTTGGACCGTAGGGCGAGGTGGAATAAGCTGGGACGACTTTCCCTGCAGCGGAACGGCTGCGATATGATCTTATGGAAGGGTTGTAAACTGAGTATTTCTGTGTTTTACCCAAATTGGGGCTAGTTGAAAACTCGAGAGCATAGGTTTAAGGTGAGTGGGCTGAAATTGACAAACGACCTGAGGCACATTTCCCACACAGAAGGTTGTGCGTGTATGGAATGAGCTCCCAGAGGAAGTGGAGAAGGCTATTACACTCAGAAAATTGCAAAGGTAATCGGATGAGTTTCTGGACAGGATGGGTTTAGAGGGATTGGGGCCAAATGCTGGGGAACGGGACTTGTTTAATTTTGGTTATGTGGTGAGCATGGATGAGATACACCTAAATATCTGTTTCCACGCCGTGTACCCCCATAACGTCTTGTTGCTAACACTGGCTGTAAAGGATTACTTTTTAGCGGAGTTTTCCATCGCAGTCTGTGGCACAATCGTTTAGTCTGTTCGACTGCTCACGGGAAAGGTAGTATTGTGAAACACTGCAGATACGAACGACTTCCTTAATTTTGCCCCGACTGACCATACTCCGTGAAATTTTCCCAGACCTCAATTGAGGAGTTTTGCTGCTCGAAGTTACCTCAGAAACCCTGTTAACTCGTAATGTGCTGAGCGAATCGCAAAACAGAAAGCATTTTTCACGGAACACAAACAAAACTGGCATGCCGAATGCATTTTCAGACAGAGAGATGCATGAATGCTAAATGTGTCACAGTCCGAGGGCATGAGTCATAAAGTAATCTCACAACTAACAACAGGGCAATTCCAAACTACTCTTTCAAACATACTGCAGCGTTAGTGCACCACCACTTTCCAGACAATGCTGAAAAGAGAGATAGAAAGAACATCACAAGAACGGGCCATAAAAAGTGAATTTCACCATTCACAGTCTCGATTAGATTACCTTTTCCTTCTGATGACTCCAGGACGGAAATGAAGGAAATGGGAGAAATTCAATAACATATGACACCGAAATTCATTGGAACGATTTTCCCATTGGACAGAAAACCAAATAACGACGAGTCGAGTCACCGCAGGACTTTGTTTCACAACGGCGATGAAATAATAGTCTCCATTCGGTTCCAGTAAAAGCACAAATCGCTTTGGAACAGCAGAGCTGTTTGCGATTTTCCGCGCGGGAGGCGAACGCGATCATGACAGCAGAGACACTTGGGTCAAATAACCATGAGCTGCTAGACATTACTACAATTTCGATTCTTGCTTTGCTAAATGATTTCACACATTGCTCGAAACAGGACGACTTTCACGTTTACACGGAACACGAAACACACCTGACTACAGGGAAAATGCACAAAGCTGAGCAGGCCGTGTTCCACATCAAACCGTGCAGCATTTATTCAGTCACTGTGTCTGTTTTGCAGAAGAAGGGTCCCAAAGAATGTTCTCCACCCTAAAACCGGAGGTCGCATTACAATCCGAGAACGACACATCACATTGTGAGCATGCTCTGACCTCGGGGCCGGTTCGAGATGCCACTTTCCGTGCCTTTTACTTTAACCGTGCAATTTGCTGCAGAGATGTTCACTCCTGGACATGAGCCACGTGGATACCAACTGAGTCGGAAACCTGTGCGGGAATCGACGAGAAGCGATTCAATAAATTTTGCTAACTTTCATGGTGCTTATTGGAAATGCAGTTTCTGTTCAAGTCAATCGAAAAGGCAGTTTCTGACCATAGTAACAGAAGTCAAAAGGTAATTACCTCACCCCACCCCCACTCCGGAAGAGGTGCTAACTGCCCTTGAGTGCTTTTTGATCTCGATGTGAAGAGCTCACACGCCTCTGAGTCACCTTCAAGTCTCTGTTTGCGGAGTGAATCACAAAGAAGGACTTTTACCAGAGCTGCAACCGCCTCACTTCCCCACTCGCTCTCCCCTTTTACATTTTCCTGCTCGTCAGTGATTTAAAGAAAACCAAATGGATGCGATGTCATTCTGTAGCCTCTCTGTCGATTCCTCCGTTTCAGTTCCAACATGGCTTAGATCTCGGGGCGCACCTTAATATTAGCGGCGCTATGAAAGCACAAGTTCAAAGGTTCCTCTGAGAGTGTAAATTATTTCATTGCTGTTGCTGATTGAATGAGCCACTAACGTGCGAACTGCCCCAAAATATGATTCAGGAATCTGGTACCAACTCTCGCGCGTTGAATAACGACAGACAGCTTCCAAATGAGGCCTTTCAGAGACGACTTTGGGGTACATTTGACAGACAGACAAGTTCAGGAATCCGTGGTGCGCTGTGACACCAGCGCAGCAGCTTCTTCCCTGCCTTTGAACCGGGCCGCCTGCGCAAGGAATGCAAATGCGGTACTGCTTTTCGTGGAAGGATCAGAACGCGGCAAGGACACTCTCAAACAGAATGGCATATCCATCAGACCCAGGTTGGAGAAAAACTTTATAATGCTTTACACAGTAATTAAATGGAGTTGCCTTACATTTCACTACGAGAGCAGATTCTTTCAAGCAAATTCGAAGGCAGGTTTGCAGATGGGAAAGCAAGGAAGAAAGCTCCGTTCTTGTCCATGTTAAAGGCTGCAGTTGACAAACAAAGCAGTTTCAGCCCTGTTTCGAACTAGGGACCGATCGCGTGTTAGGCGAACGTGATGACCACTACACTACAAAAACCAGCCGCGGTCGCCGCCCTGCGGCGCAGTGGCATCCAGCACTGAAAGTTGAAGCCATTCTCCGTTTCACCTTTCTGTTTCCAATCGCTCGTTGTTGTCCAGCGTAATTGACATCTTGACAACGTTAAAAAAAGACACGTGAAATTGATGACAATATATAGACAATGATTTCGTCAATGTTTGGACCGTAGGGCGAGGTGGAATAAGCTGGGACGACTTTCCCTGCAGCGTAACGGCTGCGATATGATCTTATGGAAGGGTTGTAAACTGAGTATTTCTGTGTTTTCCCCAAATTGGGGTGAGTTGAAAACTCGAGAGCATAGGTTTAAGGTGAGTGGGCTGAAATTGACAAACGACCTGAGGCACATTTCCCACACAGAAGGTTGTGCGTGTATGGAATGAGCTCCCAGAGGAAGTGGAGGAGGCTATTACACTCAGAAAATTGCAAAGGTAATCGGATGAGTTTCTGGACAGGATGGGTTTAGAGGGATTGGGGCCAAATGCTGGGGAACGGGACTTGTTTAATTTTGGTTATGTGGTGAGCATGGATGAGATACACCTAAATATCTGTTTCCACGCCGTGTACCCCCATAACGTCTTGTTGCTAACACTGGCTTTAAAGGATTACTTTTTAGCGGAGTTTTCCAGCGCAGTCTGTGGCACAATCGTTTAGTCTGTTCGACTGCTCACGGGAAAGGTAGTATTGTGAAACACTGCAGATACGAACGACTTCCTTAATTTTGCCCCGACTGACCATACTCCGTGAAATTTTCCCAGACCTCAATTGAGGAGTTTTGCTGCTCGAAGTTACCTCAGAAACCCTGTTAACTCGTAATGTGCTGAGCGAATCGCAAAACAGAAAGCATTTTTCACGGAACACAAACAAAACTGGCATGCCGAATGCATTTTCAGACAGAGAGATGCATGAATGCTAAATGTGTCACAGTCCGAGGGCATGAGTCATAAAGTAATCTCACAACTAACAACAGGGCAATTCCAAACTACTCTTTCAAACATACTGCAGCGTTAGTGCACCACCACTTTCCAGACAATGCTGAAAAGAGAGATAGAAAGAATATCATAAGAACGGGCCATAAAAAGTGAATTTCACCAATCACAGTCTCGATTAGATTACCTTTTCCTTCTGATGTCTCCAGGACGGAAATGAAGGAAATGGGAGAAATTCAATAACATATGACACCGAAATTCATTGGAACGATTTTCCCATTGGACAGAAAACCAAATAACGACGAGTCGAGTCACCGCAGGACTTTGTTTCACAACAGCGATGAAATAATAGTCTCCATTCGGTTCCAGTAAAAGCACAAATCGCTTTGGAACAGCAGAGCTGTTTGCGATTTTCCGCGCGGGAGGCGAACGCGATCATGACAGCAGAGACACTTGGACACTTCGGTCAAATAACCATGAGCTGCTAGACATTACTACAATTCCGATTCTTGCTTTGCTAAATGATTTCACACATTGCTCGAAACAGGACGACTTTCACGTTTACACGGAACACGAAACACACCTGACTACAGGGAAAATGCACAAAGCTGAGCAGGCCGTGTTCCACATCAAACCGTGCAGCATTTATTCAGTCACTGTTTCTGTTTTGCAGAAGAAGGGTCCCAAAGAATGTTCTCCACCCTAAAACCGGAGGTCGCATTACAATCCGAGAACGACAGATCACATTGTGAGCATGCTCTGACCTCGCGGCCGGTTCGAGATGCCACTTTCCGTGCCTTTTACTTTAACCGTGCAATTTGCTGCAGAGATGTTCACTCCTGGACATGAGCCACGTGGATACCAACTGAGTCGGAAACCTGTGCGGGAATCGACGAGAAGCGATTCAATAAATTGTGCTAACTTCCATGGTGCTTATTGGAAATGCAGTTTCTGTTCAAGTCAATCGAAAAGGCAGTTTCTGAACATAGTAACAGAAGTCAAAAGGTAATTACCTCACCCCACCCCCACTCCGCACGAGGTGCTAACTGCCCTTGAGTGCTTTTTGATCTCGATGTGAAGAGCTCACACGCCTCTGAGTCACCTTCAAGTCTCTGTTTGCGGAGTGAATCACAAAGAAGGACTTTTACCAGAGCTGCAACCGCCTCACTTCCCCACTCGCTCTCCCCTTTTACATTTTCCTGCTCGTCAGTGATTTAAAGAAAACCAAATGGATGCGATGTCATTCTGTAGCCTCTCTGTCGATTCCTCCGTTTCAGTTCCAACATGGCTTAGATCTCGGGGCGCACCTTAATATTAGCGGCGCTATGAAAGCACAAGTTCAAAGGTTCCTCTGAGAGTGTAAATTATTTCATTGCTGTTGCTGATTGAATGAGCCACTAACGTGCGAACTGCCCCAAAATATGATTCAGGAATCTGGTACCAACTCTCGCGCGTTGAATAACGACAGACAGCTTCCAAATGAGGCCTTTCAGAGACGACTTTGGGGTACATTTGACAGAAAGACAAGTTCAGGAATCCGTGGTGCGCTGTGACACCAGCGCAGCAGCTTCTTCCCTGCCTTTGAACCGGGCCGCCTGCGCAAGGAATGCCAATGCGGAACTGCTTTTCGTGGAAGGATCAGAACGCGGCAAGGACACTCTCAAACAGAATGGCATATGCATCAGAACCAGGTTGGAGAAAAACTTTATAATGCTTTACACAGTAATTAAATGGAGTTGCCTTACATTTCACTACGAGAGCAGATTCTTTCAAGCAAATTCGAAGGCAGGTTTGCAGATGGGAAAGCAAGCAAGAAAGCTCCGTTCTTGTCCATGTAAAAGGCTGCAGTTGACGAACAAAGCAGTTTCTGCCCAGTTTCGAACTGGGGACCTTTCGCGTGTTAGGCGAACGTGATGACCACTACACTACAGAAACCAGCCGCGGTCGCCGCCCTCCGGCGCAGTGGCATCCAGCACTGAAAGTTGAAGCCATTCTCCGTTTCACCTTTCTGTTTCCAATCGCTCGTTGTTGTCCAGCGTAATTGACATCTTGACAACGTTCAAAAAAGACACGTGAAATTGATGACAATATATAGACAATGATTTCGTCAATGTTTGGACCGTAGGGCGAGGTGGAATAAGCTGGGACGACTTTCCCTGCAGCGTAACGGCTGCGATATGATCTCATGGAAGGGTTGTAAACTGAGTATTTCTGTGTTTTACCCAAATTGGGGTGAGTTGAAAACTCGAGAGCATAGGTTTAAGGTGAGTGGGCTGAAATTGACAAACGACCTGAGGCACATTTCCCACACAGAAGGTTGTGCGTGTATGGAATGAGCTCCCAGAGGAAGTGGAGGAGGCTATTACACTCAGAAAATTGCAAAGGTAATCGGATGAGTTTCTGGACAGGATGGGTTTAGAGGGATTGGGGCCAAATGCTGGGGAACGGGACTTGTTTAATTTTGGTTATGTGGTGAGCGTGGATGAGATACACCTAAATATCTGTTTCCACGCCGTGTACCCCCATAACGTCTTGTTGCTAACACTGGCTTTAAAGGATTACTTTTTAGCGGAGTTTTCCATCGCAGTCTGTGGCACAATCGTTTAGTCTGTTCGACTGCTCACGGGAAAGGTAGTATTGTGAAACACTGCAGATACGAACGACTTCCTTAATTTTGCCCCGACTGACCATACTCCGTGAAATTTTCCCAGACCTCAATTGAGGAGTTTTGCTGCTCGAAGTTACCTCAGAAACCCTGTTAACTCGTAATGTGCTGAGCGAATCGCAAAACAGAAAGCATTTTTCACGGAACACAAACAAAACTGGCATGCCGAATGCATTTTCAGACAGAGAGATGCATGAATGCTAAATGTGTCACAGTCCGAGGGCATGAGTCATAAAGTAATCTCACAACTAACAACAGGGCAATTCCAAACTGCTCTTTCAAACATACTGCAGCGTTAGTGCACCACCACTTTCCAGACAATGCTGAAAAGAGAGATAGAAAGAACATCATAAGAACGGGCCATAAAAAGTGAATTTCACCATTCACAGTCTCGATTAGATTACCTTTTCCTTCTGATGACTCCAGGACGGAAATGAAGGAAATGGGAGAAATTCAATAACATATGACACCGAAATTCATTGGAACGATTTTCCCATTGGACAGAAAACCAAATAACGACGAGTCGAGTCACCGCAGGACTTTGTTTCACAACGGCGATGAAATAATAGTCTCCATTCGGTTCCAGTAAAAGCACAAATCGCTTTGGAACAGCAGAGCTGTTTGCGATTTTCCGCGCGGGAGGCGAACGCGATCATGACAGCAGAGACACTTGGACACTTCGGTCAAATAACCTTGAGCTGCTAGACATTACTACAATTTCGATTCTTGCTTTGCTAAATGATTTCACACATTGCTCGAAACAGGACGACTTTCACGTTTACACGGAACACGAAACACACCTGACTACAGGGAAAATGCACAAAGCTGAGCAGGCCGTGTTCCACATCAAACCGTGCAGCATTTATTCAGTCACTGTGTCTGTTTTGCAGAAGAAGGGTCCCAAAGAATGTTCTCCACCCTAAAACCGGAGGTCGCATTACAATCCGAGAACGACAGATCACATTGTGAGCATGCTCTGACCTCGGGGCCGGTTCGAGATGCCACTTTCCGTGCCTTTTACTTTAACCGTGCAATTTGCTGCAGAGATGTTCACTCCTGGACATGAGCCACGTGGATACCAACTGAGTCGGAAACCTGTGCGGGAATCGACGAGAAGCGATTCAATAAATTTTGCTAACTTTCATGGTGCTTATTGGAAATGCAGTTTCTGTTCAAGTCAATCGAAAAGGCAGTTTCTGAACATAGTAACAGAAGTCAAAAGGTAATTACCTCACCCCACCCCCACTCCGGAAGAGGTGCTAACTGCCCTTGAGTGCTTTTTGATCTCGATGTGAAGAGCTCACACGCCTCTGAGTCACCTTCAAGTCTCTGTTTGCGGAGTGAATCACAAAGAAGGACTTTTACCAGAGCTGCAACCGCCTCACTTCCCCACTCGCTCTCCCCTTTTACATTTTCCTGCTCGTCAGTGATTTAAAGAAAACCAAATGGATGCGATGTCATTCTGTAGCCTCTCTGTCGATTCCTCCGTTTCAGTTCCAACATGGCTTAGATCTCGGGGCGCACCTTAATATTAGCGGCGCTATGAAAGCACAAGTTCAAAGGTTCCTCTGAGAGTGTAAATTATTTCATTGCTGTTGCTGATTGAATGAGCCACTAACGTGCGAACTGCCCCAAAATATGATTCAGGAATCTGGTACCAACTCTCGCGCGTTGAATAACGACAGACAGCTTCCAAATGAGGCCTTTCAGAGACGACTTTGGGGTACATTTGACAGACAGACAAGTTCAGGAATCCGTGGTGCGCTGTGACACCAGCGCAGCAGCTTCTTCCCTGCCTTTGAACCGGGCCGCCTGCGCAAGGAATGCAAATGCGGTACTGCTTTTCGTGGAAGGATCAGAACGCGGCAAGGACACTCTCAAACAGAATGGCATATGCATCAGAACCAGGTTGGAGAAAAACTTTATAATGCTTTACACAGTAATTAAATGGAGTTGCCTTACATTTCACTACGAGAGCAGATTCTTTCAAGCAAATTCGAAGGCAGGTTTGCAGATGGGAAAGCAAGCAAGAAAGCTTCGTTCTTGTCCATGTAAAAGGCTGCAGTTGACGAACAAAGCAGTTTCTGCCCAGTTTCGAACTAGGGACCTTTCGCGTGTTAGGCGAACGTGATGACCACGACACTACAGAAACCAGCCGCGGTCGCCGTCAAATTGATGACAATATATAGACAATGATTTCGTCAATGTTTGGACCGTAGGGCGAGGTGGAATAAGCTGGGACGACTTTCCCTGCAGCGGAACGGCTGCGATATGATCTTATGGAAGGGTTGTAAACTGAGTATTTCTGTGTTTTACCCAAATTGGGGTGAGTTGAAAACTCGAGAGCATAGGTTTAAGGTGAGTGGGCTGAAATTGACAAACGACCTGAGGCACATTTCCCACACAGAAGGTTGTGCGTGTATGGAATGAGCTCCCAGAGGAAGTGGAGGAGGCTATTACACTCAGAAAATTGCAAAGGTAATCGGATGAGTTTCTGGACAGGATGGGTTTAGAGGGATTGGGGCCAAATGCTGGGGAACGGGACTTGTTTAATTTTGGTTATGTGGTGAGCGTGGATGAGATACACCTAAATATCTGTTTCCACGCCGTGTACCCCCATAACGTCTTGTTGCTAACACTGGCTTTAAAGGATTACTTTTTAGCGGAGTTTTCCATCGCAGTCTGTGGCACAATCGTTTAGTCTGTTCGACTGCTCACGGGAAAGGTAGTACTGTGAAACACTGCAGATACGAACAACTTCCTTAATTTTGCCCCGACTGACCATACTCCGTGAAATTTTCCCAGACCTCAATTGAGGAGTTTTGCTGCTCGAAGTTACCTCAGAAACCCTGTTAACTCGTAATGTGCTGAGCGAATCGCAAAACAGAAAGCATTTTTCACGGAACACAAACAAAACTGGCATGCCGAATGCATTTTCAGACAGAGAGATGCATGAATGCTAAATGTGTCACAGTCCGAGGGCATGAGTCATAAAGTAATCTCACAACTAACAACAGGGCAATTCCAAACTGCTCTTTCAAACATACTGCAGCGTTAGTGCACCACCACTTTCCAGACAATGCTGAAAAGAGAGATAGAAAGAACATCATAAGAACGGGCCATAAAAAGTGAATTTCACCATTCACAGTCTCGATTAGATTACCTTTTCCTTCTGATGACTCCAGGACGGAAATGAAGGAAATGGGAGAAATTCAATAACATATGACACCGAAATTCATTGGAACGATTTTCCCATTGGACAGAAAACCAAATAACGACGAGTCGAGTCACCGCAGGACTTTGTTTCACAACGGCGATGAAATAATAGTCTCCATTCGGTTCCAGTAAAAGCACAAATCGCTTTGGAACAGCAGAGCTGTTTGCGATTTTCCGCGCGGGAGGCGAACGCGATCATGACAGCAGAGACACTTGGACACTTCGGTCAAATAACCTTGAGCTGCTAGACATTACTACAATTTCGATTCTTGCTTTGCTAAATGATTTCACACATTGCTCGAAACAGGACGACTTTCACGTTTACACGGAACACGAAACACACCTGACTACAGGGAAAATGCACAAAGCTGAGCAGGCCGTGTTCCACATCAAACCGTGCAGCATTTATTCAGTCACTGTGTCTGTTTTGCAGAAGAAGGGTCCCAAAGAATGTTCTCCACCCTAAAACCGGAGGTCGCATTACAATCCGAGAACGACAGATCACATTGTGAGCATGCTCTGACCTCGGGGCCGGTTCGAGATGCCACTTTCCGTGCCTTTTACTTTAACCGTGCAATTTGCTGCAGAGATGTTCACTCCTGGACATGAGCCACGTGGATACCAACTGAGTCGGAAACCTGTGCGGGAATCGACGAGAAGCGATTCAATAAATTTTGCTAACTTTCATGGTGCTTATTGGAAATGCAGTTTCTGTTCAAGTCAATCGAAAAGGCAGTTTCTGAACATAGTAACAGAAGTCAAAAGGTAATTACCTCACCCCACCCCCACTCCGGAAGAGGTGCTAACTGCCCTTGAGTGCTTTTTGATCTCGATGTGAAGAGCTCACACGCCTCTGAGTCACCTTCAAGTCTCTGTTTGCGGAGTGAATCACAAAGAAGGACTTTTACCAGAGCTGCAACCGCCTCACTTCCCCACTCGCTCTCCCCTTTTACATTTTCCTGCTCGTCAGTGATTTAAAGAAAACCAAATGGATGCGATGTCATTCTGTAGCCTCTCTGTCGATTCCTCCGTTTCAGTTCCAACATGGCTTAGATCTCGGGGCGCACCTTAATATTAGCGGCGCTATGAAAGCACAAGTTCAAAGGTTCCTCTGAGAGTGTAAATTATTTCATTGCTGTTGCTGATTGAATGAGCCACTAACGTGCGAACTGCCCCAAAATATGATTCAGGAATCTGGTACCAACTCTCGCGCGTTGAATAACGACAGACAGCTTCCAAATGAGGCCTTTCAGAGACGACTTTGGGGTACATTTGACAGACAGACAAGTTCAGGAATCCGTGGTGCGCTGTGACACCAGCGCAGCAGCTTCTTCCCTGCCTTTGAACCGGGCCGCCTGCGCAAGGAATGCAAATGCGGTACTGCTTTTCGTGGAAGGATCAGAACGCGGCAAGGACACTCTCAAACAGAATGGCATATGCATCAGAACCAGGTTGGAGAAAAACTTTATAATGCTTTACACAGTAATTAAATGGAGTTGCCTTACATTTCACTACGAGAGCAGATTCTTTCAAGCAAATTCGAAGGCAGGTTTGCAGATGGGAAAGCAAGCAAGAAAGCTCCGTTCTTGTCCATGTAAAAGGCTGCAGTTGACGAACAAAGCAGTTTCTGCCCAGTTTCGAACTAGGGACCTTTCGCGTGTTAGGCGAACGTGATGACCACTACACTACAGAAACCAGCCGCGGTCGCCGTGAAATTGATGACAATATATAGACAATGATTTCGTCAATGTTTGGACCGTAGGGCGAGGTGGAATAAGCTGGGACGACTTTCCCTGCAGCGGAACGGCTGCGATATGATCTTATGGAAGGGTTGTAAACTGAGTATTTCTGTGTTTTACCCAAATTGGGGCGAGTTGAAAACTCGGGAGCATAGTTTTAAGGTGAGTGGGCTGAAATTGACAAACGACCTGAGGCACATTTCCCACACAGAAGGTTGTGCGTGTATGGAATGAACTCCCAGAGGAAGTGGAGAAGGCTATTACACTCAGAAAATTGCAAAGGTAATCGGATGAGTTTCTGGACAGGATGGGTTTAGAGGGATTGGGGCCAAATGCTGGGGAACGGGACTTGTTTAATTTTGGTTATGTGGTGAGCATGGATGAGATACACCTAAATATCTGTTTCCACGCCGTGTACCCCCATAACGTCTTGTTGCTAACACTGGCTGTAAAGGATTACTTTTTAGCGGAGTTTTCCATCGCAGTCTGTGGCACAATCGTTTAGTCTGTTCGACTGCTCACGGGAAAGGTAGTACTGTGAAACACTGCAGATACGAACAACTTCCTTAATTTTGCCCCGACTGACCATACTCCGTGAAATTTTCCCAGACCTCAATTGAGGAGTTTTGCTGCTCGAAGTTACCTCAGAAACCCTGTTAACTCGTAATGTGCTGAGCGAATCGCAAAACAGAAAGCATTTTTCACGGAACACAAACAAAACTGGCATGCCGAATGCATTTTCAGACAGAGAGATGCATGAATGCTAAATGTGTCACAGTCCGAGGGCATGAGTCATAAAGTAATCTCACAACTAACAACAGGGCAATTCCAAACTGCTCTTTCAAACATACAGTTTCTGTTCAAGTCAATCGAAAAGGCAGTTTCTGAACATAGTAACAGAAGTCAAAAGGTAATTACCTCACCCCACCCCCACTCCGGAAGAGGTGCTAACTGCCCTTGAGTGCTTTTTGATCTCGATGTGAAGAGCTCACACGCCTCTGAGTCACCTTCAAGTCTCTGTTTGCGGAGTGAATCACAAAGAAGGACTTTTACCAGAGCTGCAACCGCCTCACTTCCCCACTCGCTCTCCCCTTTTACATTTTCCTGCTCGTCAGTGATTTAAAGAAAACCAAATGGATGCGATGTCATTCTGTAGCCTCTCTGTCGATTCCTCCGTTTCAGTTCCAACATGGCTTAGATCTCGGGGCGCACCTTAATATTAGCGGCGCTATGAAAGCACAAGTTCAAAGGTTCCTCTGAGAGTGTAAATTATTTCATTGCTGTTGCTGATTGAATGAGCCACTAACGTGCGAACTGCCCCAAAATATGATTCAGGAATCTGGTACCAACTCTCGCGCGTTGAATAACGACAGACAGCTTCCAAATGAGGCCTTTCAGAGACGACTTTGGGGTACATTTGACAGACAGACAAGTTCAGGAATCCGTGGTGCGCTGTGACACCAGCGCAGCAGCTTCTTCCCTGCCTTTGAACCGGGCCGCCTGGGCAAGGAATGCAAATGCGGTACTGCTTTTCGTGGAAGGATCAGAACGCGGCAAGGACACTCTCAAACAGAATGGCATATGCATCAGAACCAGGTTGGAGAAAAACTTTATAATGCTTTACACAGTAATTAAATGGAGTTGCCTTACATTTCACTACGAGAGCAGATTCTTTCAAGCAAATTCGAAGGCAGGTTTGCAGATGGGAAAGCAAGCAAGAAAGCTCCGTTCTTGTCCATGTAAAAGGCTGCAGTTGACGAACAAAGCAGTTTCTGCCCAGTTTCGAACTAGGGACCTTTCGCGTGTTAGGCGAACGTGATGACCACTACACTACAGAAACCAGCCGCGGTCGCCGTGAAATTGATGACAATATATAGACAATGATTTCGTCAATGTTTGGACCGTAGGGCGAGGTGGAATAAGCTGGGACGACTTTCCCTGCAGCGGAACGGCTGCGATATGATCTTATGGAAGGGTTGTAAACTGAGTATTTCTGTGTTTTACCCAAATTGGGGCTAGTTGAAAACTCGAGAGCATAGGTTTAAGGTGAGTGGGCTGAAATTGACAAACGACCTGAGGCACATTTCCCACACAGAAGGTTGTGCGTGTATGGAATGAGCTCCCAGAGGAAGTGGAGAAGGCTATTACACTCAGAAAATTGCAAAGGTAATCGGATGAGTTTCTGGACAGGATGGGTTTAGAGGGATTGGGGCCAAATGCTGGGGAACGGGACTTGTTTAATTTTGGTTATGTGGTGAGCATGGATGAGATACACCTAAATATCTGTTTCCACGCCGTGTACCCCCATAACGTCTTGTTGCTAACACTGGCTGTAAAGGATTACTTTTTAGCGGAGTTTTCCATCGCAGTCTGTGGCACAATCGTTTAGTCTGTTCGACTGCTCACGGGAAAGGTAGTATTGTGAAACACTGCAGATACGAACGACTTCCTTAATTTTGCCCCGACTGACCATACTCCGTGAAATTTTCCCAGACCTCAATTGAGGAGTTTTGCTGCTCGAAGTTACCTCAGAAACCCTGTTAACTCGTAATGTGCTGAGCGAATCGCAAAACAGAAAGCATTTTTCACGGAACACAAACAAAACTGGCATGCCGAATGCATTTTCAGACAGAGAGATGCATGAATGCTAAATGTGTCACAGTCCGAGGGCATGAGTCATAAAGTAATCTCACAACTAACAACAGGGCAATTCCAAACTACTCTTTCAAACATACTGCAGCGTTAGTGCACCACCACTTTCCAGACAATGCTGAAAAGAGAGATAGAAAGAACATCACAAGAACGGGCCATAAAAAGTGAATTTCACCATTCACAGTCTCGATTAGATTACCTTTTCCTTCTGATGACTCCAGGACGGAAATGAAGGAAATGGGAGAAATTCAATAACATATGACACCGAAATTCATTGGAACGATTTTCCCATTGGACAGAAAACCAAATAACGACGAGTCGAGTCACCGCAGGACTTTGTTTCACAACGGCGATGAAATAATAGTCTCCATTCGGTTCCAGTAAAAGCACAAATCGCTTTGGAACAGCAGAGCTGTTTGCGATTTTCCGCGCGGGAGGCGAACGCGATCATGACAGCAGAGACACTTGGGTCAAATAACCATGAGCTGCTAGACATTACTACAATTTCGATTCTTGCTTTGCTAAATGATTTCACACATTGCTCGAAACAGGACGACTTTCACGTTTACACGGAACACGAAACACACCTGACTACAGGGAAAATGCACAAAGCTGAGCAGGCCGTGTTCCACATCAAACCGTGCAGCATTTATTCAGTCACTGTGTCTGTTTTGCAGAAGAAGGGTCCCAAAGAATGTTCTCCACCCTAAAACCGGAGGTCGCATTACAATCCGAGAACGACAGATCACATTGTGAGCATGCTCTGACCTCGGGGCCGGTTCGAGATGCCACTTTCCGTGCCTTTTACTTTAACCGTGCAATTTGCTGCAGAGATGTTCACTCCTGGACATGAGCCACGTGGATACCAACTGAGTCGGAAACCTGTGCGGGAATCGACGAGAGGCGATTCAATAAATTTTGCTAACTTCCATGGTGCTTATTGGAAATGCAGTTTCTGTTCAAGTCAATCGAAAAGGCAGTTTCTGAACATAGTAACAGAAGTCAAAAGGTAATTACCTCACCCCACCCCCACTCCGGAAGAGGTGCTAACTGCCCTTGAGTGCTTTTTGATCTCGATGTGAAGAGCTCACACGCCTCTGAGTCACCTTCAAGTCTCTGTTTGCGGAGTGAATCACAAAGAAGGACTTTTACCAGAGCTGCAACCGCCTCACTTCCCCACTCGCTCTCCCCTTTTACATTTTCCTGCTCGTCAGTGATTTAAAGAAAACCAAATGGATGCGATATCATTCTGTAGCCTCTCTGTCGATTCCTCCGTTTCAGTTCCAACATGGCTTAGATCTCGGGGCGCACCTTAATATTAGCGGCGCTATGAAAGCACAAGTTCAAAGGTTCCTCTGAGAGTGTAAATTATTTCATTGCTGTTGCTGATTGAATGAGCCACTAACGTGCGAACTGCCCCAAAATATGATTCAGGAATCTGGTACCAACTCTCGCGCGTTGAATCACGACAGACAGCTTCCAAATGAGGCCTTTCAGAGACGACGTTGGGGTACATTTGACAGAAAGACAAGTTCAGGAATCCGTGGTGCGCTGTGACACCAGCGCAGCAGCTTCTTCCCTGCCTTTGAACCGGGCCGCCTGCGCAAGGAATGCAAATGCGGTACTGCTTTTCGTGGAAGGATCAGAACGCGGCAAGGACACTCTCAAACAGAATGGCATATGCATCAGAACCAGGTAGGAGAAAACCTTTATAATGCTTTACACAGAAATTAAATGGAGTTGCCTTACATTTCACTACGAGAGCAGATTCTTTCAAGCAAATTCGAAGGCAGGTTTGCAGATGGGAAAGCAAGCAAGAAAGCTCCGTTCTTGTCCATGTAAAAGGCTGCAGTTGACGAACAAAGCAGTTCCTGCCCAGGTTCGAACTGGGGATCTTTCGCGTGTTAGGCGAACGTGATGACCACTACACTACACTACAGAAACCAGCCGCGGTCGCCGCCATCCGGCGCAGTGGCATCCAGCACTGAAAGTTGAAGCCATTCTCCGTTTCACCTTTCTGTTTCCAATCGCTCATTGTTGTCCAGCGTAATTGACATCTTGACAACGTTAAAAAAAGACACGTGAAATTGATGACAATATATAGACAATGATTTCGTCAATGTTTGGACCGTAGGGCGAGGTGGAATAAGCTGGGACGACTTTCCCTGCAGCGTAACGGCTGCGATATGATCTTATGGAAGGGTTGTAAACTGAGTATTTCTGTGTTTTCCCCAAATTGGGGTGAGTTGAAAACTCGAGAGCATAGGTTTAAGGTGAGTGGGCTGAAATTGACAAACGACCTGAGGCACATTTCCCACACAGAAGGTTGTGCGTGTATGGAATGAGCTCCCAGAGGAAGTGGAGGAGGCTATTACACTCAGAAAATTGCAAAGGTAATCGGATGAGTTTCTGGACAGGATGGGTTTAGAGGGATTGGGGCCAAATGCTGGGCAACGGGACTTGTTTAATTTTGGTTATGTGGTGAGCATGGATGAGATACACCTAAATATCTGTTTCCACGCCGTGTACCCCCATAACGTCTTGTTGCTAACACTGGCTTTAAAGATTACTTTTTAGCGGAGTTTTCCATCGCAGTCTGTGGCACAATCGTTTAGTCTGTTCGACTGCTCACGGGAAAGGTATTATTGTGAAACACTGCAGATACGAACGACTTCCTTAGTTTTGCCCCGACTGACCATACTCCGTGAAATTTTCCCAGACCTCAATTGAGGAGTTTTGCTGCTCGAAGTTACCTCAGAAACCCTGTTAACTCGTAATGTGCTGAGCGAATCGCAAAACAGAA
Source organism: Chiloscyllium punctatum (assembly GCF_047496795.1). Taxonomy (NCBI): domain Eukaryota; kingdom Metazoa; phylum Chordata; class Chondrichthyes; order Orectolobiformes; family Hemiscylliidae; genus Chiloscyllium; species Chiloscyllium punctatum. The sequence continues at coordinate 15,631,433 of NC_092762.1, read as the reverse complement.
AGCATTTTTCACGGAACACAAACAAAACTGGCATGCCGAATGCATTTTCAGACAGAGAGATGCATGAATGCTAAATGTGTCACAGTCCGAGGGCATGAGTCATAAAGTAATCTCACAACTAACAACAGGGCAATTCCAAACTACTCTTTCAAACATACTGCAGCGTTAGTGCACCACCACTTTCCAGACAATGCTGAAAAGAGAGATAGAAAGAACATCATAAGAACGGGCCATAAAAAGTGAATTTCACCAATCACAGTCTCGATTAGATTACCTTTTCCTTCTGATGTCTCCAGGACGGAAATGATGGAAATGGGAGAAATTCAATAACATATGACACCGAAATTCATTGGAACGATTTTCCCATTGGACAGAAAACCAAATAACGACGAGTCGAGTCACCGCAGGACTTTGTTTCACAACAGCGATGAAATAATAGTCTCCATTCGGTTCCAGTAAAAGCACAAATTGCCTGGAACAGCAGAGCTGTTTGCGATTTTCCGCGCGGGAGGCGAACGCGATCATGACAGCAGAGACACTTGGACACTTGGGTCAAATAACCATGAGCTGCTAGACATTACTACAATTTCGATTCTTGCTTTGCTAAATGATTTCACACATTGCTCGAAACAGGACGACTTTCACGTTTACACGGAACACGAAACACACCTGACTACAGGGAAAATGCACAAAGCTGAGCAGGCCGTGTTCCACATCAAACCGTGCAGCATTTATTCAGTCACTGTGTCTGTTTTGCAGAAGAAGGGTCCCAAAGAATGTTCTCCACCCTAAAACCGGAGGTCGCATTACAATCCGAGAACGACAGATCACATTGTGAGCATGCTCTGACCTCGGGGCCGGTTCGAGATGCCACTTTCCGTGCCTTTTACTTTAACCGTGCAATTTGCTGCAGAGATGTTCACTCCTGGACATGAGCCACGTGGATACCAACTGAGTCGGAAACCTGTGCGGGAATCGACGAGAAGCGATTCAATAAATTTTGCTACCTTCCATGGTGCTTATTGGAAATGCAGTTTCTGTTCAAGTCAATCGAAAAGGCAGTTTCTGACCATAGTAACAGAAGTCAAAAGGTAATTACCTCACCCCACCCCCACTCCGGAAGAGGTGCTAACTGCCCTTGAGTGCTTTTTGATCTCGATGTGAAGAGCTCACACGCCTCTGAGTCACCTTCAAGTCTCTGTTTGCGGAGTGAATCACAAAGAAGGACTTTTACCAGAGCTGCAACCGCCTCACTTCCCCACTCGCTCTCCCCTTTTACATTTTCCTGCTCGTCAGTGATTTAAAGAAAACCAAATGGATGCGATGTCATTCTGTAGCCTCTCTGTCGATTCCTCCGTTTCAGTTCCAACATGGCTTAGATCTCGGGGCGCACCTTAATATTAGCGGCGCTATGAAAGCACAAGTTCAAAGGTTCCTCTGAGAGTGTAAATTATTTCATTGCTGTTGCTGATTGAATGAGCCACTAACGTGCGAACTGCCCCAAAATATGATTCAGGAATCTGGTACCAACTCTCGCGCGTTGAATAACGACAGACAGCTTCCAAATGAGGCCTTTCAGAGACGACTTTGGGGTACATTTGACAGACAGACAAGTTCAGGAATCCGTGGTGCGCTGTGACACCAGCGCAGCAGCTTCTTCCCTGCCTTTGAACCGGGCCGCCTGCGCAAGGAATGCAAATGCGGTACTGCTTTTCGTGGAAGGATCAGAACGCGGCAAGGACACTCTCAAACAGAATGGCATATCCATCAGACCCAGGTTGGAGAAAAACTTTATAATGCTTTACACAGTAATTAAATGGAGTTGCCTTACATTTCACTACGAGAGCAGATTCTTTCAAGCAAATTCGAAGGCAGGTTTGCAGATGGGAAAGCAAGGAAGAAAGCTCCGTTCTTGTCCATGTTAAAGGCTGCAGTTGACAAACAAAGCAGTTTCAGCCCTGTTTCGAACTAGGGACCGTTCGCGTGTTAGGCGAACGTGATGACCACTACACTACAAAAACCAGCCGCGGTCGCCGCCCTGCGGCGCAGTGGCATCCAGCACTGAAAGTTGAAGCCATTCTCCGTTTCACCTTTCTGTTTCCAATCGCTCGTTGTTGTCCAGCGTAATTGACATCTTGACAACGTTAAAAAAAGACACGTGAAATTGATGACAATATATAGACAATGATTTCGTCAATGTTTGGACCGTAGGGCGAGGTGGAATAAGCTGGGACGACTTTCCCTGCAGCGTAACGGCTGCGATATGATCTTATGGAAGGGTTGTAAACTGAGTATTTCTGTGTTTTCCCCAAATTGGGGTGAGTTGAAAACTCGAGAGCATAGGTTTAAGGTGAGTGGGCTGAAATTGACAAACGACCTGAGGCACATTTCCCACACAGAAGGTTGTGCGTGTATGGAATGAGCTCCCAGAGGAAGTGGAGGAGGCTATTACACTCAGAAAATTGCAAAGGTAATCGGATGAGTTTCTGGACAGGATGGGTTTAGAGGGATTGGGGCCAAATGCTGGGGAACGGGACTTGTTTAATTTTGGTTATGTGGTGAGCATGGATGAGATACACCTAAATATCTGTTTCCACGCCGTGTACCCCCATAACGTCTTGTTGCTAACACTGGCTTTAAAGGATTACTTTTTAGCGGAGTTTTCCAGCGCAGTCTGTGGCACAATCGTTTAGTCTGTTCGACTGCTCACGGGAAAGGTAGTATTGTGAAACACTGCAGATACGAACGACTTCCTTAATTTTGCCCCGACTGACCATACTCCGTGAAATTTTCCCAGACCTCAATTGAGGAGTTTTGCTGCTCGAAGTTACCTCAGAAACCCTGTTAACTCGTAATGTGCTGAGCGAATCGCAAAACAGAAAGCATTTTTCACGGAACACAAACAAAACTGGCATGCCGAATGCATTTTCAGACAGAGAGATGCATGAATGCTAAATGTGTCACAGTCCGAGGGCATGAGTCATAAAGTAATCTCACAACTAACAACAGGGCAATTCCAAACTACTCTTTCAAACATACTGCAGCGTTAGTGCACCACCACTTTCCAGACAATGCTGAAAAGAGAGATAGAAAGAATATCATAAGAACGGGCCATAAAAAGTGAATTTCACCAATCACAGTCTCGATTAGATTACCTTTTCCTTCTGATGTCTCCAGGACGGAAATGAAGGAAATGGGAGAAATTCAATAACATATGACACCGAAATTCATTGGAACGATTTTCCCATTGGACAGAAAACCAAATAACGACGAGTCGAGTCACCGCAGGACTTTGTTTCACAACAGCGATGAAATAATAGTCTCCATTCGGTTCCAGTAAAAGCACAAATCGCTTTGGAACAGCAGAGCTGTTTGCGATTTTCCGCGCGGGAGGCGAACGCGATCATGACAGCAGAGACACTTGGACACTTCGGTCAAATAACCATGAGCTGCTAGACATTACTACAATTCCGATTCTTGCTTTGCTAAATGATTTCACACATTGCTCGAAACAGGACGACTTTCACGTTTACACGGAACACGAAACACACCTGACTACAGGGAAAATGCACAAAGCTGAGCAGGCCGTGTTCCACATCAAACCGTGCAGCATTTATTCAGTCACTGTTTCTGTTTTGCAGAAGAAGGGTCCCAAAGAATGTTCTCCACCCTAAAACCGGAGGTCGCATTACAATCCGAGAACGACAGATCACATTGTGAGCATGCTCTGACCTCGCGGCCGGTTCGAGATGCCACTTTCCGTGCCTTTTACTTTAACCGTGCAATTTGCTGCAGAGATGTTCACTCCTGGACATGAGCCACGTGGATACCAACTGAGTCGGAAACCTGTGCGGGAATCGACGAGAAGCGATTCAATAAATTGTGCTAACTTCCATGGTGCTTATTGGAAATGCAGTTTCTGTTCAAGTCAATCGAAAAGGCAGTTTCTGAACATAGTAACAGAAGTCAAAAGGTAATTACCTCACCCCACCCCCACTCCGCACGAGGTGCTAACTGCCCTTGAGTGCTTTTTGATCTCGATGTGAAGAGCTCACACGCCTCTGAGTCACCTTCAAGTCTCTGTTTGCGGAGTGAATCACAAAGAAGGACTTTTACCAGAGCTGCAACCGCCTCACTTCCCCACTCGCTCTCCCCTTTTACATTTTCCTGCTCGTCAGTGATTTAAAGAAAACCAAATGGATGCGATGTCATTCTGTAGCCTCTCTGTCGATTCCTCCGTTTCAGTTCCAACATGGCTTAGATCTCGGGGCGCACCTTAATATTAGCGGCGCTATGAAAGCACAAGTTCAAAGGTTCCTCTGAGAGTGTAAATTATTTCATTGCTGTTGCTGATTGAATGAGCCACTAACGTGCGAACTGCCCCAAAATATGATTCAGGAATCTGGTACCAACTCTCGCGCGTTGAATAACGACAGACAGCTTCCAAATGAGGCCTTTCAGAGACGACTTTGGGGTACATTTGACAGAAAGACAAGTTCAGGAATCCGTGGTGCGCTGTGACACCAGCGCAGCAGCTTCTTCCCTGCCTTTGAACCGGGCCGCCTGCGCAAGGAATGCCAATGCGGAACTGCTTTTCGTGGAAGGATCAGAACGCGGCAAGGACACTCTCAAACAGAATGGCATATGCATCAGAACCAGGTTGGAGAAAAACTTTATAATGCTTTACACAGTAATTAAATGGAGTTGCCTTACATTTCACTACGAGAGCAGATTCTTTCAAGCAAATTCGAAGGCAGGTTTGCAGATGGGAAAGCAAGCAAGAAAGCTCCGTTCTTGTCCATGTAAAAGGCTGCAGTTGACGAACAAAGCAGTTTCTGCCCAGGTTCGAACTGGGGACTTTTCGCGTGTTAGGCGAACGTGATGACCACTACACTACAGAAACCAGCCGCGGTCGCTGCCGTCCGGCGCAGTGGCATCCAGCACTGAAAGTTGAAGCCATTCTCCGTTTCACCTTTCTGTTTCCAATCGCTCGTTGTTGTCCAGCGTAATTGACATCTTGACAACGTTAAAAAAAGACACGTGAAATTGATGACAATATATAGACAATGATTTTGTCAATGTTTGGACCGTAGGGCGAGGTGGAATAAGCTGGGACGACTTTCCCTGCAGCGTAACGGCTGCGATATGATCTCATGGAAGGGTTGTAAACTGAGTATTTCTGTGTTTTACCCAAATTGGGGTGAGTTGAAAACTCGAGAGCATAGGTTTAAGGTGAGTGGGCTGAAATTGACAAACGACCTGAGGCACATTTCCCACACAGAAGGTTGTGCGTGTATGGAATGAGCTCCCAGAGGAAGTGGAGGAGGCTATTACACTCAGAAAATTGCAAAGGTAATCGGATGAGTTTCTGGAAAGGATGGGTTTAGAGGGATTGGGGCCAAATGCTGGGGAACGGGACTTGTTTAATTTTGGTTATGTGGTGAGCGTGGATGAGATACACCTAAATATCTGTTTCCACGCCGTGTACCCCCATAACGTCTTGTTGCTAACACTGGCTTTAAAGGATTACTTTTTAGCGGAGTTTTCCATCGCAGTCTGTGGCACAATCGTTTAGTCTGTTCGACTGCTCACGGGAAAGGTAGTATTGTGAAACACTGCAGATACGAACGACTTCCTTAATTTTGCCCCGACTGACCATACTCCGTGAAATTTTCCCAGACCTCAATTGAGGAGTTTTGCTGCTCGAAGTTACCTCAGAAACCCTGTTAACTCGTAATGTGCTGAGCGAATCGCAAAACAGAAAGCATTTTTCACGGAACACAAACAAAACTGGCATGCCGAATGCATTTTCAGACAGAGAGATGCATGAATGCTAAATGTGTCACAGTCCGAGGGCATGAGTCATAAAGTAATCTCACAACTAACAACAGGGCAATTCCAAACTACTCTTTCAAACATACTGCAGCGTTAGTGCACCACCACTTTCCAGACAATGCTGAAAAGAGAGATAGAAAGAACATCATAAGAACGGGCCATAAAAAGTGAATTTCACCAATCACAGTCTCGATTAGATTACCTTTTCCTTCTGATGTCTCCAGGACGGAAATGAAGGAAATGGGAGAAATTCAATAACATATGACACCGAAATTCATTGGAACGATTTTCCCATTGGACAGAAAACCAAATAACGACGAGTCGAGTCACCGCAGGACTTTGTTTCACAACAGCGATGAAATAATAGTCTCCATTCGGTTCCAGTAAAAGCACAAATCGCTTTGGAACAGCAGAGCTGTTTGCGATTTTCCGCGCGGGAGGCGAACGCGATCATGACAGCAGAGACACTTGGACACTTCGGTCAAATAACCATGAGCTGCTAGACATTACTACAATTCCGATTCTTGCTTTGCTAAATGATTTCACACATTGCTCGAAACAGGACGACTTTCACGTTTACACGGAACACGAAACACACCTGACTACAGGGAAAATGCACAAAGCTGAGCAGGCCGTGTTCCACATCAAACCGTGCAGCATTTATTCAGTCACTGTGTCTGTTTTGCAGAAGAAGGGTCCCAAAGAATGTTCTCCACCCTAAAACCGGAGGTCGCATTACAATCCGAGAACGACACATCACATTGTGAGCATGCTCTGACCTCGGGGCCGGTTCGAGATGCCACTTTCCGTGCCTTTTACTTTTCCGCGCGGGAGGCGAACGCGATCATGACATCAGAGACACTTGGACACTTCGGTCAAATAACCATGAGCTGCTAGACATTACTACAATTCCGATTCTTGCTTTGCTAAATGATTTCACACATTGCTCGAAACAGGACGACTTTCACGTTTACACGGAACACGAAACACACCTGACTACAGGGAAAATGCACAAAGCTGAGCAGGCCGTGTTCCACATCAAACCGTGCAGCATTTATTCAGTCACTGTGTCTGTTTTGCAGAAGAAGGGTCCCAAAGAATGTTCTCCACCCTAAAACCGGAGGTCGCATTACAATCCGAGAACGACACATCACATTGTGAGCATGCTCTGACCTCGGGGCCGGTTCGAGATGCCACTTTCCGTGCCTTTTACTTTAACCGTGCAATTTGCTGCAGAGATGTTCACTCCTGGACATGAGCCACGTGGATACCAACTGAGTCGGAAACCTGTGCGGGAATCGACGAGAAGCGATTCAATAAATTGTGCTAACTTCCATGGTGCTTATTGGAAATGCAGTTTCTGTTCAAGTCAATCGAAAAGGCAGTTTCTGAACATAGTAACAGAAGTCAAAAGGTAATTACCTCACCCCACCCCCACTCCGGACGAGGTGCTAACTGCCCTTGAGTGCTTTTTGATCTCGATGTGAAGAGCTCACACGCCTCTGAGTCACCTTCAAGTCTCTGTTTGCGGAGTGAATCACAAAGAAGGACTTTTACCAGAGCTGCAACCGCCTCCCTTCCCCACTCGCTCTCCCCTTTTACATTTTCCTGCTCGTCAGTGATTTAAAGAAAACCAAATGGATGCGATGTCATTCTGTAGCCTCTCTGTCGATTCCTCCGTTTCAGTTCCAACATGGCTTAGATCTCGGGACGCACCTTAATATTAGCGGCGCTATGAAAGCACAAGTTCAAAGGTTCCTCTGAGAGTGTGAATTATTTCATTGCTGTTGCTGATTGAATGAGCCACTAACGTGCGAACTGCCCCAAAATATGATTCAGGAATCTGGTACCAACTCTCGCGCGTTGAATAACGACAGACAGCTTCCAAATGAGGCCTTTCAGAGACGACTTTGGGGTACATTTGACAGACAGACAAGTTCAGGAATCCGTGGTGCGCTGTGACACCAGCGCAGCAGCTTCTTCCCTGCCTTTGAACCGGGCCGCCTGCGCAAGGAATGCAAATGCGGTACTGCTTTTCGTGGAAGGATCAGAACGCGGCAAGGACACTCTCAAACAGAATGGCATATGCATCAGAACCAGGTTGGAGAAAAACTTTATAATGCTTTACACAGTAATTAAATGGAGTTGCCTTACATCTCACTACGAGAGCAGATTCTTTCAAACAAATTCGAAGGCAGGTTTGCAGATGGGAAAGCAAGCAAGAAAGCTCCGTTCTTGTCCATGTAAAAGGCTGCAGTTGACGAACAAAGCAGTTTCTGCCCAGCTTCGAACTGGGGACCTTTCGCGTGTTAGGCGAACGTGATGACCACTACACTACAGAAACCAGCCGCGGTCGCTGCCCTCTGGCGCAGTGGCATCCAGCACTGAAAGTTGAAGCCATTCTCCGTTTCACCTTTCTGTTTCCAATCGCTCGTTGTTGTCCAGCGTAATTGACATCTTGACAACGTTAAAAAAAGACACGTGAAATTGATGACAATATATAGACAATGATTTCGTCAATGTTTGGACCGTAGGGCGAGGTGGAATAAGCTGGGACGACTTTCCCTGCAGCGTAACGGCTGCGATATGATCTTATGGAAGGGTTGTAAACTGAGTATTTCTGTGTTTTACCCAAATTGGGGTGAGTTGAAAACTCGAGAGCATAGGTTTAAGGTGAGTGGGCTGAAATTGACAAACGACCTGAGGCACATTTCCCACACAGAAGGTTGTGCGTGTATGGAATGAGCTCCCAGAGGAAGTGGAGGAGGCGATTACACTTAGAAAATTGCAAAGGTAATCGGATGAGTTTCTGGACAGGATGGGTTTAGAGGGATTGGGGCCAAATGCTGGGGAACGGGACTTGTTTAATTTTGGTTATGTGGTGAGCATGGATGAGATACACCTAAATATCTGTTTCCACGCCGTGTACCCCCATAACGTCTTGTTGCTAACACTGGCTGTAAAGGATTACTTTTTAGTGGAGTTTTCCATCGCAGTCTGTGGCACAATCGTTTAGTCTGTTCGACTGCTCACGGGAAAGGTAGTATTGTGAAACACTGCAGATACGAACGACTTCCTTAATTTTGCCCCGACTGACCATACTCCGTGAAATTTTCCCAGACCTCAATTGAGGAGTTTTGCTGCTCGAAGTTACCTCAGAAACCCTGTTAACTCGTAATGTGCTGAGCGAATCGCAAAACAGAAAGCATTTTTCACGGAACACAAACAAAACTGGCATGCCGAATGCATTTTCAGACAGAGAGATGCATGAATGCTAAATGTGTCACAGTCCGAGGGCATGAGTCATAAAGTAATCTCACAACTAACAACAGGGCAATTCCAAACTACTCTTTCAAACATACTGCAGCGTTAGTGCACCACCACTTTCCAGACAATGCTGAAAAGAGAGATAGAAAGAACATCATAAGAACGGGCCATAAAAAGTGAATTTCACCAATCACAGTCTCGATTAGATTACCTTTTCCTTCTGATGTCTCCAGGACGGAAATGAAGGAAATGGGAGAAATTCAATAACATATGACACCGAAATTCATTGGAACGATTTTCCCATTGGACAGAAAACCAAATAACGACGAGTCGAGTCACCGCAGGACTTTGTTTCACAACAGCGATGAAATAATAGTCTCCATTCGGTTCCAGTAAAAGCACAAATCGCTTTGGAACAGCAGAGCTGTTTGCGATTTTCCGCGCGGGAGGCGAACGCGATCATGACAGCAGAGACACTTGGACACTTCGGTCAAATAACCATGAGCTGCTAGACATTACTACAATTCCGATTCTTGCTTTGCTAAATGATTTCACACATTGCTCGAAACAGGACGACTTTCACGTTTACACGGAACACGAAACACACCTGACTACAGGGAAAATGCACAAAGCTGAGCAGGCCGTGTTCCACATCAAACCGTGCAGCATTTATTCAGTCACTGTGTCTGTTTTGCAGAAGAAGGGTCCCAAAGAATGTTCTCCACCCTAAAACCGGAGGTCGCATTACAATCCGAGAACGACACATCACATTGTGAGCATGCTCTGACCTCGGGGCCGGTTCGAGATGCCACTTTCCGTGCCTTTTACTTTAACCGTGCAATTTGCTGCAGAGATGTTCACTCCTGGACATGAGCCACGTGGATACCAACTGAGTCGGAAACCTGTGCGGGAATCGACGAGAAGCGATTCAATAAATTGTGCTAACTTCCATGGTGCTTATTGGAAATGCAGTTTCTGTTCAAGTCAATCGAAAAGGCAGTTTCTGAACATAGTAACAGAAGTCAAAAGGTAATTACCTCACCCCACCCCCACTCCGGACGAGGTGCTAACTGCCCTTGAGTGCTTTTTGATCTCGATGTGAAGAGCTCACACGCCTCTGAGTCACCTTCAAGTCTCTGTTTGCGGAGTGAATCACAAAGAAGGACTTTTACCAGAGCTGCAACCGCCTCACTTCCCCACTCGCTCTCCCCTTTTACATTTTCCTGCTCGTCAGTGATTTAAAGAAAACCAAATGGATGCGATGTCATTCTGTAGCCTCTCTGTCGATTCCTCCGTTTCAGTTCCAACATGGCTTAGATCTCGGGGCGCACCTTAATATTAGCGGCGCTATGAAAGCACAAGTTCAAAGGTTCCTCTGAGAGTGTAAATTATTTCATTGCTGTTGCTGATTGAATGAGCCACTAACGTGCGAACTGCCCCAAAATATGATTCAGGAATCTGGTACCAACTCTCGCGCGTTGAATAACGACAGACAGCTTCCAAATGAGGCCTTTCAGAGACGACGTTGGGGTACATTTGACAGAAAGACAAGTTCAGGAATCCGTGGTGCGCTGTGACACCAGCGCAGCAGCTTCTTCCCTGCCTTTGAACCGGGCCGCCTGCGCAAGGAATGCAAATGCGGTATTGCTTTTCGTGGAAGGATCAGAACGCGGCAAGGACACTCTCAAACAGAATGGCATATGCATCAGAACCAGGTAGGAGAAAACCTTTATAATGCTTTACACAGTAATTAAATGGAGTTGCCTTACATTTCACTACGAGAGCAGATTCTTTCAAGCAAATTCGAAGGCAGGTTTGCAGATGGGAAAGCAAGCAAGAAAGCTCCGTTCTTGTCCATGTAAAAGGTTGCAGTTGACGAACAAAGCAGTTTCTGCCCAGGTTCGAACTGGGGACTTTTCGCGTGTTAGGCGAACGTGATGACCACTACACTACAGAAACCAGCCGCGGTCGCTGCCGTCCGGCGCAGTGGCATCCAGCACTGAAAGTTGAAGCCATTCTCCGTTTCACCTTTCTGTTTCCAATCGCTCGTTGTTGTCCAGCGTAATTGACATCTTGACAACGTTAAAAAAAGACACGTGAAATTGATGACAATATATAGACAATGATTTTGTCAATGTTTGGACCGTAGGGCGAGGTGGAATAAGCTGGGACGACTTTCCCTGCAGCGTAACGGCTGCGATATGATCTCATGGAAGGGTTGTAAACTGAGTATTTCTGTGTTTTACCCAAATTGGGGTGAGTTGAAAACTCGAGAGCATAGGTTTAAGGTGAGTGGGCTGAAATTGACAAACGACCTGAGGCACATTTCCCACACAGAAGGTTGTGCGTGTATGGAATGAGCTCCCAGAGGAAGTGGAGGAGGCTATTACACTCAGAAAATTGCAAAGGTAATCGGATGAGTTTCTGGAAAGGATGGGTTTAGAGGGATTGGGGCCAAATGCTGGGGAACGGGACTTGTTTAATTTTGGTTATGTGGTGAGCGTGGATGAGATACACCTAAATATCTGTTTCCACGCCGTGTACCCCCATAACGTCTTGTTGCTAACACTGGCTTTAAAGGATTACTTTTTAGCGGAGTTTTCCATCGCAGTCTGTGGCACAATCGTTTAGTCTGTTCGACTGCTCACGGGAAAGGTAGTATTGTGAAACACTGCAGATACGAACGACTTCCTTAATTTTGCCCCGACTGACCATACTCCGTGAAATTTTCCCAGACCTCAATTGAGGAGTTTTGCTGCTCGAAGTTACCTCAGAAACCCTGTTAACTCGTAATGTGCTGAGCGAATCGCAAAACAGAAAGCATTTTTCACGGAACACAAACAAAACTGGCATGCCGAATGCATTTTCAGACAGAGAGATGCATGAATGCTAAATGTGTCACAGTCCGAGGGCATGAGTCATAAAGTAATCTCACAACTAACAACAGGGCAATTCCAAACTACTCTTTCAAACATACTGCAGCGTTAGTGCACCACCACTTTCCAGACAATGCTGAAAAGAGAGATAGAAAGAACATCATAAGAACGGGCCATAAAAAGTGAATTTCACCAATCACAGTCTCGATTAGATTACCTTTTCCTTCTGATGTCTCCAGGACGGAAATGAAGGAAATGGGAGAAATTCAATAACATATGACACCGAAATTCATTGGAACGATTTTCCCATTGGACAGAAAACCAAATAACGACGAGTCGAGTCACCGCAGGACTTTGTTTCACAACAGCGATGAAATAATAGTCTCCATTCGGTTCCAGTAAAAGCACAAATCGCTTTGGAACAGCAGAGCTGTTTGCGATTTTCCGCGCGGGAGGCGAACGCGATCATGACAGCAGAGACACTTGGACACTTCGGTCAAATAACCATGAGCTGCTAGACATTACTACAATTCCGATTCTTGCTTTGCTAAATGATTTCACACATTGCTCGAAACAGGACGACTTTCACGTTTACACGGAACACGAAACACACCTGACTACAGGGAAAATGCACAAAGCTGAGCAGGCCGTGTTCCACATCAAACCGTGCAGCATTTATTCAGTCACTGTGTCTGTTTTGCAGAAGAAGGGTCCCAAAGAATGTTCTCCACCCTAAAACCGGAGGTCGCATTACAATCCGAGAACGACAGATCACATTGTGAGCATGCTCTGACCTCGCGACCGGTTCGAGATGCCACTTTCCGTGCCTTTTACTTTAACCGTGCAATTTGCTGCAGAGATGTTCACTCCTGGACATGAGCCACGTGGATACCAACTGAGTCGGAAACCTGTGCGGGAATCGACGAGAAGCGATTCAATAAATTGTGCTAACTTCCATGGTGCTTATTGGAAATGCAGTTTCTGTTCAAGTCAATCGAAAAGGCAGTTTCTGAACATAGTAACAGAAGTCAAAAGGTAATTACCTCACCCCACCCCCACTCCGGACGAGGTGCTAACTGCCCTTGAGTGCTTTTTGATCTCGATGTGAAGAGCTCACACGCCTCTGAGTCACCTTCAAGTCTCTGTTTGCGGAGTGAATCACAAAGAAGGACTTTTACCAGAGCTGCAACCGCCTCACTTCCCCACTCGCTCTCCCCTTTTACATTTTCCTGCTCGTCAGTGATTTAAAGAAAACCAAATGGATGCGATGTCATTCTGTAGCCTCTCTGTCGATTCCTCCGTTTCAGTTCCAACATGGCTTAGATCTCGGGGCGCACCTTAATATCAGCGGCGCTATGAAAGCACAAGTTCAAAGGTTCCTCTGAGAGTGTAAATTATTTCATTGCTGTTGCTGATTGAATGAGCCACTAACGTGCGAACTGCCCCAAAATATGATTCAGGAATCTGGTACCAACTCTCGCGCGTTGAATAACGACAGACAGCTTCCAAATGAGGCCTTTCAGAGACGACTTTGGGGTACATTTGACAGACAGACAAGTTCAGGAATCCGTGGTGCGCTGTGACACCAGCGCAGCAGCTTCTTCCCTGCCTTTGAACCGGGCCGCCTGCGCAAGGAATGCAAATGCGGTACTGCTTTTCGTGGAAGGATCAGAACGCGGCAAGGACACTCTCAAACAGAATGGCATATGCATCAGAACCAGGTTGGAGAAAAACTTTATAATGCTTTACACAGTAATTAAATGGAGTTGCCTTACATTTCACTACGAGAGCAGATTCTTTCAAGCAAATTCGAAGGCAGGTTTGCAGATGGGAAAGCAAGCAAGAAAGCTCCGTTCTTGTCCATGTAAAAGGCTGCAGTTGACGAACAAAGCAGTTTCTGCCCAGTTTCGAACTGGGGACCTTTCGCGTATTAGGCGAACGTGATAACCACTACACTACAGAAACCAGCCGCGGTGGCCGCCCTGCGGCGCAGTGGCATCCAGCACTGAAAGTTGAAGCCATTCTCCGTTTCACCTTTCTATTTCCAATCGCTCGTTGTTGTCCAGCGTAATTGACATCTTGAAAACGATAAAAAAAACGACACGTGAAATTGATGACAATATATAGACAATGATTTCGTCAATGTTTGGACCGTAGGGCGAGGTGGAATAAGCTGGGACGACTTTCCCTGCAGCGTAACGGCTGCGATATGATCTCATGGAAGGGTTGTAAACTGAGTATTTCTGTGTTTTACCCAAATTGGGGTGAGTTGAAAACTCGAGAGCATAGGTTTAAGGTGAGTGGGCTGAAATTGACAAACGACCTGAGGCACATTTCCCACACAGAAGGTTGTGCGTGTATGGAATGAGCTCCCAGAGGAAGTGGAGGAGGCTATTACACTCAGAAAATTGCAAAGGTAATCGGATGAGTTTCTGGAAAGGATGGGTTTAGAGGGATTGGGGCCAAATGCTGGGGAACGGGACTTGTTTAATTTTGGTTATGTGGTGAGCGTGGATGAGATACACCTAAATATCTGTTTCCACGCCGTGTACCCCCATAACGTCTTGTTGCTAACACTGGCTTTAAAGGATTACTTTTTAGCGGAGTTTTCCATCGCAGTCTGTGGCACAATCGTTTAGTCTGTTCGACTGCTCACGGGAAAGGTAGTATTGTGAAACACTGCAGATACGAACGACTTCCTTAATTTTGCCCCGACTGACCATACTCCGTGAAATTTTCCCAGACCTCAATTGAGGAGTTTTGCTGCTCGAAGTTACCTCAGAAACCCTGTTAACTCGTAATGTGCTGAGCGAATCGCAAAACAGAAAGCATTTTTCACGGAACACAAACAAAACTGGCATGCCGAATGCATTTTCAGACAGAGAGATGCATGAATGCTAAACGTGTCACAGTCCGAGGGCATGAGTCATAAAGTAATCTCACAACTAACAACAGGGCAATTCCAAACTACTCTTTCAAACATACTGCAGCGTTAGTGCACCACCACTTTCCAGACAATGCTGAAAAGAGAGATAGAAAGAACATCATAAGAACGGGCCATAAAAAGTGAATTTCACCAATCACAGTCTCGATTAGATTACCTTTTCCTTCTGATGTCTCCAGGACGGAAATGAAGGAAATGGGAGAAATTCAATAACATATGACACCGAAATTCATTGGAACGATTTTCCCATTGGACAGAAAACCAAATAACGACGAGTCGAGTCAACGCAGGACTTTGTTTCACAACAGCGATGAAATAATAGTCTCCATTCGGTTCCAGTAAAAGCACAAATCGCTTTGGAACAGCAGAGCTGTTTGCGATTTTCCGCGCGGGAGGCGAACGCGATCATGACAGCAGAGACACTTGGACACTTCGGTCAAATAACCATGAGCTGCTAGACATTACTACAATTCCGATTCTTGCTTTGCTAAATGATTTCACACATTGCTCGAAACAGGACGACTTTCACGTTTACACGGAACACGAAACACACCTGACTACAGGGAAAATGCACAAAGCTGAGCAGGCCGTGTTCCACATCAAACCGTGCAGCATTTATTCAGTCACTGTGTCTGTTTTGCAGAAGAAGGGTCCCAAAGAATGTTCTCCACCCTAAAACCGGAGGTCGCATTACAATCCGAGAACGACACATCACATTGTGAGCATGCTCTGACCTCGGGGCCGGTTCGAGATGCCACTTTCCGTGCCTTTTACTTTAACCGTGCAATTTGCTGCAGAGATGTTCACTCCTGGACATGAGCCACGTGGATACCAACTGAGTCGGAAACCTGTGCGGGAATCGACGAGAAGCGATTCAATAAATTGTGCTAACTTCCATGGTGCTTATTGGAAATGCAGTTTCTGTTCTAGTCAATCGAAAAGGCAGTTTCTGAACATAGTAACAGAAGTCAAAAGGTAATTACCTCACCCCACCCCCACTCCGGACGAGGTGCTAACTGCCCTTGAGTGCTTTTTGATCTCGATGTGAAGAGCTCACACGCCTCTGAGTCACCTTCAAGTCTCTGTTTGCGGAGTGAATCACAAAGAAGGACTTTTACCAGAGCTGCAACCGCCTCACATCCCCACTCGCTCTCCCCTTTTACATTTTCCTGCTCGTCAGTGATTTAAAGAAAACCAAATGGATGCGATGTCATTCTGTAGCCTCTCTGTCGATTCCTCCGTTTCAGTTCCAACATGGCTTAGATCTCGGGGCGCACCTTAATATCAGCGGCGCTATGAAAGCACAAGTTCAAAGGTTCCTCTGAGAGTGTAAATTATTTCATTGCTGTTGCTGATTGAATGAGCCACTAACGTGCGAACTGCCCCAAAATATGATTCAGGAATCTGGTACCAACTCTCGCGCGTTGAATAACGACAGACAGCTTCCAAATGAGGCCTTTCAGAGACGACTTTGGGGTACATTTGACAGACAGACAAGTTCAGGAATCCGTGGTGCGCTGTGACACCAGCGCAGCAGCTTCTTCCCTGCCTTTGAACCGGGCCGCCTGCGCAAGGAATGCAAATGCGGTACTGCTTTTCGTGGAAGGATCAGAACGCGGCAAGGACACTCTCAAACAGAATGGCATATGCATCAGAACCAGGTTGGAGAAAAACTTTATAATGCTTTACACAGTAATTAAATGGAGTTGCCTTACATTTCACTACGAGAGCAGATTCTTTCAAGCAAATTCGAAGGCAGGTTTGCAGATGGGAAAGCAAGCAAGAAAGCTCCGTTCTTGTCCATGTAAAAGGCTGCAGTTGACGAACAAAGCAGTTTCTGCCCAGTTTCGAACTGGGGACCTTTCGCGTATTAGGCGAACGTGATAACCACTACACTACAGAAACCAGCCGCGGTGGCCGCCCTGCGGCGCAGTGGCATCCAGCACTGAAAGTTGAAGCCATTCTCCGTTTCACCTTTCTCTTTCCAATCGCTCGTTGTTGTCCAGCGTAATTGACATCTTGAAAACGATAAAAAAAACGACACGTGAAATTGATGACAATATATAGACAATGATTTCGTCAATGTTTGGACCGTAGGGCGAGGTGGAATAAGCTGGGACGACTTTCCCTGCAGCGTAACGGCTGCGATATGATCTTATGGAAGGGTTGTAAACTGAGTATTTCTGTGTTTTACCCAAATTGGGGTGAGTTGAAAACTCGAGAGCATAGGTTTAAGGTGAGTGGGCTGAAATTGACAAACGACCTGAGGCACATTTCCCACACAGAAGGTTGTGCGTGTATGGAATGAGCTCCCAGAGGAAGTGGAGGAGGCTATTACACTTAGAAAATTGCAAAGGTAATCGGATGAGTTTCTGGACAGGATGGGTTTAGAGGGATTGGGGCCAAATGCTGGGGAACGGGACTTGTTTAATTTTGGTTATGTGGTGAGCATGGATGAGATACACCTAAATATCTGTTTCCACGCCGTGTACCCCCATAACGTCTTGTTGCTAACACTGGCTTTAAAGGATTACTTTTTAGCGGAGTTTTCCATCGCAGTCTGTGGCACAATCGTTTAGTCTGTTCGACTGCTCACGGGAAAGGTAGTATTGTGAAACACTGCAGTTAGGAACGACTTCCTTAATTTTGCCCCGACTGACCATACTCCGTGAAATTTTCCCAGACCTCAATTGAGGAGTTTTGCTGCTCGAAGTTACCTCAGAAACCCTGTTAACTCGTAATGTGCTGAGCGAATCGCAAAACAGAAAGCATTTTTCACGGAACACAAACAAAACTGGCATGCCGAATGCATTTTCAGACAGAGAGATGCATGAATGCTAAATGTGTCACAGTCCGAGGGCATGAGTCATAAAGTAATCTCACAACTAACAACAGGGCAATTCCAAACTACTCTTTCAAACATACTGCAGCGTTAGTGCACCACCACTTTCCAGACAATGCTGAAAAGAGAGATAGAAAGAACATCATAAGAACGGGCCATAAAAAGTGAATTTCACCAATCACAGTCTCGATTAGATTACCTTTTCCTTCTGATGTCTCCAGGACGGAAATGAAGGAAATGGGAGAAATTCAATAACATATGACACCGAAATTCATTGGAACGATTTTCCCATTGGACAGAAAACCAAATAACGACGAGTCGAGTCACCGCAGGACTTTGTTTCACAACAGCGATGAAATAATAGTCTCCATTCGGTTCCAGTAAAAGCACAAATTGCCTGGAACAGCAGAGATGTTTGCGATTTTCCGCGCGGGAGGCGAACGCGATCATGACAGCAGAGACACTTGGACACTTCGGTCAAATAACCATGAGCTGCTAGACATTACTACAATTTCGATTCTTGCTTTGCTAAATGATTTCACACATTGCTCGAAACAGGACGACTTTCACGTTTACACGGAACACGAAACACACCTGACTACAGGGAAAATGCACAAAGCTGAGCAGGCCGTGTTCCACATCAAACCGTGCAGCATTTATTCAGTCACTGTGTCTGTTTTGCAGAAGAAGGGTTAAAAGAATGTTTTCCACCCTAAAACCGGAGGTCGCATTGCAATCCGAGATCGACAGATCACATTGTGAGCATGCTGTGACCTCGGGGCCCGTTCGAGACGCCACTTTCCGTGCCTTTTACTTTAACCGTGCAATTTGCTGCAGAGATGTTCACTCCTGGACATGAGCCACGTGGATACCAACTGAGTCGGAAACCTGTGCGGGAATCGACGAGAAGCGATTCAATAAATTGTGCTAACTTCCATGGTGCTTATTGGAAATGCAGTTTCTGTTCAAGTCAATCGAAAAGGCAGTTTCTGAACATAGTAACAGAAATCAAAAGGTAATTACCTCACCCCACCCCCACTCCGGAAGAGGTGCTAACTGCCCTTGAGTGCTTTTTGATCTCGATGTGAAGAGCTCACACGCCTCTGAGTCACCTTCAAGTCTCTGTTTGCGGAGTGAATCACAAAGAAGGACTTTTACCAGAGCTGCAACCGCCTCACTTCCCCACTCGCTCTCCCCTTTTACATTTTCCTGCTCGTCAGTGATTTAAAGAAAACCAAATGGATGCGATGTCATTCTGTAGCCTCTCTGTCGATTCCTCCGTTTCAGTTCCAACATGGCTTAGATCTCGGGGCGCACCTTAATATTAGCGGCGCTATGAAAGCACAAGTTCAAAGGTTCCTCTGAGAGTGTAAATTATTTCATTGCTGTTGCTGATTGAATGAGCCACGAACGTGCGAACTGCCCCAAAATATGATTCAGGAATCTGGTACCAACTCTCGCGCGTTGAATAACGACAGACAGCTTCCAAATGAGGCCTTTCAGAGACGACTTTGGGGTACATTTGACAGACAGACAAGTTCAGGAATCCGTGGTGCGCTGTGACACCAGCGCAGCAGCTTCTTCCCTGCCTTTGAACCGGGCCGCCTGCGCAAGGAATGCAAATGCGGTACTGCTATTCGTGGAAGGATCAGAACGCGGCAAGGACACTCTCAAACAGAATGGCATATGCATCAGAACCAGGTTGGAGAAAAACTTTATAATGCTTTACACAGTAATTAAATGGAGTTGCCTTACATTTCACGACGAGAGCAGATTCTTTCAAGCAAATTCGAAGGCATGTTTGCAGATGGGAAAGCAAGCAAGAAAGCTCCGTTCTTGCCCATGTAAAAGGCTGCAGTTGACGAACAAAGCAGTTTCGGCCCAGCTTCGAACTGGGGACCTTTCGCGTGTTAGGCGAGCGGGATAACCACAACACTACAGAAACCAACTGCGGTAGCCGCCCTGCGGCGCAGTGGCATCCAGCACTGAAAGTTGAAGCCATTCTCCGTTTCACCTTTCTGTTTCCAATCGCTCGTTGTTGTCCAGCGTAATTGACATCTTGAAAACGTTAAAAAAGACACGTGAAATTGATGACAATATATAGACAATGATTTCGTCAATGTTTGGACCGTAGGGCGAGGTGGAATAAGCTGGGACGACTTACCCTGCAGCGTAACGGCTGCGATATGATCTTATGGAAGGGTTGTAAACTGAGTATTTCTGTGTTTTACCCAAATTGGGGTGAGTTGAAAACTCGAGAGCATAGGTTTAAGGTGAGTGGGCTGAAATTGACAAACGACCTGAGGCACATTTCCCACACAGAAGGTTGTGCGTGTATGGAATGAGCTCCCAGAGGAAGTGGAGGAGGCTATTACACTCAGAAAATTGCAAAGGTAATCGGATGAGTTTCTGGACAGGATGGGTTTAGAGGGATTGGGGCCAAATGCTGGGGAACGGGACTTGTTTAATTTTGGTTATGTGGTGAGCATGGATGAGATACACCTAAATATCTGTTTCCACGCCGTGTACCCCCATAACGTCTTGTTGCTAACACTGGCTTTAAAGGATTACTTTTTAGCGGAGTTTTCCATCGCAGTCTGTGGCACAATCGTTTAGTCTGTTCGACTGCTCACGGGAAAGGTAGTATTGTGAAACACTGCAGAAACGAACGACTTCCTTAATTTTGCCCCGACTGACCATACTCCGTGAAATTTTCCCAGACCTCAATTGAGGAGTTTTGCTGCTCGAAGTTACCTCAGAAACCCTGTTAACTCGTAATGTGCTGAGCGAATCGCAAAACAGAAAGCATTTTTCACGGAACACAAACAAAACTGGCATGCCGAATGCATTTTCAGACAGAGAGATGCATGAATGCTAAATGTGTCACAGTCCGAGGGCATGAGTCATAAAGTAATCTCACAACTAACAACAGGGCAATTCCAAACTACTCTTTCAAACATACTGCAGCGTTAGTGCACCACCACTTTCCAGACAATGCTGAAAAGAGAGATAGAAAGAACATCATAAGAACGGGCCATAAAAAGTGAATTTCACCAATCACAGTCTCGATTAGATTACCTTTTCCTTCTGATGTCTCCAGGACGGAAATGAAGGAAATGGGAGAAATTCAATAACATATGACACCGAAATTCATTGGAACGATTTTCCCATTGGACAGAAAACCAAATAACGACGAGTCGAGTCACCGCAGGACTTTGTTTCACAACAGCGATGAAATAATAGTCTCCATTCGGTTCCAGTAAAAGCACAAATTGCCTGGAACAGCAGAGCTGTTTGCGATTTTCCGCGCGGGAGGCGAACGCGATCATGACAGCAGAGACACTTGGACACTTCGGTCAAATAACCATGAGCTGCTAGACATTACTACAATTTCGATTCTTGCTTTGCTAAATGATTTCACACATTGCTCGAAACAGGACGACTTTCACGTTTACACGGAACACGAAACACACCTGACTACAGGGAAAATGCACAAAGCTGAGCAGGCCGTGTTCCACATCAAACCGTGCAGCATTTATTCAGTCACTGTGTCTGTTTTGCAGAAGAAGGGTTAAAAGAATGTTTTCCACCCTAAAACCGGAGGTCGCATTGCAATCCGAGAACGACAGATCACATTGTGAGCATGCTGTGACCTCGGGGCCCGTTCGAGACGCCACTTTCCGTGCCTTTTACTTTAACCGTGCAATTTGCTGCAGAGATGTTCACTCCTGGACATGAGCCACGTGGATACCAACTGAGTCGGAAACCTGTGCGGGAATCGACGAGAAGCGATTCAATAAATTTAGCTAACTTCCATGGTGCTTATTGGAAATGCAGTTTCTGTTCAAGTCAATCGAAAAGGCAGTTTCTGAACATAGTAACAGAAATCAAAAGGTAATTACCTCACCCCACCCCCACTCCGGAAGAGGTGCTAACTGCCCTTGAGTGCTTTTTGATCTCGATGTGAAGAGCTCACACGCCTCTGAGTCACCTTCAAGTCTCTGTTTGCGGAGTGAATCACAAAGAAGGACTTTTACCAGAGCTGCAACCGCCTCACTTCCCCACTCGCTCTCCCCTTTTACATTTTCCTGCTCGTCAGTGATTTAAAGAAAACCAAATGGATGCGATGTCATTCTGTAGCCTCTCTGTCGATTCCTCCGTTTCAGTTCCAACATGGCTTAGATCTCGGGGCGCACCTTAATATTAGCGGCGCTATGAAAGCACAAGTTCAAAGGTTCCTCTGAGAGTGTAAATTATTTCATTGCTGTTGCTGATTGAATGAGCCACTAACGTGCGAACTGCCCCAAAATATGATTCAGGAATCTGGTACCAACTCTCGCGCGTTGAATAACGACAGACAGCTTCCAAATGAGGCCTTTCAGAGACGACTTTGGGGTACATTTGACAGACAGACAAGTTCAGGAATCCGTGGTGCGCTGTGACACCAGCGCAGCAGCTTCTTCCCTGCCTTTGAACCGGGCCGCCTGCGCAAGGAATGCAAATGCGGTACTGCTATTCGTGGAAGGATCAGAACGCGGCAAGGACACTCTCAAACAGAATGGCATATGCATCAGAACCAGGTTGGAGAAAAACTTTATAATGCTTTACACAGTAATTAAATGGAGTTGCCTTACATTTCACGACGAGAGCAGATTCTTTCAAGCAAATTCGAAGGCATGTTTGCAGATGGGAAAGCAAGCAAGAAAGCTCCGTTCTTGCCCATGTAAAAGGCTGCAGTTGACGAACAAAGCAGTTTCGGCCCAGCTTCGAACTGGGGACCTTTCGCGTGTTAGGCGAGCGGGATAACCACAACACTACAGAAACCAACTGCGGTCGCCGCCCTGCGGCGCAGTGGCATCCAGCACTGAAAGTTGAAGCCATTCTCCGTTTCACCTTTCTGTTTCCAATCGCTCGTTGTTGTCCAGCGTAATTGACATCTTGAAAACGTTAAAAAAGACACGTGAAATTGATGACAATATATAGACAATGATTTCGTCAATGTTTGGACCGTAGGGCGAGGTGGAATAAGCTGGGACGACTTTCCCTGCAGCGTAACAGCTGCGATATGATCTTATGGAAGGGTTGTAAACTGAGTATTTCTGTGTTTTACCCAAATTGGGGTGAGTTGAAAACTCGAGAGCATAGGTTTAAGGTGAGTGGGCTGAAATTGACAAACGACCTGAGGCACATTTCCCACACAGAAGGTTGTGCGTGTATGGAATGAGCTCCCAGAGGAAGTGGAGGAGGCTATTACACTCAGAAAATTGCAAAGGTAATCGGATGAGTTTTTGGACAGGATGGGTTTAGAGGGATTGGGGCCAAATGCTGGGGAACGGGACTTGTTTAATTTTGGTTATGTGGTGAGCATGGATGAGATACACCTAAATATCTGTTTCCACGCCGTGTACCCCCATAACGTCTTGTTGCTAACACTGGCTTTAAAGGATTACTTTTTAGCGGAGTTTTCCATCGCAGTCTGTGGCACAATCGTTTAGTCTGTTCGACTGCTCACGGGAAAGGTAGTATTGTGAAACACTGCAGAAACGAACGACTTCCTTAATTTTGCCCCGACTGACCATACTCCGTGAAATTTTCCCAGACCTCAATTGAGGAGTTTTGCTGCTCGAAGTTACCTCAGAAACCCTGTTAACTCGTAATGTGCTGAGCGAATCGCAAAACAGAAAGCATTTTTCACGGAACACAAACAAAACTGGCATGCCGAATGCATTTTCAGACAGAGAGATGCATGAATGCTAAATGTGTCACAGTCCGAGGGCATGAGTCATAAAGTAATCTCACAACTAACAACAGGGCAATTCCAAACTACTCTTTCAAACATACTGCAGCGTTAGTGCACCACCACTTTCCAGACAATGCTGAAAAGAGAGATAGAAAGAACATCATAAGAACGGGCCATAAAAAGTGAATTTCACCAATCACAGTCTCGATTAGATTACCTTTTCCTTCTGATGTCTCCAGGACGGAAATAAAGGAAATGGGAGAAATTCAATAACATATGACACCGAAATTCATTGGAACGATTTTCCGATTGGACAGAAAACCAAATAACGACGAGTCGAGTCACCGCAGGACTTTGTTTCACAACAGCGATGAAATAATAGTCTCCATTCGGTTCCAGTAAAAGCACAAATTGCCTGGAACAGCAGAGGTGTTTGCGATTTTCCGCGCGGGAGGCGAACGCGATCATGACAGCAGAGACACTTGGACACTTCGGTCAAATAACCATGAGCTGCTAGACATTACTACAATTTCGATTCTTGCTTTGCTAAATGATTTCACACATTGCTCGAAACAGGACGACTTTCACGTTTACACGGAACACGAAACACACCTGACTACAGGGAAAATGCACAAAGCTGAGCAGGCCGTGTTCCACATCAAACCGTGCAGCATTTATTCAGTCACTGTGTCTGTTTTGCAGAAGAAGGGTTAAAAGAATGTTTTCCACCCTAAAACCGGAGGTCGCATTGCAATCCGAGAACGACAGATCACATTGTGAGCATGCTGTGACCTCGGGGCCGGTTCGAGACGCCACTTTCCGTGCCTTTTACTTTAACCGTGCAATTTGCTGCAGAGATGTTCACTCCTGGACATGAGCCACGTGGATACCAACTGAGTCGGAAACCTGTGCGGGAATCGACGAGAAGCGATTCAATAAATTTAGCTGACTTCCATGGTGCTGATTGGAAATGCAGTTTCTGTTCAAGTCAATCGAAAAGGCAGTTTCTGAACATAGTAACAGAAATCAAAAGGTAATTACCTCACCCCACCCCCACTCCGGAAGAGGTGCTAACTGCCCTTGAGTGCTTTTTGATCTCGATGTGAAGAGCTCACACGCCTCTGAGTCACCTTCAAGTCTCTGTTTGCGGAGTGAATCACAAAGAAGGACTTTTACCAGAGCTGCAACCGCCTCACTTCCCCACTCGCTCTCCCCTTTTACATTTTCCTGCTCGTCAGTGATTTAAAGAAAACCAAATGGATGCGATGTCATTCTGTAGCCTCTCTGTCGATTCATCCGTTTCAGTTCCAACATGGCTTAGATCTCGGGGCGCACCTTAATATTAGCGGCGCTATGAAAGCACAAGTTCAAAGGTTCCTCTGAGAGTGTAAATTATTTCATTGCTGTTGCTGATTGAATGAGCCACTAACGTGCGAACTGCCCCAAAATATGATTCAGGAATCTGGTACCGACTCTCGCGCGTTGAATAACGACAGACAGCTTCCAAATGAGGCCTTTCAGAGACGACTTTGGGGTACATTTGACAGACAGACAAGTTCAGGAATCCGTGGTGCGCTGTGACACCAGCGCAGCAGCTTCTTCCCTGCCTTTGAACCGGGCCGCCTGCGCAAGGAATGCAAATGCGGTACTGCTATTCGTGGAAGGATCATAACGCGGCAAGGACACTCTCAATTAGAATGTCATATGCATCAGAACCAGGTTGGAGAAAAACTTTATAATGCTTTACACAGTAATTAAATGGAGTTGCCTTACATTTCACGACGACAGCAGATTCTTTCAAGCAAATTCGAAGGCATGTTTGCAGATGGGAAAGCAAGCAAGAAAGTTCCGTTCTTGTCCATGTAAAAGGCTGCAGTTGACGAACAAAGCAGTTTCTGCCCAGCTTCGAACTGGGGACCTTTCGCGTGTTAGGCGAGCGTGATAACCACAACACTACAGAAACCAACTGCGGTCGCCGCCCTGCGGCGCAGTGGCATCCAGCACTGAAAGTTGAAGCCATTCTCCGTTTCACCTTTCTGTTTCCAATCGCTCGTTGTTGTCCAGCGTAATTGACATCTTGAAAACGTTAAAAAAGACACGTGAAATTGATGACAATATATAGACAATGATTTCGTCAATGTTTGGACCGTAGGGCGAGGTGGAATAAGCTGGGACGACTTTCCCTGCAGCGTAACGGCTGCGATATGATCTTATGGAAGGGTTGTAAACTGAGTATTTCTGTGTTTTACCCAAATTGGGGTGAGTTGAAAACTCGAGAGCATAGGTTTAAGGTGAGTGGGCTGAAATTGACAAACGACCTGAGGCACATTTCCCACACAGAAGGTTGTGCGTGTATGGAATGAGCTCCCAGAGGAAGTGGAGGAGGCTATTAAACTCAGAAAATTGCAAAGGTAATCGCATGAGTTTCTGGACAGGATGGGTTTAGAGGGATTGGGGCCAAATGCTGGGGAACGGGACTTGTTTAATTTTGGTTATGTGGTGAGCATGGATGAGATACACCTAAATATCTGTTTCCACGCCGTGTACCCCCATAACGTCTTGTTGCTAACACTGGCTGTAAAGGATTACTTTTTAGCGGAGTTTTCCATCGCAGTCTGTGGCACAATCGTTTAGTCTGTTCGACTGCTCACGGGAAAGGTAGTATTGTGAAACACTGCAGAAACGAACGACTTCCTTAATTTTGCCCCGACTGACCATACTCCGTGAAATTTTCCCAGACCTCAATTGAGGAGTTTTGCTGCTCGAAGTTACCTCAGAAACGCTGTTAACTCGTAATGTGCTGAGCGAATCGCAAAACAGAAAGCATTTTTCACGGAACACAAACAAAACTGGCATGCCGAATGCATTTTCAGACAGAGAGATGCATGAATGCTAAATGTGTCACAGTCCGAGGGCATGAGTCATAAAGTAATCTCACAACTAACAACAGGGCAATTCCAAACTACTCTTTCAAACATACTGCAGCGTTAGTGCACCACCACTTTCCAGACAATGCTGAAAAGAGAGATAGAAAGAACATCATAAGAACGGGCCATAAAAAGTGAATTTCACCAATCACAGTCTCGATTAGATTACTTTTTCCTTCTGATGTCTCCAGGACGGAAATGAAGGAAATGGGAGAAATTCAATAACATATGACACCGAAATTCATTGGAACCATTTTCCCATTGGACAGAAAACCAAATAACGACGAGTCGAGTCACCGCAGGACTTTGTTTCACAACAGCGATGAAATAATAGTCTCCATTCGGTTCCAGTAAAAGCACAAATTGCCTGGAACAGCAGAGGTGTTTGCGATTTTCCGAGCGGGAGGCGAACGCGATCATGACAGCAGAGACACTTGGACACTTCGGTCAAATAACCATGAGCTGCTAGACATTACTACAATTTCGATTCTTGCTTTGCTAAATGATTTCACACATTGCTCGAAACAGGACGACTTTCACGTTTACACGGAACACGAAACACACCTGACTACAGGGAAAATGCACAAAGCTGAGCAGGCAGTGTTCCACATCAAACCGTGCAGCATTTATTCAGTCACTGTGTCTGTTTTGCAGAAGAAGGGTTAAAAGAATGTTTTCCACCCTAAAACCGGAGGTCGCATTACAATCCGAGAACGACAGATCACATTGTGAGCATGCTGTGACCTCGGGGCCGGTTCGAGACGCCACTTTCCGTGCCTTTTACTTTAACCGTGCAATTTGCTGCAGAGATGTTCACTCCTGGACATGAGCCACGTGGATACCAACTGAGTCGGAAACCTGTGCGGGAATCGACGAGAAGCGATTCAATAAATTTAGCTAACTTCCATGGTGCTTATTGGAAATGCAGTTTCTGTTCAAGTCAATCGAAAAGGCAGTTTCTGAACATAGTAACAGAAATCAAAAGGTAATTACCTCACCCCACCCCCACTCCGGAAGAGGTGCTAACTGCCCTTGAGTGCTTTTTGATCTCGATGTGAAGAGCTCACACGCCTCTGAGTCACCTTCAAGTCTCTGTTTGCGGAGTGAATCACAAAGAAGGACTTTTACCAGAGCTGCAACCGCCTCACTTCCCCACTCGCTCTCCCCTTTTACATTTTCCTGCTCGTCAGTGATTTAAAGAAAACCAAATGGATGCGATGTCATTCTGTAGCCTCTCTGTCGATTCCTCCGTTTCAGTTCCAACATGGCTTAGATTTCGGGGCGCACCTTAATATTAGCGGCGCTATGAAAGCACAAGTTCAAAGGTTCCTCTGAGAGTGTAAATTATTTCATTGCTGTTGCTGATTGAATGAGCCACTAACGTGCGAACTGCCCCAAAATATGATTCAGGAATCTGGTACCAACTCTCGCGCGTTGAATAACGACAGACAGCTTCCAAATGAGGCCTTTCAGAGACGACTTTGGGGTACATTTGACAGACAGACAAGTTCAGGAATCCGTGGTGCGCTGTGACACCAGCGCAGCAGCTTCTTCCCTTCCTTTGAACCGGGCCGCCTGCGCAAGGAATGCAAATGTGGTACTGCTTTTCGTGGAAGGATCAGAACGCGGCAAGGACACTCTCAAACAGAATGGCATATGCATCAGAACCAGGTTGGAGAAATACTTTATAATGCTTTACACAGTAATTAAATGGAGTTGCCTTACATTTCACGACGAGAGCAGATTCTTTCAAGCAAATTCGAAGGCAGGTTTGCAGATGGGAAAGCAAGCAAGAAAGCTCCGTTCTTGTCCATGTAAAAGGCTGCAGTTGACGAACAAAGCAGTTTCTGCCCAGTTTCGAACTGGGGACCTTTCGCGTATTAGGCGAACGTGATAACCACTACACTACAGAAACCAGCCGCGGTGGCCGCCCTGCGGCGCAGTGGCATCCAGCACTGAAAGTTGAAGCCATTCTCCGTTTCACCTTTCTGTTTCCAATCGCTCGTTGTTGTCCAGCGTAATTGACATCTTGAAAACGTTAAAAAAGACACGTGAAATTGATGACAATATATAGACAATGATTTCGTCAATGTTTGGACCGTAGGGCGAGGTGGAATAAGCTGGGACGACTTTCCCTGCAGCGTAACGGCTGCGATATGATCTTATGGAAGGGTTGTAAACTGAGTATTTCTGTGTTTTACCCAAATTGGGGTGAGTTGAAAACTCGAGAGCATAGGTTTAAGGTGAGTGGGCTGAAATTGACAAACGACCTGAGGCACATTTCCCACACAGAAGGTTGTGCGTGTATGGAATGAGCTCCCAGAGGAAGTGGAGGAGGCTATTAAACTCAGAAAATTGCAAAGGTAATCGCATGAGTTTCTGGACAGGATGGGTTTAGAGGGATTGGGGCCAAATGCTGGGGAACGGGACTTGTTTAATTTTGGTTATGTGGTGAGCATGGATGAGATACACCTAAATATCTGTTTCCACGCCGTGTACCCCCATAACGTCTTGTTGCTAACACTGGCTGTAAAGGATTACTTTTTAGCGGAGTTTTCCATCGCAGTCTGTGGCACAATCGTTTAGTCTGTTCGACTGCTCACGGGAAAGGTAGTATTGTGAAACACTGCAGAAACGAACGACTTCCTTAATTTTGCCCCGACTGACCATACTCCGTGAAATTTTCCCAGACCTCAATTGAGGAGTTTTGCTGCTCGAAGTTACCTCAGAAACGCTGTTAACTCGTAATGTGCTGAGCGAATCGCAAAACAGAAAGCATTTTTCACGGAACACAAACAAAACTGGCATGCCGAATGCATTTTCAGACAGAGAGATGCATGAATGCTAAATGTGTCACAGTCCGAGGGCATGAGTCATAAAGTAATCTCACAACTAACAACAGGGCAATTCCAAACTACTCTTTCAAACATACTGCAGCGTTAGTGCACCACCACTTTCCAGACAATGCTGAAAAGAGAGATAGAAAGAACATCATAAGAACGGGCCATAAAAAGTGAATTTCACCAATCACAGTCTCGATTAGATTACTTTTTCCTTCTGATGTCTCCAGGACGGAAATGAAGGAA
The DNA here is from genome assembly GCF_047496795.1 of Chiloscyllium punctatum. Lineage (NCBI taxonomy): Eukaryota > Metazoa > Chordata > Chondrichthyes > Orectolobiformes > Hemiscylliidae > Chiloscyllium > Chiloscyllium punctatum. The sequence goes on along the minus strand of NC_092762.1, from coordinate 15,601,916 downwards.
ATGGGAGAAATTCAATAACATATGACACCGAAATTCATTGGAACCATTTTCCCATTGGACAGAAAACCAAATAACGACGAGTCGAGTCACCGCAGGACTTTGTTTCACAACAGCGATGAAATAATAGTCTCCATTCGGTTCCAGTAAAAGCACAAATTGCCTGGAACAGCAGAGGTGTTTGCGATTTTCCGAGCGGGAGGCGAACGCGATCATGACAGCAGAGACACTTGGACACTTCGGTCAAATAACCATGAGCTGCTAGACATTACTACAATTTCGATTCTTGCTTTGCTAAATGATTTCACACATTGCTCGAAACAGGACGACTTTCACGTTTACACGGAACACGAAACACACCTGACTACAGGGAAAATGCACAAAGCTGAGCAGGCAGTGTTCCACATCAAACCGTGCAGCATTTATTCAGTCACTGTGTCTGTTTTGCAGAAGAAGGGTTAAAAGAATGTTTTCCACCCTAAAACCGGAGGTCGCATTACAATCCGAGAACGACAGATCACATTGTGAGCATGCTGTGACCTCGGGGCCGGTTCGAGACGCCACTTTCCGTGCCTTTTACTTTAACCGTGCAATTTGCTGCAGAGATGTTCACTCCTGGACATGAGCCACGTGGATACCAACTGAGTCGGAAACCTGTGCGGGAATCGACGAGAAGCGATTCAATAAATTTAGCTAACTTCCATGGTGCTTATTGGAAATGCAGTTTCTGTTCAAGTCAATCGAAAAGGCAGTTTCTGAACATAGTAACAGAAATCAAAAGGTAATTACCTCACCCCACCCCCACTCCGGAAGAGGTGCTAACTGCCCTTGAGTGCTTTTTGATCTCGATGTGAAGAGCTCACACGCCTCTGAGTCACCTTCAAGTCTCTGTTTGCGGAGTGAATCACAAAGAAGGACTTTTACCAGAGCTGCAACCGCCTCACTTCCCCACTCGCTCTCCCCTTTTACATTTTCCTGCTCGTCAGTGATTTAAAGAAAACCAAATGGATGCGATGTCATTCTGTAGCCTCTCTGTCGATTCCTCCGTTTCAGTTCCAACATGGCTTAGATTTCGGGGCGCACCTTAATATTAGCGGCGCTATGAAAGCACAAGTTCAAAGGTTCCTCTGAGAGTGTAAATTATTTCATTGCTGTTGCTGATTGAATGAGCCACTAACGTGCGAACTGCCCCAAAATATGATTCAGGAATCTGGTACCAACTCTCGCGCGTTGAATAACGACAGACAGCTTCCAAATGAGGCCTTTCAGAGACGACTTTGGGGTACATTTGACAGACAGACAAGTTCAGGAATCCGTGGTGCGCTGTGACACCAGCGCAGCAGCTTCTTCCCTTCCTTTGAACCGGGCCGCCTGCGCAAGGAATGCAAATGTGGTACTGCTTTTCGTGGAAGGATCAGAACGCGGCAAGGACACTCTCAAACAGAATGGCATATGCATCAGAACCAGGTTGGAGAAATACTTTATAATGCTTTACACAGTAATTAAATGGAGTTGCCTTACATTTCACGACGAGAGCAGATTCTTTCAAGCAAATTCGAAGGCAGGTTTGCAGATGGGAAAGCAAGCAAGAAAGCTCCGTTCTTGTCCATGTAAAAGGCTGCAGTTGACGAACAAAGCAGTTTCTGCCCAGTTTCGAACTGGGGACCTTTCGCGTATTAGGCGAACGTGATAACCACGACACTACAGAAACCAGCCGCGGTGGCCGCCCTGCGGCGCAGTGGCATCCAGCACTGAAAGTTGAAGCCATTCTCCGTTTCACCTTTCTGTTTCCAATCGCTCGTTGTTGTCCAGCGTAATTGACATCTTGAAAACGTTAAAAAAGACACGTGAAATTGATGACAATATATAGACAATGATTTCGTCAATGTTTGGACCGTAGGGCGAGGTGGAATAAGCTGGGACGACTTTCCCTGCAGCGTAACGGCTGCGATATGATCTTATGGAAGGGTTGTAAACTGAGTATTTCTGTGTTTTACCCAAATTGGGGTGAGTTGAAAACTCGAGAGCATAGGTTTAAGGTGAGTGGGCTGAAATTGACAAAGGACCTGAGGCACATTTCCCACACAGAAGGTTGTGCGTGTATGGAATGAGCTCCCAGAGGAAGTGGAGGAGGCTATTACACTCAGAAAATTGCAAAGGTAATCGCATGAGTTTCTGGACAGGATGGGTTTAGAGGGATTGGGGCCAAATGCTGGGGAACGGGACTTGTTTAATTTTGGTTATGTGGTGAGCATGGATGAGATACACCTAAATATCTGTTTCCACGCCGTGTACCCCCATAACGTCTTGTTGCTAACACTGGCTTTAAAGGATTACTTTTTAGCGGAGTTTTCCATCGCAGTCTGTGGCACAATCGTTTAGTCTGTTCGACTTCTCACGGGAAACGTAGTATTGTGAAACACTGCAGAAACGAACGACTTCCTTAATTTTGCCCCGACTGACCATACTCCGTGAAATTTTCCCAGACCTCAATTGAGGAGTTTTGCTGCTCGAAGCTACCTCAGAAACCCTGTTAACTCGTAATGTGCTGAGCGAATCGCAAAACAGAAAGCATTTAACACGGAACACAAACAAAACTGGCATGCCGAATGCATTTTCAGACAGAGAGATGCATGAATGCTAAATGTGACACAGTCCGAGGGCATGAGTCATAAAGTAATCTCACAACTAACAACAGGGCAATTCCAAACTACTCTTTCAAACATACTGCAGCGTTAGTGCACCACCAACTTTCCAGACAATGCTGAAAAGAGAGATAGAAAGAACATCATAAGAACGGGCCATAAAAAGTGAATTTCACCAAGAACAGTCCCGATTAGATTACCTTTTCCTTCTGATGACTCCAGGACGGAAATGGGAGAAATTCAATAACATATGACACCCAAATTCATTGGAACGATTTTCCCATTGGACAGAAAACCAAATAACGACGAGTCGAGTCACCGTAGGACTTTGTTTCACAACAGCGATGAAATAATAGTCTCCATTCGGTTCCAGTAAAAGCACAAATTGCCTGGAACAGCAGAGGTGTTTGCGATTTTCCGCGCGGGAGGCGAACGCGATCATGACAGCAGAGACACTTGGACACTTCGGTCAAATAACCATGAGCTGCTAGACATTACTACAATTTCGATTCTTGCTTTGCTAAATGATTTCACACATTGCTCGAAACAGGACGACTTTCACGTTTACACGGAACACGAAACACACCTGACTACAGGGAAAATGCACAAAGCTGAGCAGGCCGTGTTCCACATCAAACCGTGCAGCATTTATTCAGTCACTGTGTCTGTTTTGCAGAAGAAGGGTCCCAAAGAATGTTCTCCACCCTAAAACCGGAGGTCGCATTACAATCCGAGAACGACAGATCACATTGTGAGCATGCTCTGACCTCGGGGCCGGTTCGAGATGCCACTTTCCGTGCCTTTTACTTTAACCGTGCAATTTGCTGCAGAGATGTTCACTCCTGGACATGAGCCACGTGGATACCAACTGAGTCGGAAACCTGTGCGGGAATCGACGAGAAGCGATTCAATAAATTTTGTTAACTTCCATGGTGCTTATTGGAAATGCAGTTTCTGTTCAAGTCAATCGAAAAGGCAGTTTCTGAACATAGTAACAGAAGTCAAAAGGTAATTACCTCACCCCACCCCCACTCCGGAAGAGGTGCTAACTGCCCTTGAGTGCTTTTTGATCTCGATGTGAAGAGCTCACACGCCTCTGAGTCACCTTCAAGTCTCTGTTTGCGGAGTGAATCACAAAGAAGGACTTTTACCAGAGCTGCAACCGCCTCACTTCCCCACTCGCTCACCCCGTTTACATTTTCCTGCTCGTCAGTGATTTAAGGAAAACCAAATGGATGCGATGTCATTCTGTACCCTCTCTGTCGATTTCTCCGTTTCAGTTCCAACATGGCTTAGATCTCGGGGCGCACCTTAATATTAGCGGCGCTATGAAAGCACAAGTTCAAAGGTTCCTCTGAGAGTGTAAATTATTTCATTGCTGTTGCTGATTGAATGAGCCACTAACGTGCGAACTGCCCCAAAATATGATTCAGGAATCTGGTACCAACTCTCGCGCGTTGAATAACGACAGACAGCTTCCAAATGAGGCCTTTCAGAGACGACTTTGGGGTACATTTGACAGACAGACAAGTTCAGGAATCCGTGGTGCGCTGTGACACCAGCGCAGCAGCTTCTTCCCTGCCTTTGAACCGGGCCGCCTGCGCAAGGAATGCCAATGCGGTACTGCTTTTCGTGGAAGGATCAGAACGCGGCAAGGACACTCTCAAACAGAATGGCATATGCATCAGAACCAGGTTGGAGAAAAACTTTATAATGCTTTACACAGTAATTAAATGGAGTTGCCTTACATTTCACTACGAGAGCAGATTCTTTCAAGCAAATTCGAAGGCAAGTTTGCAGATGGGAAAGCAAGCAAGAAAGCTCCGTTCTTGTCCATGTAAAAGGCTGCAGTTGACGAGCACAGCAGTTCCTGCCCAGTTTCGAACTGGGGACTTTTCGCGTGTTAGGCGAACGTGATGACCACTACACTACAGAAACCAGCCGCTGTCGTCGCACTGCGGCGCAGTGACATCCAGCACTGAAAGTTGAAGCCATTCTCCGTTTCACCTTTCTGTTTCCAATCGCTCGTTGTTGTCCAGCGTAATTGACACGTGAAATTGATGACAATATATAGACAATGATTTCGTCAATGTTTGGACCGTAGGGCGAGGTGGAATAAGCTGGGACGACTTTCCCTGCAGCGTAACGGCTGCGATATGATCTTATGGAAGGGTTGTAAACTGAGTATTTCTGTGTTTTACCCAAATTGGGGTGAGTTGAAAACTCGAGAGCATAGGTTTAAGGTGAGTGGGCTGAAATTGACAAACGACCTGAGGCACATTTCCCACACAGAAGGTTGTGCGTGTATGGAATGAGCTCCCAGAGGAAGTGGAGGAGGCTATTACACTCAGAAAATTGCAAAGGTAATCGCATGAGTTTCTGGACAGGATGGGTTTAGAGGGATTGGGGCCAAATGCTGGGGAACGGGACTTGTTTAATTTTGGTTATGTGGTGAGCATGGATGAGATACACCTAAATATCTGTTTCCACGCCGTGTACCCCCATAACGTCTTGTTGCTAACACTGGCTTTAAAGGATTACTTTTTAGCGGAGTTTTCCATCGCAGTCTGTGGCACAATCGTTTAGTCTGTTCGACTGCTCACGGGAAAGGTAGTATTGTGAAACACTGCAGAAACGAACGACTTCCTTAATTTTGCCCCGACTGACCATACTCCGTGAAATTTTCCCAGACCTCAATTGAGGAGTTTTGCTGCTCGAAGTTACCTCAGAAACCCTGTTAACTCGTAATGTGCTGAGCGAATCGCAAAACAGAAAGCATTTTTCACGGAACACAAACAAAACTGGCATGCCGAATGCATTTTCAGACAGAGAGATGCATGAATGCTAAATGTGTCACAGTCCGAGGGCATGAGTCATAAAGTAATCTCACAACTAACAACAGGGCAATTCCAAACTACTCTTTCAAACATACTGCAGCGTTAGTGCACCACCACTTTCCAGACAATGCTGAAAAGAGAGATAGAAAGAACATCATAAGAACGGGCCATAAAAAGTGAATTTCACCAATCACAGTCTCGATTAGATTACTTTTTCCTTCTGATGTCTCCAGGACGGAAATGAAGGAAATGGGAGAAATTCAATAACATATGACACCGAAATTCATTGGAACGATTTTCCCATTGGACAGAAAACCAAATAACGACGAGTCGAGTCACCGCAGGACTTTGTTTCACAACAGCGATGAAATAATAGTCTCCATTCGGTTCCAGTAAAAGCACAAATTGCCTGGAACAGCAGAGGTGTTTGCGATTTTCCGAGCGGGAGGCGAACGCGATCATGACAGCAGAGACACTTGGACACTTCGGTCAAATAACCATGAGCTGCTAGACATTACTACAATTTCGATTCTTGCTTTGCTAAATGATTTCACACATTGCTCGAAACAGGACGACTTTCACGTTTACACGGAACACGAAACACACCTGACTACAGGGAAAATGCACAAAGCTGAGCAGGCAGTGTTCCACATCAAACCGTGCAGCATTTATTCAGTCACTGTGTCTGTTTTGCAGAAGAAGGGTTAAAAGAATGTTTTCCACCCTAAAACCGGAGGTCGCATTACAATCCGAGAACGACAGATCACATTGTGAGCATGCTGTGACCTCGGGGCCGGTTCGAGACGCCACTTTCCGTGCCTTTTACTTTAACCGTGCAATTTGCTGCAGAGATGTTCACTCCTGGACATGAGCCACGTGGATACCAACTGAGTCGGAAACCTGTGCGGGAATCGACGAGAAGCGATTCAATAAATTTAGCTAACTTCCATGGTGCTTATTGGAAATGCAGTTTCTGTTCAAGTCAATCGAAAAGGCAGTTTCTGAACATAGTAACAGAAATCAAAAGGTAATTACCTCACCCCACCCCCACTCCGGAAGAGGTGCTAACTGCCCTTGAGTGCTTTTTGATCTCGATGTGAAGAGCTCACACGCCTCTGAGTCACCTTCAAGTCTCTGTTTGCGGAGTGAATCACAAAGAAGGACTTTTACCAGAGCTGCAACCGCCTCACTTCCCCACTCGCTCTCCCCTTTTACATTTTCCTGCTCGTCAGTGATTTAAAGAAAACCAAATGGATGCGATGTCATTCTGTAGCCTCTCTGTCGATTCCTCCGTTTCAGTTCCAACATGGCTTAGATTTCGGGGCGCACCTTAATATTAGCGGCGCTATGAAAGCACAAGTTCAAAGGTTCCTCTGAGAGTGTAAATTATTTCATTGCTGTTGCTGATTGAATGAGCCACTAACGTGCGAACTGCCCCAAAATATGATTCAGGAATCTGGTACCAACTCTCGCGCGTTGAATAACGACAGACAGCTTCCAAATGAGGCCTTTCAGAGACGACTTTGGGGTACATTTGACAGACAGACAAGTTCAGGAATCCGTGGTGCGCTGTGACACCAGCGCAGCAGCTTCTTCCCTGCCTTTGAACCGGGCCGCCTGCGCAAGGAATGCAAATGTGGTACTGCTTTTCGTGGAAGGATCAGAACGCGGCAAGGACACTCTCAAACAGAATGGCATATGCATCAGAACCAGGTTGGAGAAATACTTTATAATGCTTTACACAGTAATTAAATGGAGTTGCCTTACATTTCACGACGAGAGCAGATTCTTTCAAGCAAATTCGAAGGCAGGTTTGCAGATGGGAAAGCAAGCAAGAAAGCTCCGTTCTTGTCCATGTAAAAGGCTGCAGTTGACGAACAAAGCAGTTTCTGCCCAGTTTCGAACTGGGGACCTTTCGCGTATTAGGCGAACGTGATAACCACTACACTACAGAAACCAGCCGCGGTGGCCGCCCTGCGGCGCAGTGGCATCCAGCACTGAAAGTTGAAGCCATTCTCCGTTTCACCTTTCTGTTTCCAATCGCTCGTTGTTGTCCAGCGTAATTGACATCTTGAAAACGTTAAAAAAGACACGTGAAATTGATGACAATATATAGACAATGATTTCGTCAATGTTTGGACCGTAGGGCGAGGTGGAATAAGCTGGGACGACTTTCCCTGCAGCGTAACGGCTGCGATATGATCTTATGGAAGGGTTGTAAACTGAGTATTTCTGTGTTTTACCCAAATTGGGGTGAGTTGAAAACTCGAGAGCATAGGTTTAAGGTGAGTGGGCTGAAATTGACAAAGGACCTGAGGCACATTTCCCACACAGAAGGTTGTGCGTGTATGGAATGAGCTCCCAGAGGAAGTGGAGGAGGCTATTACACTCAGAAAATTGCAAAGGTAATCGGATGAGTTTCTGGACAGGATGGGTTTAGAGGGATTGGGGCCAAATGCTGGGGAACGGGACTTGTTTAATTTTGGTTATGTGGTGAGCATGGATGAGATACACCTAAATATCTGTTTCCACGCCGTGTACCCCCATAACGTCTTGTTGCTAACACTGGCTTTAAAGGATTACTTTTTAGCGGAGTTTTCCATCGCAGTCTGTGGCACAATCGTTTAGTCTGTTCGACTTCTCACGGGAAACGTAGTATTGTGAAACACTGCAGAAACGAACGACTTCCTTAATTTTGCCCCGACTGACCATACTCCGTGAAATTTTCCCAGATCTCAATTGAGGAGTTTTGCTGCTCGAAGTTACCTCAGAAACCCTGTTAACTCGTAATGTGCTGAGCGAATCGCAAAACAGAAAGCATTTAACACGGAACACAAACAAAACTGGCATGCCGAATGCATTTTCAGACAGAGAGATGCATGAATGCTAAATGTGACACAGTCCGAGGGCATGAGTCATAAAGTAATCTCACAACTAACAACAGGGCAATTCCAAACTACTCTTTCAAACATACTGCAGCGTTAGTGCACCACCAACTTTCCAGACAATGCTGAAAAGAGAGATAGAAAGAACATCATAAGAACGGGCCATAAAAAGTGAATTTCACCAAGAACAGTCCCGATTAGATTACCTTTTCCTTCTGATGACTCCAGGACGGAAATGGGAGAAATTCAATAACATATGACACCCAAATTCATTGGAACGATTTTCCCATTGGACAGAAAACCAAATAACGACGAGTCGAGTCACCGTAGGACTTTGTTTCACAACAGCGATGAAATAATAGTCTCCATTCGGTTCCAGTAAAAGCACAAATTGCCTGGAACAGCAGAGGTGTTTGCGATTTTCCGCGCGGGAGGCGAACGCGATCATGACAGCAGAGACACTTGGACACTTCGGTCAAATAACCATGAGCTGCTCGACATTACTACAATTTCGATTCTTGCTTTGCTAAATGATTTCACACATTGCTCGAAACAGGACGACTTTCACGTTTACACGGAACACGAAACACACCTGACTACAGGGAAAATGCACAAAGCTGAGCAGGCCGTGTTCCACATCAAACCGTGCAGCATTTATTCAGTCACTGTGTCTGTTTTGCAGAAGAAGGGTCCCAAAGAATGTTCTCCACCCTAAAACCGGAGGTCGCATTACAATCCGAGAACGACAGATCACATTGTGAGCATGCTCTGACCTCGGGGCCGGTTCGAGATGCCACTTTCCGTGCCTTTTACTTTAACCGTGCAATTTGCTGCAGAGATGTTCACTCCTGGACATGAGCCACGTGGATACCAACTGAGTCGGAAACCTGTGCGGGAATCGACGAGAAGCGATTCAATAAATTTTGTTAACTTCCATGGTGCTTATTGGAAATGCAGTTTCTGTTCAAGTCAATCGAAAAGGCAGTTTCTGAACATAGTAACAGAAGTCAAAAGGTAATTACCTCACCCCACCCCCACTCCGGAAGAGGTGCTAACTGCCCTTGAGTGCTTTTTGATCTCGATGTGAAGAGCTCACACGCCTCTGAGTCACCTTCAAGTCTCTGTTTGCGGAGTGAATCACAAAGAAGGACTTTTACCAGAGCTGCAACCGCCTCACTTCCCCACTCGCTCACCCCGTTTACATTTTCCTGCTCGTCAGTGATTTAGGGAAAACCAAATGGATGCGATGTCATTCTGTAGCCTCTCTGTCGATTTCTCCGTTTCAGTTCCAACATGGCTTAGATCTCGGGGCGCACCTTAATATTAGCGGCGCTATGAAAGCACAAGTTCAAAGGTTCCTCTGAGAGTGTAAATTATTTCATTGCTGTTGCTGATTGAATGAGCCACTAACGTGCGAACTGCCCCAAAATATGATTCAGGAATCTGGTACCAACTCTCGCGCGTTGAATAACGACAGACAGCTTCCAAATGAGGCCTTTCAGAGACGACTTTGGGGTACATTTGACAGACAGACAAGTTCAGGAATCCGTGGTGCGCTGTGACACCAGCGCAGCAGCTTCTTCCCTGCCTTTGAACCGGGCCGCCTGCGCAAGGAATGCCAATGCGGTACTGCTTTTCGTGGAAGGATCAGAACGCGGCAAGGACACTCTCAAACAGAATGGCATATGCATCAGAACCAGGTTGGAGAAAAACTTTATAATGCTTTACACAGTAATTAAATGGAGTTGCCTTACATTTCACGACGAGAGCAGATTCTTTCAAGCAAATTCGAAGGCAAGTTTGCAGATGGGAAAGCAAGCAAGAAAGCTCCGTTCTTGTCCATGTAAAAGGCTGCAGTTGACGAGCACAGCAGTTCCTGCCCAGTTTCGAACTGGGGACTTTTCGCGTGTTAGGCGAACGTGATGACCACTATACTACAGAAACCAGCCGCTGTCGTCGCCCTGCGGCGCAGTGACATCCAGCACTGAAAGTTGAAGCCATTCTCCGTTTCACCTTTCTGTTTCCAATCGCTCGTTGTTGTCCAGCGTAATTGACACGTGAAATTGATGACAATATATAGACAATGATTTCGTCAAAATTTGGACCGTAGGGCGAGGTGGAATAAGCTGGGACGACTTTCCCTGCAGCGTAACGGCTGCGATATGATCTTATGGAAGGGTTGTAAACTGAGTATTTCTGTGTTTTACCCAAATTGGGGTGAGTTGAAAACTCGAGAGCATCGGTTTAAGGTGAGTGGGCTGAAATTGACAAACGACCTGAGGCACATTTCCCACACAGAAGGTTGTGCGTGTATGGAATGAGCTCCCAGAGGAAGTGGAGGAGGCTATTACACTCAGAAAATTGCAAAGGTAATCGGATGAGTTTCTGGACAGGATGGGTTTAGAGGGATTGGGGCCAAATCCTGGGGAACGGGACTTGTTTAATTTTGGTTATGTGGTGAGCATGGATGAGATACACCTAAATATCTGTTTCCACGCCGTGTACCCCCATAACGTCTTGTTGCTAACACTGGCTTTAAAGGATTACTTTTTAGCGGAGGTTTCCATTGCAGTCTGTGGCACAATCGTTTAGTCTGTTCGACTGCTCACGGGAAAGGTAGTATTGTGAAACACTGCAGAAACGAACGACTTCCTTAATTTTGCCCCGACTGACCATACTCCGTGAAATTTTCCCAGACCTCAATTGAGGAGTTTTGCTGCTCGAAGTTACCTCAGAAACCCTGTTAACTCGTAATGTGCTGAGCGAATCGCAAAACAGAAAGCATTTTTCACGGAACACAAACAAAACTGGCATGCCGAATGCATTTTCAGACAGAGAGATGCATGAATGCTAAATGTGTCACAGTCCGAGGGCATGAGTCATAAAGTAATCTCACAACTAACAACAGGGCAATTCCAAACTACTCTTTCAAACATACTGCAGCGTTAGTGCACCACCACTTTCCAGACAATGCTGAAAAGAGAGATAGAAAGAACATCATAAGAACGGGCCATAAAAAGTGAATTTCACCAATCACAGTCTCGATTAGATTACTTTTTCCTTCTGATGTCTCCAGGACGGAAATGAAGGAAATGGGAGAAATTCAATAACATATGACACCGAAATTCATTGGAACGATTTTCCCATTGGACAGAAAACCAAATAACGACGAGTCGAGTCACCGCAGGACTTTGTTTCACAACAGCGATGAAATAATAGTCTCCATTCGGTTCCAGTAAAAGCACAAATTGCCTGGAACAGCAGAGGTGTTTGCGATTTTCCGAGCGGGAGGCGAACGCGATCATGACAGCAGAGACACTTGGACACTTCGGTCAAATAACCATGAGCTGCTAGACATTACTACAATTTCGACTCTTGCTTTGCTAAATGATTTCACACATTGCTCGAAACAGGACGACTTTCACGTTTACACGGAACACGAAACACACCTGACTACAGGGAAAATGCACAAAGCTGAGCAGGCAGTGTTCCACATCAAACCGTGCAGCATTTATTCAGTCACTGTGTCTGTTTTGCAGAAGAAGGGTTAAAAGAATGTTTTCCACCCTAAAACCGGAGGTCGCATTACAATCCGAGAACGACAGATCACATTGTGAGCATGCTGTGACCTCGGGGCCGGTTCGAGACGCCACTTTCCGTGCCTTTTACTTTAACCGTGCAATTTGCTGCAGAGATGTTCACTCCTGGACATGAGCCACGTGGATACCAACTGAGTCGGAAACCTGTGCGGGAATCGACGAGAAGCGATTCAATAAATTTAGCTAACTTCCATGGTGCTTATTGGAAATGCAGTTTCTGTTCAAGTCAATCGAAAAGGCAGTTTCTGAACATAGTAACAGAAATCAAAAGGTAATTACCTCACCCCACCCCCACTCCGGAAGAGGTGCTAACTGCCCTTGAGTGCTTTTTGATCTCGATGTGAAGAGCTCACACGCCTCTGAGTCACCTTCAAGTCTCTGTTTGCGGAGTGAATCACAAAGAAGGACTTTTACCAGAGCTGCAACCGCCTCACTTCCCCACTCGCTCTCCCCTTTTACATTTTCCTGCTCGTCAGTGATTTAAAGAAAACCAAATGGATGCGATGTCATTCTGTAGCCTCTCTGTTGATTCCTCCGTTTCAGTTCCAACATGGCTTAGATTTCGGGGCGCACCTTAATATTAGCGGCGCTATGAAAGCACAAGTTCAAAGGTTCCTCTGAGAGTGTAAATTATTTCATTGCTGTTGCTGATTGAATGAGCCACTAACGTGCGAACTGCCCCAAAATATGATTCAGGAATCTGGTACCAACTCTCGCGCGTTGAATAACGACAGACAGCTTCCAAATGAGGCCTTTCAGAGACGACTTTGGGGTACATTTGACAGACAGACAAGTTCAGGAATCCGTGGTGCGCTGTGACACCAGCGCAGCAGCTTCTTCCCTGCCTTTGAACCGGGCCGCCTGCGCAAGGAATGCAAATGTGGTACTGCTTTTCGTGGAAGGATCAGAACGCGGCAAGGACACTCTCAAACAGAATGGCATATGCATCAGAACCAGGTTGGAGAAATACTTTATAATGCTTTACACAGTAATTAAATGGAGTTGCCTTACATTTCACGACGAGAGCAGATTCTTTCAAGCAAATTCGAAGGCAGGTTTGCAGATGGGAAAGCAAGCAAGAAAGCTCCGTTCTTGTCCATGTAAAAGGCTGCAGTTGACGAACAAAGCAGTTTCTGCCCAGTTTCGAACTGGGGACCTTTCGCGTATTAGGCGAACGTGATAACCACTACACTACAGAAACCAGCCGCGGTCGCCGCCCTGCGGCGCAGTGGCATCCAGCACTGAAAGTTGAAGCCATTCTCCGTTTCACCTTTCTGTTTCCAATCGCTCGTTGTTGTCCAGCGTAATTGACATCTTGAAAACGTTAAAAAAGACACGTGAAATTGATGACAATATATAGACAATGATTTCGTCAATGTTTGGACCGTAGGGCGAGGTGGAATAAGCTGGGACGACTTTCCCTGCAGCGTAACGGCTGCGATATGATCTTATGGAAGGGTTGTAAACTGAGTATTTCTGTGTTTTACCCAAATTGGGGTGAGTTGAAAACTCGAGAGCATAGGTTTAAGGTGAGTGGGCTGAAATTGACAAAGGACCTGAGGCACATTTCCCACACAGAAGGTTGTGCGTGTATGGAATGAGCTCCCAGAGGAAGTGGAGGAGGCTATTACACTCAGAAAATTGCAAAGGTAATCGGATGAGTTTCTGGACAGGATGGGTTTAGAGGGATTGGGGCCAAATGCTGGGGAACGGGACTTGTTTAATTTTGGTTATGTGGTGAGCATGGATGAGATACACCTAAATATCTGTTTCCACGCCGTGTACCCCCATAACGTCTTGTTGCTAACACTGGCTTTAAAGGATTACTTTTTAGCGGAGTTTTCCATCGCAGTCTGTGGCACAATCGTTTAGTCTGTTCGACTGCTCACGGGAAAGGTAGTATTGTGAAACACTGCAGAAACGAACGACTTCCTTAATTTTGCCCCGACTGACCATACTCCGTGAAATTTTCCCAGACCTCAATTGAGGAGTTTTGCTGCTCGAAGTTACCTCAGAAACCCTGTTAACTCGTAATGTGCTGAGCGAATCGCAAAACAGAAAGCATTTTTCACGGAACACAAACAAAACTGGCATGCCGAATGCATTTTCAGACAGAGAGATGCATGAATGCTAAATGTGTCACAGTCCGAGGGCATGAGTCATAAAGTAATCTCACAACTAACAACAGGGCAATTCCAAACTACTCTTTCAAACATACTGCAGCGTTAGTGCACCACCACTTTCCAGACAATGCTGAAAAGAGAGATAGAAAGAACATCATAAGAACGGGCCATAAAAAGTGAATTTCACCAATCACAGTCTCGATTAGATTACCTTTTCCTTCTGATGTCTCCAGGACGGAAATGAAGGAAATGGGAGAAATTCAATAACATATGACACCGAAATTCATTGGAACGATTTTCCCATTGGACAGAAAACCAAATAACGACGAGTCGAGTCACCGCAGGACTTTGTTTCACAACAGCGATGAAATAATAGTCTCCATTCGGTTCCAGTAAAAGCACAAATTGCCTGGAACAGCAGAGCTGTTTGCGATTTTCCGCGCGGGAGGCGAACGCGATCATGACAGCAGAGACACTTGGACACTTCGGTCAAATAACCATGAGCTGCTAGACATTACTACAATTTCGATTCTTGCTTTGCTAAATGATTTCACACATTGCTCGAAACAGGACGACTTTCACGTTTACACGGAACACGAAACACACCTGACTACAGGGAAAATGAACAAAGCTGAGCAGGCCGTGTTCCACATCAAACCGTGCAGCATTTATTCAGTCACTGTGTCTGTTTTGCAGAAGAAGGGTTAAAAGAATGTTTTCCACCCTAAAACCGGAGGTCGCATTGCAATCCGAGAACGACAGATCACATTGTGAGCATGCTGTGACCTCGGGGCCCGTTCGAGACGCCACTTTCCGTGCCTTTTACTTTAACCGTGCAATTTGCTGCAGAGATGTTCACTCCTGGACATGAGCCACGTGGATACCAACTGAGTCGGAAACCTGTGCGGGAATCGACGAGAAGCGATTCAATAAATTTAGCTAACTTCCATGGTGCTTATTGGAAATGCAGTTTCTGTTCAAGTCAATCGAAAAGGCAGTTTCTGAACATAGTAACAGAAATCAAAAGGTAATTACCTCACCCCACCCCCACTCCGGAAGAGGTGCTAACTGCCCTTGAGTGCTTTTTGATCTCGATGTGAAGAGCTCACACGCCTCTGAGTCACCTTCAAGTCTCTGTTTGCGGAGTGAATCACAAAGAAGGACTTTTACCAGAGCTGCAACCGCCTCACTTCCCCACTCGCTCTCCCCTTTTACATTTTCCTGCTCGTCAGTGATTTAAAGAAAACCAAATGGATGCGATGTCATTCTGTAGCCTCTCTGTCGATTCCTCCGTTTCAGTTCCAACATGGCTTAGATCTCGGGGCGCACCTTAATATTAGCGGCGCTATGAAAGCACAAGTTCAAAGGTTCCTCTGAGAGTGTAAATTATTTCATTGCTGTTGCTGATTGAATGAGCCACTAACGTGCGAACTGCCCCAAAATATGATTCAGGAATCTGGTACCAACTCTCGCGCGTTGAATAACGACAGACAGCTTCCAAATGAGGCCTTTCAGAGACGACTTTGGGGTACATTTGACAGACAGACAAGTTCAGGAATCCGTGGTGCGCTGTGACACCAGCGCAGCAGCTTCTTCCCTGCCTTTGAACCGGGCCGCCTGCGCAAGGAATGCAAATGCGGTACTGCTATTCGTGGAAGGATCAGAACGCGGCAAGGACACTCTCAAACAGAATGGCATATGCATCAGAACCAGGTTGGAGAAAAACTTTATAATGCTTTACACAGTAATTAAATGGAGTTGCCTTACATTTCACGACGAGAGCAGATTCTTTCAAGCAAATTCGAAGGCATGTTTGCAGATGGGAAAGCAAGCAAGAAAGCTCCGTTCTTGCCCATGTAAAAGGCTGCAGTTGACGAACAAAGCAGTTTCGGCCCAGCTTCGAACTGGGGACCTTTCGCGTGTTAGGCGAGCGGGATAACCACAACACTACAGAAACCAGCTGCGGTCGCCGCCCTGCGGCGCAGTGGCATCCAGCACTGAAAGTTGAAGCCATTCTCCGTTTCACCTTTCTGTTTCCAATCGCTCGTTGTTGTCCAGCGTAATTGACATCTTGAAAACGTTAAAAAAGACACGTGAAATTGATGACAATATATAGACAATGATTTCGTCAATGTTTGGACCGTAGGGCGAGGTGGAATAAGCTGGGACGACTTTCCCTGCAGCGTAACGGCTGCGATATGATCTTATGGAAGGGTTGTAAACTGAGTATTTCTGTGTTTTACCCAAATTGGGGTGAGTTGAAAACTCGAGAGCATAGGTTTAAGGTGAGTGGGCTGAAATTGACAAACGACCTGAGGCACATTTCCCACACAGAAGGTTGTGCGTGTATGGAATGAGCTCCCAGAGGAAGTGGAGGAGGCTATTACACTCAGAAAATTGCAAAGGTAATCGGATGAGTTTCTGGACAGGATGGGTTTAGAGGGATTGGGGCCAAATGCTGGGGAACGGGACTTGTTTAATTTTGGTTATGTGGTGAGCATGGATGAGATACACCTAAATATCTGTTTCCACGCCGTGTACCCCCATAACGTCTTGTTGCTAACACTGGCTTTAAAGGATTACTTTTTAGCGGAGTTTTCCATCGCAGTCTGTGGCACAATCGTTTAGTCTGTTCGACTGCTCACGGGAAAGGTAGTATTGTGAAACACTGCAGAAACGAACGACTTCCTTAATTTTGCCCCGACTGACCATACTCCGTGAAATTTTCCCAGACCTCAATTGAGGAGTTTTGCTGCTCGAAGTTACCTCAGAAACCCTGTTAACTCGTAATGTGCTGAGCGAATCGCAAAACAGAAAGCATTTTTCACGGAACACAAACAAAACTGGCATGCCGAATGCATTTTCAGACAGAGAGATGCATGAATGCTAAATGTGACACAGTCCGAGGGCATGAGTCATAAAGTAATCTCACAACTAACAACAGGGCAATTCCAAACTACTCTTTCAAACATACTGCAGCGTTAGTGCACCACCACTTTCCAGACAATGCTGAAAAGAGAGATAGAAAGAACATCATAAGAACGGGCCATAAAAAGTGAATTTCACCAATCACAGTCTCGATTAGATTACCTTTTCCTTCTGATGTCTCCAGGACGGAAATAAAGGAAATGGGAGAAATTCAATAACATATGACACCGAAATTCATTGGAACGATTTTCCGATTGGACAGAAAACCAAATAACGACGAGTCGAGTCACCGCAGGACTTTGTTTCACAACAGCGATGAAATAATAGTCTCCATTCGGTTCCAGTAAAAGCACAAATTGCCTGGAACAGCAGAGGTGTTTGCGATTTTCCGCGCGGGAGGCGAACGCGATCATGACAGCAGAGACACTTGGACACTTCGGTCAAATAACCATGAGCTGCTAGACATTACTACAATTTCGATTCTTGCTTTGCTAAATGATTTCACACATTGCTCGAAACAGGACGACTTTCACGTTTACACGGAACACGAAACACACCTGACTACAGGGAAAATGCACAAAGCTGAGCAGGCCGTGTTCCACATCAAACCGTGCAGCATTTATTCAGTCACTGTGTCTGTTTTGCAGAAGAAGGGTTAAAAGAATGTTTTCCACCCTAAAACCGGAGGTCGCATTGCAATCCGAGAACGACAGATCACATTGTGAGCATGCTGTGACCTCGGGGCCCGTTCGAGACGCCACTTTCCGTGCCTTTTACTTTAACCGTGCAATTTGCTGCAGAGATGTTCACTCCTGGACATGAGCCACGTGGATACCAACTGAGTCGGAAACCTGTGCGGGAATCGACGAGAAGCGATTCAATAAATTTAGCTGACTTCCATGGTGCTTATTGGAAATGCAGTTTCTGTTCAAGTCAATCGAAAAGGCAGTTTCTGAACATAGTAACAGAAATCAAAAGGTAATTACCTCACCCCACCCCCACTCCGGAAGAGGTGCTAACTGCCCTTGAGTGCTTTTTGATCTCGATGTGAAGAGCTCACACGCCTCTGAGTCACCTTCAAGTCTCTGTTTGCGGAGTGAATCACAAAGAAGGACTTTTACCAGAGCTGCAACCGCCTCACTTCCCCACTCGCTCTCCCCTTTTACATTTTCCTGCTCGTCAGTGATTTAAAGAAAACCAAATGGATGCGATGTCATTCTGTAGCCTCTCTGTCGATTCATCCGTTTCATTTCCAACATGGCTTAGATCTCGGGGCGCACCTTAATATTAGCGGCGCTATGAAAGCACAAGTTCAAAGGTTCCTCTGAGAGTGTAAATTATTTCATTGCTGTTGCTGATTGAATGAGCCACTAACGTGCGAACTGCCCCAAAATATGATTCAGGAATCTGGTACCGACTCTCGCGCGTTGAATAACGACAGACAGCTTCCAAATGAGGCCTTTCAGAGACGACTTTGGGGTACATTTGACAGACAGACAAGTTCAGGAATCCGTGGTGCGCTGTGACACCAGCGCAGCAGCTTCTTCCCTGCCTTTGAACCGGGCCGCCTGCGCAAGGAATGCAAATGCGGTACTGCTATTCGTGGAAGGATCATAACGCGGCAAGGACACTCTCAATTAGAATGTCATATGCATCAGAACCAGGTTGGAGAAAAACTTTATAATGCTTTACACAGTAATTAAATGGAGTTGCCTTACATTTCACGACGAGAGCAGATTCTTTCAAGCAAATTCGAAGGCATGTATGCAGATGGGAAAGCAAGCAAGAAAGTTCCGTTCTTGTCCATGTGAAAGGCTGCAGTTGACGAACAAAGCAGTTTCTGCCCAGCTTCGAACTGGGGACTTTTCGCGTGTTAGGCGAGCGTGATAACCACAACACTACAGAAACCAACTGCGGTCGCCGCCCTGCGGCGCAGTGGCATCCAGCACTGAAAGTTGAAGCCATTCTCCGTTTCACCTTTCTGTTTCCAATCGCTCGTTGTTGTCCAGCGTAATTGACATCTTGAAAACGTTAAAAAAGACACGTGAAATTGATGACAATATATAGACAATGATTTCGTCAATGTTTGGACCGTAGGGCGAGGTGGAATAAGCTGGGACGACTTTCCCTGCAGCGTAACGGCTGCGATATGATCTTATGGAAGGGTTGTAAACTGAGTATTTCTGTGTTTTACCCAAATTGGGGTGAGTTGAAAACTCGAGAGCATAGGTTTAAGGTGAGTGGGCTGAAATTGACAAACGACCTGAGGCACATTTCCCACACAGAAGGTTGTGCGTGTATGGAATGAGCTCCCAGAGGAAGTGGAGGAGGCTATTACACTCAGAAAATTGCAAAGGTAATCGCATGAGTTTCTGGACAGGATGGGTTTAGAGGGATTGGGGCCAAATGCTGGGGAACGGGACTTGTTTAATTTTGGTTATGTGGTGAGCATGGATGAGATACACCTAAATATCTGTTTCCACGCCGTGTACCCCCATAACGTCTTGTTGCTAACACTGGCTTTAAAGGATTACTTTTTAGCGGAGTTTTCCATCGCAGTCTGTGGCACAATCGTTTAGTCTGTTCGACTGCTCACGGGAAAGGTAGTATTGTGAAACACTGCAGAAACGAACGACTTCCTTAATTTTGCCCCGACTGACCATACTCCGTGAAATTTTCCCAGACCTCAATTGAGGAGTTTTGCTGCTCGAAGTTACCTCAGAAACCCTGTTAACTCGTAATGTGCTGAGCGAATCGCAAAACAGAAAGCATTTTTCACGGAACACAAACAAAACTGGCATGCCGAATGCATTTTCAGACAGAGAGATGCATGAATGCTAAATGTGTCACAGTCCGAGGGCATGAGTCATAAAGTAATCTCACAACTAACAACAGGGCAATTCCAAACTACTCTTTCAAACATACTGCAGCGTTAGTGCACCACCACTTTCCAGACAATGCTGAAAAGAGAGATAGAAAGAACATCATAAGAACGGGCCATAAAAAGTGAATTTCACCAATCACAGTCTCGATTAGATTACTTTTTCCTTCTGATGTCTCCAGGACGGAAATGAAGGAAATGGGAGAAATTCAATAACATATGACACCGAAATTCATTGGAACGATTTTCCCATTGGACAGAAAACCAAATAACGACGAGTCGAGTCACCGCAGGACTTTGTTTCACAACAGCGATGAAATAATAGTCTCCATTCGGTTCCAGTAAAAGCACAAATTGCCTGGAACAGCAGAGGTGTTTGCGATTTTCCGAGCGGGAGGCGAACGCGATCATGACAGCAGAGACACTTGGACACTTCGGTCAAATAACCATGAGCTGCTAGACATTACTACAATTTCGATTCTTGCTTTGCTAAATGATTTCACACATTGCTCGAAACAGGACGACTTTCACGTTTACACGGAACACGAAACACACCTGACTACAGGGAAAATGCACAAAGCTGAGCAGGCAGTGTTCCACATCAAACCGTGCAGCATTTATTCAGTCACTGTGTCTGTTTTGCAGAAGAAGGGTTAAAAGAATGTTTTCCACCCTAAAACCGGAGGTCGCATTACAATCCGAGAACGACAGATCACATTGTGAGCATGCTGTGACCTCGGGGCCGGTTCGAGACGCCACTTTCCGTGCCTTTTACTTTAACCGTGCAATTTGCTGCAGAGATGTTCACTCCTGGACATGAGCCTCGTGGATACCAACTGAGTCGGAAACCTGTGCGGGAATCGACGAGAAGCGATTCAATAAATTTAGCTAACTTCCATGGTGCTTATTGGAAATGCAGTTTCTGTTCAAGTCAATCGAAAAGGCAGTTTCTGAACATAGTAACAGAAATCAAAAGGTAATTACCTCACCCCACCCCCACTCCGGAAGAGGTGCTAACTGCCCTTGAGTGCTTTTTGATCTCGATGTGAAGAGCTCACACGCCTCTGAGTCACCTTCAAGTCTCTGTTTGCGGAGTGAATCACAAAGAAGGACTTTTACCAGAGCTGCAACCGCCTCACTTCCCCACTCGCTCTCCCCTTTTACATTTTCCTGCTCGTCAGTGATTTAAAGAAAACCAAATGGATGCGATGTCATTCTGTAGCCTCTCTGTCGATTCCTCCGTTTCAGTTCCAACATGGCTTAGATTTCGGGGCGCACCTTAATATTAGCGGCGCTATGAAAGCACAAGTTCAAAGGTTCCTCTGAGAGTGTAAATTATTTCATTGCTGTTGCTGATTGAATGAGCCACTAACGTGCG
Organism: Chiloscyllium punctatum; assembly: GCF_047496795.1. Taxonomy (NCBI): domain Eukaryota; kingdom Metazoa; phylum Chordata; class Chondrichthyes; order Orectolobiformes; family Hemiscylliidae; genus Chiloscyllium; species Chiloscyllium punctatum. The sequence goes on along the minus strand of NC_092762.1, from coordinate 15,580,643 downwards.
AACTGCCCCAAAATATGATTCAGGAATCTGGTACCAACTCTCGCGCGTTGAATAACGACAGACAGCTTCCAAATGAGGCCTTTCAGAGACGACTTTGGGGTACATTTGACAGACAGACAAGTTCAGGAATCCGTGGTGCGCTGTGACACCAGCGCAGCAGCTTCTTCCCTGCCTTTGAACCGGGCCGCCTGCGCAAGGAATGCAAATGTGGTACTGCTTTTCGTGGAAGGATCAGAACGCGGCAAGGACACTCTCAAACAGAATGGCATATGCATCAGAACCAGGTTGGAGAAATACTTTATAATGCTTTACACAGTAATTAAATGGAGTTGCCTTACATTTCACGACGAGAGCAGATTCTTTCAAGCAAATTCGAAGGCAGGTTTGCAGATGGGAAAGCAAGCAAGAAAGCTCCGTTCTTGTCCATGTAAAAGGCTGCAGTTGACGAACAAAGCAGTTTCTGCCCAGTTTCGAACTGGGGACCTTTCGCGTATTAGGCGAACGTGATAACCACTACACTACAGAAACCAGCCGCGGTGGCCGCCCTGCGGCGCAGTGGCATCCAGCACTGAAAGTTGAAGCCATTCTCCGTTTCACCTTTCTGTTTCCAATCGCTCGTTGTTGTCCAGCGTAATTGACATCTTGAAAACGTTAAAAAAGACACGTGAAATTGATGACAATATATAGACAATGATTTCGTCAATGTTTGGACCGTAGGGCGAGGTGGAATAAGCTGGGACGACTTTCCCTGCAGCGTAACGGCTGCGATATGATCTTATGGAAGGGTTGTAAACTGAGTATTTCTGTGTTTTACCCAAATTGGGGTGAGTTGAAAACTCGAGAGCATAGGTTTAAGGTGAGTGGGCTGAAATTGACAAAGGACCTGAGGCACATTTCCCACACAGAAGGTTGTGCGTGTATGGAATGAGCTCCCAGAGGAAGTGGAGGAGGCTATTACACTCAGAAAATTGCAAAGGTAATCGGATGAGTTTCTGGACAGGATGGGTTTAGAGGGATTGGGGCCAAATGCTGGGGAACGGGACTTGTTTAATTTTGGTTATGTGGTGAGCATGGATGAGATACACCTAAATATCTGTTTCCACGCCGTGTACCCCCATAACGTCTTGTTGCTAACACTGGCTTTAAAGGATTACTTTTTAGCGGAGTTTTCCATCGCAGTCTGTGGCACAATCGTTTAGTCTGTTCGACTTCTCACGGGAAACGTAGTATTGTGAAACACTGCAGAAACGAACGACTTCCTTAATTTTGCCCCGACTGACCATACTCCGTGAAATTTTCCCAGACCTCAATTGAGGAGTTTTGCTGCTCGAAGTTACCTCAGAAACCCTGTTAACTCGTAATGTGCTGAGCGAATCGCAAAACAGAAAGCATTTAACACGGAACACAAACAAAACTGGCATGCCGAATGCATTTTCAGACAGAGAGATGCATGAATGCTAAATGTGACACAGTCCGAGGGCATGAGTCATAAAGTAATCTCACAACTAACAACAGGGCAATTCCAAACTACTCTTTCAAACATACTGCAGCGTTAGTGCACCACCAACTTTCCAGACAATGCTGAAAAGAGAGATAGAAAGAACATCATAAGAACGGGCCATATAAAGTGAATTTCACCAAGAACAGTCCCGATTAGATTACCTTTTCCTTCTGATGACTCCAGGACGGAAATGGGAGAAATTCAATAACATATGACACCGAAATTCATTGGAACGATTTTCCCATTGGACAGAAAACCAAATAACGACGAGTCGAGTCACCGTAGGACTTTGTTTCACAACAGCGATGAAATAATAGTCTCCATTCGGTTCCAGTAAAAGCACAAATTGCCTGGAACAGCAGAGGTGTTTGCGATTTTCCGCGCGGGAGGCGAACGCGATCATGACAGCAGAGACACTTGGACACTTCGGTCAAATAACCATGAGCTGCTAGACATTACTACAATTTCGATTCTTGCTTTGCTAAATGATTTCACACATTGCTCGAAACAGGACGACTTTCACGTTTACACGGAACACGAAACACACCTGACTACAGGGAAAATGCACAAAGCTGAGCAGGCCGTGTTCCACATCAAACCGTGCAGCATTTATTCAGTCACTGTGTCTGTTTTGCAGAAGAAGGGTCCCAAAGAATGTTCTCCACCCTAAAACCGGAGGTCGCATTACAATCCGAGAACGACAGATCACATTGTGAGCATGCTCTGACCTCGGGGCCGGTTCGAGATGCCACTTTCCGTGCCTTTTACTTTAACCGTGCAATTTGCTGCAGAGATGTTCACTCCTGGACATGAGCCACGTGGATACCAACTGAGTCGGAAACCTGTGCGGGAATCGACGAGAAGCGATTCAATAAATTTTGTTAACTTCCATGGTGCTTATTGGAAATGCAGTTTCTGTTCAAGTCAATCGAAAAGGCAGTTTCTGAACATAGTAACAGAAGTCAAAAGGTAATTACCTCACCCCACCCCCACTCCGGAAGAGGTGCTAACTGCCCTTGAGTGCTTTTTGATCTCGATGTGAAGAGCTCACACGCCTCTGAGTCACCTTCAAGTCTCTGTTTGCGGAGTGAATCACAAAGAAGGACTTTTACCAGAGCTGCAACCGCCTCACTTCCCCACTCGCTCACCCCGTTTACATTTTCCTGCTCGTCAGTGATTTAAGGAAAACCAAATGGATGCGATGTCATTCTGTACCCTCTCTGTCGATTTCTCCGTTTCAGTTCCAACATGGCTTAGATCTCGGGGCGCACCTTAATATTAGCGGCGCTATGAAAGCACAAGTTCAAAGGTTCCTCTGAGAGTGTAAATTATTTCATTGCTGTTGCTGATTGAATGAGCCACTAACGTGCGAACTGCCCCAAAATATGATTCAGGAATCTGGTACCAACTCTCGCGCGTTGAATAACGACAGACAGCTTCCAAATGAGGCCTTTCAGAGACGACTTTGGGGTACATTTGACAGACAGACAAGTTCAGGAATCCGTGGTGCGCTGTGACACCAGCGCAGCAGCTTCTTCCCTGCCTTTGAACCGGGCCGCCTGCGCAAGGAATGCCAATGCGGTACTGCTTTTCGTGGAAGGATCAGAACGCGGCAAGGACACTCTCAAACAGAATGGCATATGCATCAGAACCAGGTTGGAGAAAAACTTTATAATGCTTTACACAGTAATTAAATGGAGTTGCCTTACATTTCACTACGAGAGCAGATTCTTTCAAGCAAATTCGAAGGCAAGTTTGCAGATGGGAAAGCAAGCAAGAAAGCTCCGTTCTTGTCCATGTAAAAGGCTGCAGTTGACGAGCACAGCAGTTCCTGCCCAGTTTCGAACTGGGGACCTTTCGCGTGTTAGGCGAACGTGATGACCACTACACTACAGAAACCAGCCGCTGTCGTCGCCCTGCGGCGCAGTGACATCCAGCACTGAAAGTTGAAGCCATTCTCCGTTTCACCTTTCTGTTTCCAATCGCTCGTTGTTGTCCAGCGTAATTGACACGTGAAATTGATGACAATATATAGACAATGATTTCGTCAATGTTTGGACCGTAGGGCGAGGTGGAATAAGCTGGGACGACTTTCCCTGCAGCGTAACGGCTGCGATATGATCTTATGGAAGGGTTGTAAACTGAGTATTTCTGTGTTTTACCCAAATTGGGGTGAGTTGAAAACTCGAGAGCATCGGTTTAAGGTGAGTGGGCTGAAATTGACAAACGACCTGAGGCACATTTCCCACACAGAAGGTTGTGCGTGTATGGAATGAGCTCCCAGAGGAAGTGGAGGAGGCTATTACACTCAGAAAATTGCAAAGGTAATCGGATGAGTTTCTGGACAGGATGGGTTTAGAGGGATTGGGGCCAAATGCTGGGGAACGGGACTTGTTTAATTTTGGTTATGTGGTGAGCATGGATGAGATACACCTAAATATCTGTTTCCACGCCGTGTACCCCCATAACGTCTTGTTGCTAACACTGGCTTTAAAGGATTACTTTTTAGCGGAGTTTTCCATCGCAGTCTGTGGCACAATCGTTTAGTCTGTTCGACTGCTCACGGGAAAGGTAGTATTGTGAAACACTGCAGAAACGAACGACTTCCTTAATTTTGCCCCGACTGACCATACTCCGTGAAATTTTCCCAGACCTCAATTGAGGAGTTTTGCTGCTCGAAGTTACCTCAGAAACCCTGTTAACTCGTAATGTGCTGAGCGAATCGCAAAACAGAAAGCATTTAACACGGAACACAAACAAAACTGGCATGCCGAATGCATTTTCAGACAGAGAGATGCATGAATGCTAAATGTGTCACAGTCCGAGGGCATGAGTCATAAAGTAATCTCACAACTAACAACAGGGCAATTCCAAACTACTCTTTCAAACATACTGCAGCGTTAGTGCACCACCACTTTCCAGACAATGCTGAAAAGAGAGATAGAAAGAACATCATAAGAACGGGCCATAAAAAGTGAATTTCACCAATCACAGTCTCGATTAGATTACCTTTTCCTTCTGATGTCTCCAGGACGGAAATGAAGGAAATGGGAGAAATTCAATAACATATGACACCGAAATTCATTGGAACGATTTTCCCATTGGACAGAAAACCAAATAACGACCAGTCGAGTCACCGCAGGACTTTGTTTCACAACAGCGATGAAATAATAGTCTCCATTCGGTTCCAGTAAAAGCACAAATTGCCTGGAACAGCAGAGCTGTTTGCGATTTTCCGCGCGGGAGGCGAACGCGATCATGACAGCAGAGACACTTGGACACTTCGGTCAAATAACCATGAGCTGCTCGACATTACTACAATTTCGATTCTTGCTTTGCTAAATGATTTCACACATTGCTCGAAACAGGACGACTTTCACGTTTACACGGAACACGAAACACACCTGACTACAGGGAAAATGCACAAAGCTGAGCAGGCCGTGTTCCACATCAAACCGTGCAGCATTTATTCAGTCACTGTGTCTGTTTTGCAGAAGAAGGGTTAAAAGAATGTTTTCCACCCTAAAACCGGAGGTCGCATTGCAATCCGAGAACGACAGATCACATTGTGAGCATGCTGTGACCTCGGGGCCCGTTCGAGACGCCACTTTCCGTGCCTTTTACTTTAACCGTGCAATTTGCTGCAGAGATGTTCACTCCTGGACATGAGCCACGTGGATACCAACTGAGTCGGAAACCTGTGCGGGAATCGACGAGAAGCGATTCAATAAATTTAGCTGACTTCCATGGTGCTTATTGGAAATGCAGTTTCTGTTCAAGTCAATCGAAAAGGCAGTTTCTGAACATAGTAACAGAAATCAAAAGGTAATTACCTCACCCCACCCCCACTCCGGAAGAGGTGCTAACTGCCCTTGAGTGCTTTTTGATCTCGATGTGAAGAGCTCACACGCCTCTGAGTCACCTTCAAGTCTCTGTTTGCGGAGTGAATCACAAAGAAGGACTTTTACCAGAGCTGCAACCGCCTCACTTCCCCACTCGCTCTCCCCTTTTACATTTTCCTGCTCGTCAGTGATTTAAAGAAAACCAAATGGATGCGATGTCATTCTGTAGCCTCTCTGTCGATTCCTCCGTTTCAGTTCCAACATGGCTTAGATCTCGGGGCGCACCTTAATATTAGCGGCGCTATGAAAGCACAAGTTCAAAGGTTCCTCTGAGAGTGTAAATTATTTCATTGCTGTTGCTGATTGAATGAGCCACTAACGTGCGAACTGCCCCAAAATATGATTCAGGAATCTGGTACCGACTCTCGCGCGTTGAATAACGACAGACAGCTTCCAAATGAGGCCTTTCAGAGACGACTTTGGGGTACATTTGACAGACAGACAAGTTCAGGAATCCGTGGTGCGCTGTGACACCAGCGCAGCAGCTTCTTCCCTGCCTTTGAACCGGGCCGCCTGCGCAAGGAATGCAAATGCGGTACTGCTATTCGTGGAAGGATCATAACGCGGCAAGGACACTCTCAATTAGAATGTCATATGCATCAGAACCAGGTTGGAGAAAAACTTTATAATGCTTTACACAGTAATTAAATGGAGTTGCCTTACATTTCACGACGAGAGCAGATTCTTTCAAGCAAATTCGAAGGCATGTTTGCAGATGGGAAAGCAAGCAAGAAAGTTCCGTTCCTGTCCATGTAAAAGGCTGCAGTTGACGAACAAAGCAGTTTCGGCCCAGCTTCGAACTGGGGACCTTTCGCGTGTTAGGCGAGCGTGATAACCACAACACTACAGAAACCAACTGCGGTGGCCGCCCTGCGGCGCAGTGGCATCCAGCACTGAAAGTTGAAGCCATTCTCCGTTTCACCTTTCTGTTTCCAATCGCTCGTTGTTGTCCAGCGTAATTGACATCTTGAAAACGTTAAAAAAGACACGTGAAATTGATGACAATATATAGACAATGATTTCGTCAATGTTTGGACCGTAGGGCGAGGTGGAATAAGCTGGGACGACTTTCCCTGCAGCGTAACGGCTGCGATATGATCTTATGGAAGGGTTGTAAACTGAGTATTTCTGTGTTTTACCCAAATTGGGGTGAGTTGAAAACTCGAGAGCATAGGTTTAAGGTGAGTGGGCTGAAATTGACAAACGACCTGAGGCACATTTCCCACACAGAAGGTTGTGCGTGTATGGAATGAGCTCCCAGAGGAAGTGGAGGAGGCTATTACACTCAGAAAATTGCAAAGGTAATCGCATGAGTTTCTGGACAGGATGGGTTTAGAGGGATTGGGGCCAAATGCTGGGGAACGGGACTTGTTTAATTTTGGTTATGTGGTGAGCATGGATGAGATACACCTAAATATCTGTTTCCACGCCGTGTACCCCCATAACGTCTTGTTGCTAACACTGGCTTTAAAGGATTACTTTTTAGCGGAGTTTTCCATCGCAGTCTGTGGCACAATCGTTTAGTCTGTTCGACTTCTCACGGGAAACGTAGTATTGTGAAACACTGCAGAAACGAACGACTTCCTTAATTTTGCCCCGACTGACCATACTCCGTGAAATTTTCCCAGACCTCAATTGAGGAGTTTTGCTGCTCGAAGTTACCTCAGAAACCCTGTTAACTCGTAATGTGCTGAGCGAATCGCAAAACAGAAAGCATTTTTCACGGAACACAAACAAAACTGGCATGCCGAATGCATTTTCAGACAGAGAGATGCATGAATGCTAAATGTGACACAGTCCGAGGGCATGAGTCATAAAGTAATCTCACAACTAACAACAGGGCAATTCCAAACTACTCTTTCAAACATACTGCAGCGTTAGTGCACCACCACTTTCCAGACAATGCTGAAAAGAGAGATAGAAAGAACATCATAAGAACGGGCCATAAAAAGTGAATTTCACCAAGAACAGTCCCGATTAGATTACCTTTTCCTTCTGATGACTCCAGGACGGAAATGGGAGAAATTCAATAACATATGACACCCAAATTCATTGGAACGATTTTCCCATTGGACAGAAAACCAAATAACGACGAGTCGAGTCACCGTAGGACTTTGTTTCACAACAGCGATGAAATAATAGTCTCCATTCGGTTCCAGTAAAAGCACAAATTGCCTGGAACAGCAGAGGTGTTTGCGATTTTCCGAGCGGGAGGCGAACGCGATCATGACAGCAGAGACACTTGGACACTTCGGTCAAATAACCATGAGCTGCTAGACATTACTACAATTTCGATTCTTGCTTTGCTAAATGATTTCACACATTGCTCGAAACAGGACGACTTTCACGTTTACACGGAACACGAAACACACCTGACTACAGGGAAAATGCACAAAGCTGAGCAGGCAGTGTTCCACATCAAACCGTGCAGCATTTATTCAGTCACTGTGTCTGTTTTGCAGAAGAAGGGTTAAAAGAATGTTTTCCACCCTAAAACCGGAGGTCGCATTACAATCCGAGAACGACAGATCACATTGTGAGCATGCTGTGACCTCGGGGCCGGTTCGAGACGCCACTTTCCGTGCCTTTTACTTTAACCGTGCAATTTGCTGCAGAGATGTTCACTCCTGGACATGAGCCACGTGGATACCAACTGAGTCGGAAACCTGTGCGGGAATCGACGAGAAGCGATTCAATAAATTTAGCTAACTTCCATGGTGCTTATTGGAAATGCAGTTTCTGTTCAAGTCAATCGAAAAGGCAGTTTCTGAACATAGTAACAGAAATCAAAAGGTAATTACCTCACCCCACCCCCACTCCGGAAGAGGTGCTAACTGCCCTTGAGTGCTTTTTGATCTCGATGTGAAGAGCTCACACGCCTCTGAGTCACCTTCAAGTCTCTGTTTGCGGAGTGAATCACAAAGAAGGACTTTTACCAGAGCTGCAACCGCCTCACTTCCCCACTCGCTCTCCCCTTTTACATTTTCCTGCTCGTCAGTGATTTAAAGAAAACCAAATGGATGCGATGTCATTCTGTAGCCTCTCTGTCGATTCCTCCGTTTCAGTTCCAACATGGCTTAGATTTCGGGGCGCACCTTAATATTAGCGGCGCTATGAAAGCACAAGTTCAAAGGTTCCTCTGAGAGTGTAAATTATTTCATTGCTGTTGCTGATTGAATGAGCCACTAACGTGCGAACTGCCCCAAAATATGATTCAGGAATCTGGTACCAACTCTCGCGCGTTGAATAACGACAGACAGCTTCCAAATGAGGCCTTTCAGAGACGACTTTGGGGTACATTTGACAGACAGACAAGTTCAGGAATCCGTGGTGCGCTGTGACACCAGCGCAGCAGCTTCTTCCCTGCCTTTGAACCGGGCCGCCTGCGCAAGGAATGCAAATGTGGTACTGCTTTTCGTGGAAGGATCAGAACGCGGCAAGGACACTCTCAAACAGAATGGCATATGCATCAGAACCAGGTTGGAGAAATACTTTATAATGCTTTACACAGTAATTAAATGGAGTTGCCTTACATTTCACGACGAGAGCAGATTCTTTCAAGCAAATTCGAAGGCAGGTTTGCAGATGGGAAAGCAAGCAAGAAAGCTCCGTTCTTGTCCATGTAAAAGGCTGCAGTTGACGAACAAAGCAGTTTCTGCCCAGTTTCGAACTGGGGACCTTTCGCGTATTAGGCGAACGTGATAACCACTACACTACAGAAACCAGCCGCGGTGGCCGCCCTGCGGCGCAGTGGCATCCAGCACTGAAAGTTGAAGCCATTCTCCGTTTCACCTTTCTGTTTCCAATCGCTCGTTGTTGTCCAGCGTAATTGACATCTTGAAAACGTAAAAAAAGACACGTGAAATTGATGACAATATATAGACAATGATTTCGTCAATGTTTGGACCGTAGGGCGAGGTGGAATAAGCTGGGACGACTTTCCCTGCAGCGTAACGGCTGCGATATGATCTTATGGAAGGGTTGTAAACTGAGTATTTCTGTGTTTTACCCAAATTGGGGTGAGTTGAAAACTCGAGAGCATAGGTTTAAGGTGAGTGGGCTGAAATTGACAAAGGACCTGAGGCACATTTCCCACACAGAAGGTTGTGCGTGTATGGAATGAGCTCCCAGAGGAAGTGGAGGAGGCTATTACACTCAGAAAATTGCAAAGGTAATCGGATGAGTTTCTGGACAGGATGGGTTTAGAGGGATTGGGGCCAAATGCTGGGGAACGGGACTTGTTTAATTTTGGTTATGTGGTGAGCATGGATGAGATACACCTAAATATCTGTTTCCACGCCGTGTACCCCCATAACGTCTTGTTGCTAACACTGGCTTTAAAGGATTACTTTTTAGCGGAGTTTTCCATCGCAGTCTGTGGCACAATCGTTTAGTCTGTTCGACTTCTCACGGGAAACGTAGTATTGTGAAACACTGCAGAAACGAACGACTTCCTTAATTTTGCCCCGACTGACCATACTCCGTGAAATTTTCCCAGACCTCAATTGAGGAGTTTTGCTGCTCGAAGTTACCTCAGAAACCCTGTTAACTCGTAATGTGCTGAGCGAATCGCAAAACAGAAAGCATTTAACACGGAACACAAACAAAACTGGCATGCCGAATGCATTTTCAGACAGAGAGATGCATGAATGCTAAATGTGACACAGTCCGAGGGCATGAGTCATAAAGTAATCTCACAACTAACAACAGGGCAATTCCAAACTACTCTTTCAAACATACTGCAGCGTTAGTGCACCACCAACTTTCCAGACAATGCTGAAAAGAGAGATAGAAAGAACATCATAAGAACGGGCCATAAAAAGTGAATTTCACCAAGAACAGTCCCGATTAGATTACCTTTTCCTTCTGATGACTCCAGGACGGAAATGGGAGAAATTCAATAACATATGACACCCAAATTCATTGGAACGATTTTCCCATTGGACAGAAAACCAAATAACGACGAGTCGAGTCACCGTAGGACTTTGTTTCACAACAGCGATGAAATAATAGTCTCCATTCGGTTCCAGTAAAAGCACAAATTGCCTGGAACAGCAGAGGTGTTTGCGATTTTCCGCGCGGGAGGCGAACGCGATCATGACAGCAGAGACACTTGGACACTTCGGTCAAATAACCATGAGCTGCTAGACATTACTACAATTTCGATTCTTGCTTTGCTAAATGATTTCACACATTGCTCGAAACAGGACGACTTTCACGTTTACACGGAACACGAAACACACCTGACTACAGGGAAAATGCACAAAGCTGAGCAGGCCGTGTTCCACATCAAACCGTGCAGCATTTATTCAGTCACTGTGTCTGTTTTGCAGAAGAAGGGTCCCAAAGAATGTTCTCCACCCTAAAACCGGAGGTCGCATTACAATCCGAGAACGACAGATCACATTGTGAGCATGCTCTGACCTCGGGGCCGGTTCGAGATGCCACTTTCCGTGCCTTTTACTTTAACCGTGCAATTTGCTGCAGAGATGTTCACTCCTGGACATGAGCCACGTGGATACCAACTGAGTCGGAAACCTGTGCGGGAATCGACGAGAAGCGATTCAATAAATTTTGTTAACTTCCATGGTGCTTATTGGAAATGCAGTTTCTGTTCAAGTCAATCGAAAAGGCAGTTTCTGAACATAGTAACAGAAGTCAAAAGGTAATTACCTCACCCCACCCCCACTCCGGAAGAGGTGCTAACTGCCCTTGAGTGCTTTTTGATCTCGATGTGAAGAGCTCACACGCCTCTGAGTCACCTTCAAGTCTCTGTTTGCGGAGTGAATCACAAAGAAGGACTTTTACCAGAGCTGCAACCGCCTCACTTCCCCACTCGCTCACCCCGTTTACATTTTCCTGCTCGTCAGTGATTTAGGGAAAACCAAATGGATGCGATGTCATTCTGTAGCCTCTCTGTCGATTTCTCCGTTTCAGTTCCAACATGGCTTAGATCTCGGGGCGCACCTTAATATTAGCGGCGCTATGAAAGCACAAGTTCAAAGGTTCCTCTGAGAGTGTAAATTATTTCATTGCTGTTGCTGATTGAATGAGCCACTAACGTGCGAACTGCCCCAAAATATGATTCAGGAATCTGGTACCAACTCTCGCGCGTTGAATAACGACAGACAGCTTCCAAATGAGGCCTTTCAGAGACGACTTTGGGGTACATTTGACAGACAGACAAGTTCAGGAATCCGTGGTGCGCTGTGACACCAGCGCAGCAGCTTCTTCCCTGCCTTTGAACCGGGCCGCCTGCGCAAGGAATGCCAATGCGGTACTGCTTTTCGTGGAAGGATCAGAACGCGGCAAGGACACTCTCAAACAGAATGGCATATGCATCAGAACCAGGTTGGAGAAAAACTTTATAATGCTTTACACAGTAATTAAATGGAGTTGCCTTACATTTCACTACGAGAGCAGATTCTTTCAAGCAAATTCGAAGGCAAGTTTGCAGATGGGAAAGCAAGCAAGAAAGCTCCGTTCTTGTCCATGTAAAAGGCTGCAGTTGACGAGCACAGCAGTTCCTGCCCAGTTTCGAACTGGGGACTTTTCGCGTGTTAGGCGAACGTGATGACCACTACACTACAGAAACCAGCCGCTGTCGTCGCCCTGCGGCGCAGTGACATCCAGCACTGAAAGTTGAAGCCATTCTCCGTTTCACCTTTCTGTTTCCAATCGCTCGTTGTTGTCCAGCGTAATTGACACGTGAAATTGATGACAATATATAGACAATGATTTCGTCAAAATTTGGACCGTAGGGCGAGGTGGAATAAGCTGGGACGACTTTCCCTGCAGCGTAACGGCTGCGATATGATCTTATGGAAGGGTTGTAAACTGAGTATTTCTGTGTTTTACCCAAATTGGGGTGAGTTGAAAACTCGAGAGCATCGGTTTAAGGTGAGTGGGCTGAAATTGACAAACGACCTGAGGCACATTTCCCACACAGAAGGTTGTGCGTGTATGGAATGAGCTCCCAGAGGAAGTGGAGGAGGCTATTACACTCAGAAAATTGCAAAGGTAATCGGATGAGTTTCTGGACAGGATGGGTTTAGAGGGATTGGGGCCAAATCCTGGGGAACGGGACTTGTTTAATTTTGGTTATGTGGTGAGCATGGATGAGATACACCTAAATATCTGTTTCCACGCCGTGTACCCCCATAACGTCTTGTTGCTAACACTGGCTTTAAAGGATTACTTTTTAGCGGAGTTTTCCATTGCAGTCTGTGGCACAATCGTTTAGTCTGTTCGACTGCTCACGGGAAAGGTAGTATTGTGAAACACTGCAGAAACGAACGACTTCCTTAATTTTGCCCCGACTGACCATACTCCGTGAAATTTTCCCAGACCTCAATTGAGGAGTTTTGCTGCTCGAAGTTACCTCAGAAACCCTGTTAACTCGTAATGTGCTGAGCGAATCGCAAAACAGAAAGCATTTTTCACGGAACACAAACAAAACTGGCATGCCGAATGCATTTTCAGACAGAGAGATGCATGAATGCTAAATGTGTCACAGTCCGAGGGCATGAGTCATAAAGTAATCTCACAACTAACAACAGGGCAATTCCAAACTACTCTTTCAAACATACTGCAGCGTTAGTGCACCACCACTTTCCAGACAATGCTGAAAAGAGAGATAGAAAGAACATCATAAGAACGGGCCATAAAAAGTGAATTTCACCAATCACAGTCTCGATTAGATTACTTTTTCCTTCTGATGTCTCCAGGACGGAAATGAAGGAAATGGGAGAAATTCAATAACATATGACACCGAAATTCATTGGAACGATTTTCCCATTGGACAGAAAACCAAATAACGACGAGTCGAGTCACCGCAGGACTTTGTTTCACAACAGCGATGAAATAATAGTCTCCATTCGGTTCCAGTAAAAGCACAAATTGCCTGGAACAGCAGAGGTGTTTGCGATTTTCCGAGCGGGAGGCGAACGCGATCATGACAGCAGAGACACTTGGACACTTCGGTCAAATAACCATGAGCTGCTAGACATTACTACAATTTCGATTCTTGCTTTGCTAAATGATTTCACACATTGCTCGAAACAGGACGACTTTCACGTTTACACGGAACACGAAACACACCTGACTACAGGGAAAATGCACAAAGCTGAGCAGGCAGTGTTCCACATCAAACCGTGCAGCATTTATTCAGTCACTGTGTCTGTTTTGCAGAAGAAGGGTTAAAAGAATGTTTTCCACCCTAAAACCGGAGGTCGCATTACAATCCGAGAACGACAGATCACATTGTGAGCATGCTGTGACCTCGGGGCCGGTTCGAGACGCCACTTTCCGTGCCTTTTACTTTAACCGTGCAATTTGCTGCAGAGATGTTCACTCCTGGACATGAGCCACGTGGATACCAACTGAGTCGGAAACCTGTGCGGGAATCGACGAGAAGCGATTCAATAAATTTAGCTAACTTCCATGGTGCTTATTGGAAATGCAGTTTCTGTTCAAGTCAATCGAAAAGGCAGTTTCTGAACATAGTAACAGAAATCAAAAGGTAATTACCTCACCCCACCCCCACTCCGGAAGAGGTGCTAACTGCCCTTGAGTGCTTTTTGATCTCGATGTGAAGAGCTCACACGCCTCTGAGTCACCTTCAAGTCTCTGTTTGCGGAGTGAATCACAAAGAAGGACTTTTACCAGAGCTGCAACCGCCTCACTTCCCCACTCGCTCTCCCCTTTTACATTTTCCTGCTCGTCAGTGATTTAAAGAAAACCAAATGGATGCGATGTCATTCTGTAGCCTCTCTGTCGATTCCTCCGTTTCAGTTCCAACATGGCTTAGATTTCGGGGCGCACCTTAATATTAGCGGCGCTATGAAAGCACAAGTTCAAAGGTTCCTCTGAGAGTGTAAATTATTTCATTGCTGTTGCTGATTGAATGAGCCACTAACGTGCGAACTGCCCCAAAATATGATTCAGGAATCTGGTACCAACTCTCGCGCGTTGAATAACGACAGACAGCTTCCAAATGAGGCCTTTCAGAGACGACTTTGGGGTACATTTGACAGACAGACAAGTTCAGGAATCCGTGGTGCGCTGTGACACCAGCGCAGCAGCTTCTTCCCTGCCTTTGAACCGGGCCGCCTGCGCAAGGAATGCAAATGTGGTACTGCTTTTCGTGGAAGGATCAGAACGCGGCAAGGACACTCTCAAACAGAATGGCATATGCATCAGAACCAGGTTGGAGAAATACTTTATAATGCTTTACACAGTAATTAAATGGAGTTGCCTTACATTTCACGACGAGAGCAGATTCTTTCAAGCAAATTCGAAGGCAGGTTTGCAGATGGGAAAGCAAGCAAGAAAGCTCCGTTCTTGTCCATGTAAAAGGCTGCAGTTGACGAACAAAGCAGTTTCTGCCCAGTTTCGAACTGGGGACCTTTCGCGTATTAGGCGAACGTGATAACCACTACACTACAGAAACCAGCCGCGGTGGCCGCCCTGCGGCGCAGTGGCATCCAGCACTGAAAGTTGAAGCCATTCTCCGTTTCACCTTTCTGTTTCCAATCGCTCGTTGTTGTCCAGCGTAATTGACATCTTGAAAACGTAAAAAAAGACACGTGAAATTGATGACAATATATAGACAATGATTTCGTCAATGTTTGGACCGTAGGGCGAGGTGGAATAAGCTGGGACGACTTTCCCTGCAGCGTAACGGCTGCGATATGATCTTATGGAAGGGTTGTAAACTGAGTATTTCTGTGTTTTACCCAAATTGGGGTGAGTTGAAAACTCGAGAGCATAGGTTTAAGGTGAGTGGGCTGAAATTGACAAAGGACCTGAGGCACATTTCCCACACAGAAGGTTGTGCGTGTATGGAATGAGCTCCCAGAGGAAGTGGAGGAGGCTATTACACTCAGAAAATTGCAAAGGTAATCGGATGAGTTTCTGGACAGGATGGGTTTAGAGGGATTGGGGCCAAATGCTGGGGAACGGGACTTGTTTAATTTTGGTTATGTGGTGAGCATGGATGAGATACACCTAAATATCTGTTTCCACGCCGTGTACCCCCATAACGTCTTGTTGCTAACACTGGCTTTAAAGGATTACTTTTTAGCGGAGTTTTCCATCGCAGTCTGTGGCACAATCGTTTAGTCTGTTCGACTTCTCACGGGAAACGTAGTATTGTGAAACACTGCAGAAACGAACGACTTCCTTAATTTTGCCCCGACTGACCATACTCCGTGAAATTTTCCCAGACCTCAATTGAGGAGTTTTGCTGCTCGAAGTTACCTCAGAAACCCTGTTAACTCGTAATGTGCTGAGCGAATCGCAAAACAGAAAGCATTTAACACGGAACACAAACAAAACTGGCATGCCGAATGCATTTTCAGACAGAGAGATGCATGAATGCTAAATGTGACACAGTCCGAGGGCATGAGTCATAAAGTAATCTCACAACTAACAACAGGGCAATTCCAAACTACTCTTTCAAACATACTGCAGCGTTAGTGCACCACCACTTTCCAGACAATGCTGAAAAGAGAGATAGAAAGAACATCATAAGAACGGGCCATAAAAAGTGAATTTCACCAAGAACAGTCCCGATTAGATTACCTTTTCCTTCTGATGACTCCAGGACGGAAATGGGAGAAATTCAATAACATATGACACCCAAATTCATTGGAACGATTTTCCCATTGGACAGAAAACCAAATAACGACGAGTCGAGTCACCGTAGGACTTTGTTTCACAACAGCGATGAAATAATAGTCTCCATTCGGTTCCAGTAAAAGCACAAATTGCCTGGAACAGCAGAGGTGTTTGCGATTTTCCGAGCGGGAGGCGAACGCGATCATGACAGCAGAGACACTTGGACACTTCGGTCAAATAACCATGAGCTGCTAGACATTACTACAATTTCGATTCTTGCTTTGCTAAATGATTTCACACATTGCTCGAAACAGGACGACTTTCACGTTTACACGGAACACGAAACACACCTGACTACAGGGAAAATGCACAAAGCTGAGCAGGCAGTGTTCCACATCAAACCGTGCAGCATTTATTCAGTCACTGTGTCTGTTTTGCAGAAGAAGGGTTAAAAGAATGTTTTCCACCCTAAAACCGGAGGTCGCATTGCAATCCGAGAACGACAGATCACATTGTGAGCATGCTGTGACCTCGGGGCCGGTTCGAGACGCCACTTTCCGTGCCTTTTACTTTAACCGTGCAATTTGCTGCAGAGATGTTCACTCCTGGACATGAGCCACGTGGATACCAACTGAGTCGGAAACCTGTGCGGGAATCGACGAGAAGCGATTCAATAAATTTAGCTAACTTCCATGGTGCTTATTGGAAATGCAGTTTCTGTTCAAGTCAATCGAAAAGGCAGTTTCTGAACATAGTAACAGAAATCAAAAGGTAATTACCTCACCCCACCCCCACTCCGGAAGAGGTGCTAACTGCCCTTGAGTGCTTTTTGATCTCGATGTGAAGAGCTCACACGCCTCTGAGTCACCTTCAAGTCTCTGTTTGCGGAGTGAATCACAAAGAAGGACTTTTACCAGAGCTGCAACCGCCTCACTTCCCCACTCGCTCTCCCCTTTTACATTTTCCTGCTCGTCAGTGATTTAAAGAAAACCAAATGGATGCGATGTCATTCTGTAGCCTCTCTGTCGATTCCTCCGTTTCAGTTCCAACATGGCTTAGATTTCGGGGCGCACCTTAATATTAGCGGCGCTATGAAAGCACAAGTTCAAAGGTTCCTCTGAGAGTGTAAATTATTTCATTGCTGTTGCTGATTGAATGAGCCACTAACGTGCGAACTGCCCCAAAATATGATTCAGGAATCTGGTACCAACTCTCGCGCGTTGAATAACGACAGACAGCTTCCAAATGAGGCCTTTCAGAGACGACTTTGGGGTACATTTGACAGACAGACAAGTTCAGGAATCCGTGGTGCGCTGTGACACCAGCGCAGCAGCTTCTTCCCTGCCTTTGAACCGGGCCGCCTGCGCAAGGAATGCAAATGTGGTACTGCTTTTCGTGGAAGGATCAGAACGCGGCAAGGACACTCTCAAACAGAATGGCATATGCATCAGAACCAGGTTGGAGAAATACTTTATAATGCTTTACACAGTAATTAAATGGAGTTGCCTTACATTTCACGACGAGAGCAGATTCTTTCAAGCAAATTCGAAGGCAGGTTTGCAGATGGGAAAGCAAGCAAGAAAGCTCCGTTCTTGTCCATGTAAAAGGCTGCAGTTGACGAACAAAGCAGTTTCTGCCCAGTTTCGAACTGGGGACCTTTCGCGTATTAGGCGAACGTGATAACCACTACACTACAGAAACCAGCCGCGGTGGCCGCCCTGCGGCGCAGTGGCATCCAGCACTGAAAGTTGAAGCCATTCTCCGTTTCACCTTTCTGTTTCCAATCGCTCGTTGTTGTCCAGCGTAATTGACATCTTGAAAACGTAAAAAAAGACACGTGAAATTGATGACAATATATAGACAATGATTTCGTCAATGTTTGGACCGTAGGGCGAGGTGGAATAAGCTGGGACGACTTTCCCTGCAGCGTAACGGCTGCGATATGATCTTATGGAAGGGTTGTAAACTGAGTATTTCTGTGTTTTACCCAAATTGGGGTGAGTTGAAAACTCGAGAGCATAGGTTTAAGGTGAGTGGGCTGAAATTGACAAAGGACCTGAGGCACATTTCCCACACAGAAGGTTGTGCGTGTATGGAATGAGCTCCCAGAGGAAGTGGAGGAGGCTATTACACTCAGAAAATTGCAAAGGTAATCGGATGAGTTTCTGGACAGGATGGGTTTAGAGGGATTGGGGCCAAATGCTGGGGAACGGGACTTGTTTAATTTTGGTTATGTGGTGAGCATGGATGAGATACACCTAAATATCTGTTTCCACGCCGTGTAACCCCATAACGTCTTGTTGCTAACACTGGCTTTAAAGGATTACTTTTTAGCGGAGTTTTCCATCGCAGTCTGTGGCACAATCGTTTAGTCTGTTCGACTTCTCACGGGAAACGTAGTATTGTGAAACACTGCAGAAACGAACGACTTCCTTAATTTTGCCCCGACTGACCATACTCCGTGAAATTTTCCCAGACCTCAATTGAGGAGTTTTGCTGCTCGAAGTTACCTCAGAAACCCTGTTAACTCGTAATGTGCTGAGCGAATCGCAAAACAGAAAGCATTTAACACGGAACACAAACAAAACTGGCATGCCGAATGCATTTTCAGACAGAGAGATGCATGAATGCTAAATGTGACACAGTCCGAGGGCATGAGTCATAAAGTAATCTCACAACTAACAACAGGGCAATTCCAAACTACTCTTTCAAACATACTGCAGCGTTAGTGCACCACCAACTTTCCAGACAATGCTGAAAAGAGAGATGGAAAGAACATCATAAGAACGGGCCATAAAAAGTGAATTTCACCAAGAACAGTCCCGATTAGATTACCTTTTCCTTCTGATGACTCCAGGACGGAAATGGGAGAAATTCAATAACATATGACACCCAAATTCATTGGAACGATTTTCCCATTGGACAGAAAACCAAATAACGACGAGTCGAGTCACCGTAGGACTTTGTTTCACAACAGCGATGAAATAATAGTCTCCATTCGGTTCCAGTAAAAGCACAAATTGCCTGGAACAGCAGAGGTGTTTGCGATTTTCCGCGCGGGAGGCGAACGCGATCATGACAGCAGAGACACTTGGACACTTCGGTCAAATAACCATGAGCTGCTAGACATTACTACAATTTCGATTCTTGCTTTGCTAAATGATTTCACACATTGCTCGAAACAGGACGACTTTCACGTTTACACGGAACACGAAACACACCTGACTACAGGGAAAATGCACAAAGCTGAGCAGGCCGTGTTCCACATCAAACCGTGCAGCATTTATTCAGTCACTGTGTCTGTTTTGCAGAAGAAGGGTCCCAAAGAATGTTCTCCACCCTAAAACCGGAGGTCGCATTACAATCCGAGAACGACAGATCACATTGTGAGCATGCTCTGACCTCGGGGCCGGTTCGAGATGCCACTTTCCGTGCCTTTTACTTTAACCGTGCAATTTGCTGCAGAGATGTTCACTCCTGGACATGAGCCACGTGGATACCAACTGAGTCGGAAACCTGTGCGGGAATCGACGAGAAGCGATTCAATAAATTTTGTTAACTTCCATGGTGCTTATTGGAAATGCAGTTTCTGTTCAAGTCAATCGAAAAGGCAGTTTCTGAACATAGTAACAGAAGTCAAAAGGTAATTACCTCACCCCACCCCCACTCCGGAAGAGGTGCTAACTGCCCTTGAGTGCTTTTTGATCTCGATGTGAAGAGCTCACACGCCTCTGAGTCACCTTCAAGTCTCTGTTTGCGGAGTGAATCACAAAGAAGGACTTTTACCAGAGCTGCAACCGCCTCACTTCCCCACTCGCTCACCCCGTTTACATTTTCCTGCTCGTCAGTGATTTAGGGAAAACCAAATGGATGCGATGTCATTCTGTAGCCTCTCTGTCGATTTCTCCGTTTCAGTTCCAACATGGCTTAGATCTCGGGGCGCACCTTAATATTAGCGGCGCTATGAAAGCACAAGTTCAAAGGTTCCTCTGAGAGTGTAAATTATTTCATTGCTGTTGCTGATTGAATGAGCCACTAACGTGCGAACTGCCCCAAAATATGATTCAGGAATCTGGTACCAACTCTCGCGCGTTGAATAACGACAGACAGCTTCCAAATGAGGCCTTTCAGAGACGACTTTGGGGTACATTTGACAGACAGACAAGTTCAGGAATCCGTGGTGCGCTGTGACACCAGCGCAGCAGCTTCTTCCCTGCCTTTGAACCGGGCCGCCTGCGCAAGGAATGCCAATGCGGTACTGCTTTTCGTGGAAGGATCAGAACGCGGCAAGGACACTCTCAAACAGAATGGCATATGCATCAGAACCAGGTTGGAGAAAAACTTTATAATGCTTTACACAGTAATTAAATGGAGTTGCCTTACATTTCACTACGAGAGCAGATTCTTTCAAGCAAATTCGAAGGCAAGTTTGCAGATGGGAAAGCAAGCAAGAAAGCTCCGTTCTTGTCCATGTAAAAGGCTGCAGTTGACGAGCACAGCAGTTCCTGCCCAGTTTCGAACTGGGGACTTTTCGCGTGTTAGGCGAACGTGATGACCACTACACTACAGAAACCAGCCGCTGTCGTCGCCCTGCGGCGCAGTGACATCCAGCACTGAAAGTTGAAGCCATTCTCCGTTTCACCTTTCTGTTTCCAATCGCTCGTTGTTGTCCAGCGTAATTGACACGTGAAATTGATGACAATATATAGACAATGATTTCGTCAAAATTTGGACCGTAGGGCGAGGTGGAATAAGCTGGGACGACTTTCCCTGCAGCGTAACGGCTGCGATATGATCTTATGGAAGGGTTGTAAACTGAGTATTTCTGTGTTTTACCCAAATTGGGGTGAGTTGAAAACTCGAGAGCATCGGTTTAAGGTGAGTGGGCTGAAATTGACAAACGACCTGAGGCACATTTCCCACACAGAAGGTTGTGCGTGTATGGAATGAGCTCCCAGAGGAAGTGGAGGAGGCTATTACACTCAGAAAATTGCAAAGGTAATCGGATGAGTTTCTGGACAGGATGGGTTTAGAGGGATTGGGGCCAAATCCTGGGGAACGGGACTTGTTTAATTTTGGTTATGTGGTGAGCATGGATGAGATACACCTAAATATCTGTTTCCACGCCGTGTACCCCCATAACGTCTTGTTGCTAACACTGGCTTTAAAGGATTACTTTTTAGCGGAGTTTTCCATTGCAGTCTGTGGCACAATCGTTTAGTCTGTTCGACTGCTCACGGGAAAGGTAGTATTGTGAAACACTGCAGAAACGAACGACTTCCTTAATTTTGCCCCGACTGACCATACTCCGTGAAATTTTCCCAGACCTCAATTGAGGAGTTTTGCTGCTCGAAGTTACCTCAGAAACCCTGTTAACTCGTAATGTGCTGAGCGAATCGCAAAACAGAAAGCATTTTTCACGGAACACAAACAAAACTGGCATGCCGAATGCATTTTCAGACAGAGAGATGCATGAATGCTAAATGTGTCACAGTCCGAGGGCATGAGTCATAAAGTAATCTCACAACTAACAACAGGGCAATTCCAAACTACTCTTTCAAACATACTGCAGCGTTAGTGCACCACCACTTTCCAGACAATGCTGAAAAGAGAGATAGAAAGAACATCATAAGAACGGGCCATAAAAAGTGAATTTCACCAATCACAGTCTCGATTAGATTACTTTTTCCTTCTGATGTCTCCAGGACGGAAATGAAGGAAATGGGAGAAATTCAATAACATATGACACCGAAATTCATTGGAACGATTTTCCCATTGGACAGAAAACCAAATAACGACGAGTCGAGTCACCGCAGGACTTTGTTTCACAACAGCGATGAAATAATAGTCTCCATTCGGTTCCAGTAAAAGCACAAATTGCCTGGAACAGCAGAGGTGTTTGCGATTTTCCGAGCGGGAGGCGAACGCGATCATGACAGCAGAGACACTTGGACACTTCGGTCAAATAACCATGAGCTGCTAGACATTACTACAATTTCGATTCTTGCTTTGCTAAATGATTTCACACATTGCTCGAAACAGGACGACTTTCACGTTTACACGGAACACGAAACACACCTGACTACAGGGAAAATGCACAAAGCTGAGCAGGCAGTGTTCCACATCAAACCGTGCAGCATTTATTCAGTCACTGTGTCTGTTTTGCAGAAGAAGGGTTAAAAGAATGTTTTCCACCCTAAAACCGGAGGTCGCATTACAATCCGAGAACGACAGATCACATTGTGAGCATGCTGTGACCTCGGGGCCGGTTCGAGACGCCACTTTCCGTGCCTTATACTTTAACCGTGCAATTTGCTGCAGAGATGTTCACTCCTGGACATGAGCCACGTGGATACCAACTGAGTCGGAAACCTGTGCGGGAATCGACGAGAAGCGATTCAATAAATTTAGCTAACTTCCATGGTGCTTATTGGAAATGCAGTTTCTGTTCAAGTCAATCGAAAAGGCAGTTTCTGAACATAGTAACAGAAATCAAAAGGTAATTACCTCACCCCACCCCCACTCCGGAAGAGGTGCTAACTGCCCTTGAGTGCTTTTTGATCTCGATGTGAAGAGCTCACACGCCTCTGAGTCACCTTCAAGTCTCTGTTTGCGGAGTGAATCACAAAGAAGGACTTTTACCAGAGCTGCAACCGCCTCACTTCCCCACTCGCTCTCCCCTTTTACATTTTCCTGCTCGTCAGTGATTTAAAGAAAACCAAATGGATGCGATGTCATTCTGTAGCCTCTCTGTTGATTCCTCCGTTTCAGTTCCAACATGGCTTAGATTTCGGGGCGCACCTTAATATTAGCGGCGCTATGAAAGCACAAGTTCAAAGGTTCCTCTGAGAGTGTAAATTATTTCATTGCTGTTGCTGATTGAATGAGCCACTAACGTGCGAACTGCCCCAAAATATGATTCAGGAATCTGGTACCAACTCTCGCGCGTTGAATAACGACAGACAGCTTCCAAATGAGGCCTTTCAGAGACGACTTTGGGGTACATTTGACAGACAGACAAGTTCAGGAATCCGTGGTGCGCTGTGACACCAGCGCAGCAGCTTCTTCCCTGCCTTTGAACCGGGCCGCCTGCGCAAGGAATGCAAATGTGGTACTGCTTTTCGTGGAAGGATCAGAACGCGGCAAGGACACTCTCAAACAGAATGGCATATGCATCAGAACCAGGTTGGAGAAATACTTTATAATGCTTTACACAGTAATTAAATGGAGTTGCCTTACATTTCACGACGAGAGCAGATTCTTTCAAGCAAATTCGAAGGCAGGTTTGCAGATGGGAAAGCAAGCAAGAAAGCTCCGTTCTTGTCCATGTAAAAGGCTGCAGTTGACGAACAAAGCAGTTTCTGCCCAGTTTCGAACTGGGGACCTTTCGCGTATTAGGCGAACGTGATAACCACTACACTACAGAAACCAGCCGCGGTGGCCGCCCTGCGGCGCAGTGGCATCCAGCACTGAAAGTTGAAGCCATTCTCCGTTTCACCTTTCTGTTTCCAATCGCTCGTTGTTGTCCAGCGTAATTGACATCTTGAAAACGTTAAAAAAGACACGTGAAATTGATGACAATATATAGACAATGATTTCGTCAATGTTTGGACCGTAGGGCGAGGTGGAATAAGCTGGGACGACTTTCCCTGCAGCGTAACGGCTGCGATATGATCTTATGGAAGGGTTGTAAACTGAGTATTTCTGTGTTTTACCCAAATTGGGGTGAGTTGAAAACTCGAGAGCATAGGTTTAAGGTGAGTGGGCTGAAATTGACAAAGGACCTGAGGCACATTTCCCACACAGAAGGTTGTGCGTGTATGGAATGAGCTCCCAGAGGAAGTGGAGGAGGCTATTACACTCAGAAAATTGCAAAGGTAATCGGATGAGTTTCTGGACAGGATGGGTTTAGAGGGATTGGGGCCAAATGCTGGGGAACGGGACTTGTTTAATTTTGGTTATGTGGTGAGCATGGATGAGATACACCTAAATATCTGTTTCCACGCCGTGTACCCCCATAACGTCTTGTTGCTAACACTGGCTTTAAAGGATTACTTTTTAGCGGAGTTTTCCATCGCAGTCTGTGGCACAATCGTTTAGTCTGTTCGACTGCTCACGGGAAAGGTAGTATTGTGAAACACTGCAGAAACGAACGACTTCCTTAATTTTGCCCCGACTGACCATACTCCGTGAAATTTTCCCAGACCTCAATTGAGGAGTTTTGCTGCTCGAAGTTACCTCAGAAACCCTGTTAACTCGTAATGTGCTGAGCGAATCGCAAAACAGAAAGCATTTTTCACGGAACACAAACAAAACTGGCATGCCGAATGCATTTTCAGACAGAGAGATGCATGAATGCTAAATGTGTCACAGTCCGAGGGCATGAGTCATAAAGTAATCTCACAACTAACAACAGGGCAATTCCAAACTACTCTTTCAAACATACTGCAGCGTTAGTGCACCACCACTTTCCAGACAATGCTGAAAAGAGAGATAGAAAGAACATCATAAGAACGGGCCATAAAAAGTGAATTTCACCAATCACAGTCTCGATTAGATTACCTTTTCCTTCTGATGTCTCCAGGACGGAAATGAAGGAAATGGGAGAAATTCAATAACATATGACACCGAAATTCATTGGAACGATTTTCCCATTGGACAGAAAACCAAATAACGACGAGTCGAGTCACCGCAGGACTTTGTTTCACAACAGCGATGAAATAATAGTCTCCATTCGGTTCCAGTAAAAGCACAAATTGCCTGGAACAGCAGAGCTGTTTGCGATTTTCCGCGCGGGAGGCGAACGCGATCATGACAGCAGAGACACTTGGACACTTCGGTCAAATAACCATGAGCTGCTAGACATTACTACAATTTCGATTCTTGCTTTGCTAAATGATTTCACACATTGCTCGAAACAGGACGACTTTCACGTTTACACGGAACACGAAACACACCTGACTACAGGGAAAATGAACAAAGCTGAGCAGGCCGTGTTCCACATCAAACCGTGCAGCATTTATTCAGTCACTGTGTCTGTTTTGCAGAAGAAGGGTTAAAAGAATGTTTTCCACCCTAAAACCGGAGGTCGCATTGCAATCCGAGAACGACAGATCACATTGTGAGCATGCTGTGACCTCGGGGCCCGTTCGAGACGCCACTTTCCGTGCCTTTTACTTTAACCGTGCAATTTGCTGCAGAGATGTTCACTCCTGGACATGAGCCACGTGGATACCAACTGAGTCGGAAACCTGTGCGGGAATCGACGAGAAGCGATTCAATAAATTTAGCTAACTTCCATGGTGCTTATTGGAAATGCAGTTTCTGTTCAAGTCAATCGAAAAGGCAGTTTCTGAACATAGTAACAGAAATCAAAAGGTAATTACCTCACCCCACCCCCACTCCGGAAGAGGTGCTAACTGCCCTTGAGTGCTTTTTGATCTCGATGTGAAGAGCTCACACGCCTCTGAGTCACCTTCAAGTCTCTGTTTGCGGAGTGAATCACAAAGAAGGACTTTTACCAGAGCTGCAACCGCCTCACTTCCCCACTCGCTCTCCCCTTTTACATTTTCCTGCTCGTCAGTGATTTAAAGAAAACCAAATGGATGCGATGTCATTCTGTAGCCTCTCTGTCGATTCCTCCGTTTCAGTTCCAACATGGCTTAGATCTCGGGGCGCACCTTATTATTAGCGGCGCTATGAAAGCACAAGTTCAAAGGTTCCTCTGAGAGTGTAAATTATTTCATTGCTGTTGCTGATTGAATGAGCCACTAACGTGCGAACTGCCCCAAAATATGATTCAGGAATCTGGTACCAACTCTCGCGCGTTGAATAACGACAGACAGCTTCCAAATGAGGCCTTTCAGAGACGACTTTGGGGTACATTTGACAGACAGACAAGTTCAGGAATCCGTGGTGCGCTGTGACACCAGCGCAGCAGCTTCTTCCCTGCCTTTGAACCGGGCCGCCTGCGCAAGGAATGCAAATGCGGTACTGCTATTCGTGGAAGGATCAGAACGCGGCAAGGACACTCTCAAACAGAATGGCATATGCATCAGAACCAGGTTGGAGAAAAACTTTATAATGCTTTACACAGTAATTAAATGGAGTTGCCTTACATTTCACGACGAGAGCAGATTCTTTCAAGCAAATTCGAAGGCATGTTTGCAGATGGGAAAGCAAGCAAGAAAGCTCCGTTCTTGCCCATGTAAAAGGCTGCAGTTGACGAACAAAGCAGTTTCGGCCCAGCTTCGAACTGGGGACCTTTCGCGTGTTAGGCGAGCGGGATAACCACAACACTACAGAAACCAGCTGCGGTCGCCGCCCTGCGGCGCAGTGGCATCCAGCACTGAAAGTTGAAGCCATTCTCCGTTTCACCTTTCTGTTTCCAATCGCTCGTTGTTGTCCAGCGTAATTGACATCTTGAAAACGTTAAAAAAGACACGTGAAATTGATGACAATATATAGACGATGATTTCGTCAATGTTTGGACCGTAGGGCGAGGTGGAATAAGCTGGGACGACTTTCCCTGCAGCGTAACGGCTGCGATATGATCTTATGGAAGGGTTGTAAACTGAGTATTTCTGTGTTTTACCCAAATTGGGGTGAGTTGAAAACTCGAGAGCATAGGTTTAAGGTGAGTGGGCTGAAATTGACAAAGGACCTGAGGCACATTTCCCACACAGAAGGTTGTGCGTGTATGGAATGAGCTCCCAGAGGAAGTGGAGGAGGCTATTACACTCAGAAAATTGCAAAGGTAATCGGATGAGTTTCTGGACAGGATGGGTTTAGAGGGATTGGGGCCAAATGCTGGGGAACGGGACTTGTTTAATTTTGGTTATGTGGTGAGCATGGATGAGATACACCTAAATATCTGTTTCCACGCCGTGTACCCCCATAACGTCTTGTTGCTAACACTGGCTTTAAAGGATTACTTTTTAGCGGAGTTTTCCATCGCAGTCTGTGGCACAATCGTTTAGTCTGTTCGACTGCTCACGGGAAAGGTAGTATTGTGAAACACTGCAGAAACGAACGACTTCCTTAATTTTGCCCCGACTGACCATACTCCGTGAAATTTTCCCAGACCTCAATTGAGGAGTTTTGCTGCTCGAAGTTACCTCAGAAACCCTGTTAACTCGTAATGTGCTGAGCGAATCGCAAAACAGAAAGCATTTTTCACGGAACACAAACAAAACTGGCATGCCGAATGCATTTTCAGACAGAGAGATGCATGAATGCTAAATGTGTCACAGTCCGAGGGCATGAGTCATAAAGTAATCTCACAACTAACAACAGGGCAATTCCAAACTACTCTTTCAAACATACTGCAGCGTTAGTGCACCACCACTTTCCAGACAATGCTGAAAAGAGAGATAGAAAGAACATCATAAGAACGGGCCATAAAAAGTGAATTTCACCAATCACAGTCTCGATTAGATTACCTTTTCCTTCTGATGTCTCCAGGACGGAAATAAAGGAAATGGGAGAAATTCAATAACATATGACACCGAAATTCATTGGAACGATTTTCCGATTGGACAGAAAACCAAATAACGACGAGTCGAGTCACCGCAGGACTTTGTTTCACAACAGCGATGAAATAATAGTCTCCATTCGGTTCCAGTAAAAGCACAAATTGCCTGGAACAGCAGAGGTGTTTGCGATTTTCCGCGCGGGAGGCGAACGCGATCATGACAGCAGAGACACTTGGACACTTCGGTCAAATAACCATGAGCTGCTAGACATTACTACAATTTCGATTCTTGCTTTGCTAAATGATTTCACACATTGCTCGAAACAGGACGACTTTCACGTTTACACGGAACACGAAACACACCTGACTACAGGGAAAATGCACAAAGCTGAGCAGGCCGTGTTCCACATCAAACCGTGCAGCATTTATTCAGTCACTGTGTCTGTTTTGCAGAAGAAGGGTTAAAAGAATGTTTTCCACCCTAAAACCGGAGGTCGCATTGCAATCCGAGAACGACAGATCACATTGTGAGCATGCTGTGACCTCGGGGCCCGTTCGAGACGCCACTTTCCGTGCCTTTTACTTTAACCGTGCAATTTGCTGCAGAGATGTTCACTCCTGGACATGAGCCACGTGGATACCAACTGAGTCGGAAACCTGTGCGGGAATCGACGAGAAGCGATTCAATAAATTTAGCTGACTTCCATGGTGCTTATTGGAAATGCAGTTTCTGTTCAAGTCAATCGAAAAGGCAGTTTCTGAACATAGTAACAGAAATCAAAAGGTAATTACCTCACCCCACCCCCACTCCGGAAGAGGTGCTAACTGCCCTTGAGTGCTTTTTGATCTCGATGTGAAGAGCTCACACGCCTCTGAGTCACCTTCAAGTCTCTGTTTGCGGAGTGAATCACAAAGAAGGACTTTTACCAGAGCTGCAACCGCCTCACTTCCCCACTCGCTCTCCCCTTTTACATTTTCCTGCTCGTCAGTGATTTAAAGAAAACCAAATGGATGCGATGTCATTCTGTAGCCTCTCTGTCGATTCATCCGTTTCATTTCCAACATGGCTTAGATCTCGGGGCGCACCTTAATATTAGCGGCGCTATGAAAGCACAAGTTCAAAGGTTCCTCTGAGAGTGTAAATTATTTCATTGCTGTTGCTGATTGAATGAGCCACTAACGTGCGAACTGCCCCAAAATATGATTCAGGAATCTGGTACCGACTCTCGCGCGTTGAATAACGACAGACAGCTTCCAAATGAGGCCTTTCAGAGACGACTTTGGGGTACATTTGACAGACAGACAAGTTCAGGAATCCGTGGTGCGCTGTGACACCAGCGCAGCAGCTTCTTCCCTGCCTTTGAACCGGGCCGCCTGCGCAAGGAATGCAAATGCGGTACTGCTATTCGTGGAAGGATCATAACGCGGCAAGGACACTCTCAATTAGAATGTCATATGCATCAGAACCAGGTTGGAGAAAAACTTTATAATGCTTTACACAGTAATTAAATGGAGTTGCCTTACATTTCACGACGAGAGCAGATTCTTTCAAGCAAATTCGAAGGCATGTATGCAGATGGGAAAGCAAGCAAGAAAGTTCCGTTCTTGTCCATGTAAAAGGCTGCAGTTGACGAACAAAGCAGTTTCTGCCCAGCTTCGAACTGGGGACTTTTCGCGTGTTAGGCGAGCGTGATAACCACAACACTACAGAAACCAACTGCGGTCGCCGCCCTGCGGCGCAGTGGCATCCAGCACTGAAAGTTGAAGCCATTCTCCGTTTCACCTTTCTGTTTCCAATCGCTCGTTGTTGTCCAGCGTAATTGACATCTTGAAAACGTTAAAAAAGACACGTGAAATTGATGACAATATATAGACAATGATTTCGTCAATGTTTGGACCGTAGGGCGAGGTGGAATAAGCTGGGACGACTTTCCCTGCAGCGTAACGGCTGCGATATGATCTTATGGAAGGGTTGTAAACTGAGTATTTCTGTGTTTTACCCAAATTGGGGTGAGTTGAAAACTCGAGAGCATAGGTTTAAGGTGAGTGGGCTGAAATTGACAAACGACCTGAGGCACATTTCCCACACAGAAGGTTGTGCGTGTATGGAATGAGCTCCCAGAGGAAGTGGAGGAGGCTATTACACTCAGAAAATTGCAAAGGTAATCGCATGAGTTTCTGGACAGGATGGGTTTAGAGGGATTGGGGCCAAATGCTGGGGAACGGGACTTGTTTAATTTTGGTTATGTGGTGAGCATGGATGAGATACACCTAAATATCTGTTTCCACGCCGTGTACCCCCATAACGTCTTGTTGCTAACACTGGCTTTAAAGGATTACTTTTTAGCGGAGTTTTCCATCGCAGTCTGTGGCACAATCGTTTAGTCTGTTCGACTGCTCACGGGAAAGGTAGTATTGTGAAACACTGCAGAAACGAACGACTTCCTTAATTTTGCCCCGACTGACCATACTCCGTGAAATTTTCCCAGACCTCAATTGAGGAGTTTTGCTGCTCGAAGTTACCTCAGAAACCCTGTTAACTCGTAATGTGCTGAGCGAATCGCAAAACAGAAAGCATTTTTCACGGAACACAAACAAAACTGGCATGCCGAATGCATTTTCAGACAGAGAGATGCATGAATGCTAAATGTGTCACAGTCCGAGGGCATGAGTCATAAAGTAATCTCACAACTAACAACAGGGCAATTCCAAACTACTCTTTCAAACATACTGCAGCGTTAGTGCACCACCACTTTCCAGACAATGCTGAAAAGAGAGATAGAAAGAACATCATAAGAACGGGCCATAAAAAGTGAATTTCACCAATCACAGTCTCGATTAGATTACTTTTTCCTTCTGATGTCTCCAGGACGGAAATGAAGGAAATGGGAGAAATTCAATAACATATGACACCGAAATTCATTGGAACGATTTTCCCATTGGACAGAAAACCAAATAACGACGAGTCGAGTCACCGCAGGACTTTGTTTCACAACAGCGATGAAATAATAGTCTCCATTCGGTTCCAGTAAAAGCACAAATTGCCTGGAACAGCAGAGGTGTTTGCGATTTTCCGAGCGGGAGGCGAACGCGATCATGACAGCAGAGACACTTGGACACTTCGGTCAAATAACCATGAGCTGCTAGACATTACTACAATTTCGATTCTTGCTTTGCTAAATGATTTCACACATTGCTCGAAACAGGACGACTTTCACGTTTACACGGAACACGAAACACACCTGACTACAGGGAAAATGCACAAAGCTGAGCAGGCAGTGTTCCACATCAAACCGTGCAGCATTTATTCAGTCACTGTGTCTGTTTTGCAGAAGAAGGGTTAAAAGAATGTTTTCCACCCTAAAACCGGAGGTCGCATTACAATCCGAGAACGACAGATCACATTGTGAGCATGCTGTGACCTCGGGGCCGGTTCGAGACGCCACTTTCCGTGCCTTTTACTTTAACCGTGCAATTTGCTGCAGAGATGTTCACTCCTGGACATGAGCCACGTGGATACCAACTGAGTCGGAAACCTGTGCGGGAATCGACGAGAAGCGATTCAATAAATTTAGCTAACTTCCATGGTGCTTATTGGAAATGCAGTTTCTGTTCAAGTCAATCGAAAAGGCAGTTTCTGAACATAGTAACAGAAATCAAAAGGTAATTACCTCACCCCACCCCCACTCCGGAAGAGGTGCTAACTGCCCTTGAGTGCTTTTTGATCTCGATGTGAAGAGCTCACACGCCTCTGAGTCACCTTCAAGTCTCTGTTTGCGGAGTGAATCACAAAGAAGGACTTTTACCAGAGCTGCAACCGCCTCACTTCCCCACTCGCTCTCCCCTTTTACATTTTCCTGCTCGTCAGTGATTTAAAGAAAACCAAATGGATGCGATGTCATTCTGTAGCCTCTCTGTCGATTCCTCCGTTTCAGTTCCAACATGGCTTAGATTTCGGGGCGCACCTTAATATTAGCGGCGCTATGAAAGCACAAGTTCAAAGGTTCCTCTGAGAGTGTAAATTATTTCATTGCTGTTGCTGATTGAATGAGCCACTAACGTGCGAACTGCCCCAAAATATGATTCAGGAATCTGGTACCAACTCTCGCGCGTTGAATAACGACAGACAGCTTCCAAATGAGGCCTTTCAGAGACGACTTTGGGGTACATTTGACAGACAGACAAGTTCAGGAATCCGTGGTGCGCTGTGACACCAGCGCAGCAGCTTCTTCCCTGCCTTTGAACCGGGCCGCCTGCGCAAGGAATGCAAATGTGGTACTGCTTTTCGTGGAAGGATCAGAACGCGGCAAGGACACTCTCAAACAGAATGGCATATGCATCAGAACCAGGTTGGAGAAATACTTTATAATGCTTTACACAGTAATTAAATGGAGTTGCCTTACATTTCACGACGAGAGCAGATTCTTTCAAGCAAATTCGAAGGCAGGTTTGCAGATGGGAAAGCAAGCAAGAAAGCTCCGTTCTTGTCCATGTAAAAGGCTGCAGTTGACGAACAAAGCAGTTTCTGCCCAGTTTCGAACTGGGGACCTTTCGCGTATTAGGCGAACGTGATAACCACTACACTACAGAAACCAGCCGCGGTGGCCGCCCTGCGGCGCAGTGGCATCCAGCACTGAAAGTTGAAGCCATTCTCCGTTTCACCTTTCTGTTTCCAATCGCTCGTTGTTGTCCAGCGTAATTGACATCTTGAAAACGTTAAAAAAGACACGTGAAATTGATGACAATATATAGACAATGATTTCGTCAATGTTTGGACCGTAGGGCGAGGTGGAATAAGCTGGGACGAATTTCCCTGCAGCGTAACGGCTGCGATATGATCTTATGGAAGGGTTGTAAACTGAGTATTTCTGTGTTTTACCCAAATTGGGGTGAGTTGAAAACTCGAGAGCATAGGTTTAAGGTGAGTGGGCTGAAATTGACAAAGGACCTGAGGCACATTTCCCACACAGAAGGTTGTGCGTGTATGGAATGAGCTCCCAGAGGAAGTGGAGGAGGCTATTACACTCAGAAAATTGCAAAGGTAATCGGATGAGTTTCTGGACAGGATGGGTTTAGAGGGATTGGGGCCAAATGCTGGGGAACGGGACTTGTTTAATTTTGGTTATGTGGTGAGCATGGATGAGATACACCTAAATATCTGTTTCCACGCCGTGTACCCCCATAACGTCTTGTTGCTAACACTGGCTTTAAAGGATTACTTTTTAGCGGAGTTTTCCATCGCAGTCTGTGGCACAATCGTTTAGTCTGTTCGACTTCTCACGGGAAACGTAGTATTGTGAAACACTGCAGAAACGAACGACTTCCTTAATTTTGCCCCGACTGACCATACTCCGTGAAATTTTCCCAGACCTCAATTGAGGAGTTTTGCTGCTCGAAGTTACCTCAGAAACCCTGTTAACTCGTAATGTGCTGAGCGAATCGCAAAACAGAAAGCATTTAACACGGAACACAAACAAAACTGGCATGCCGAATGCATTTTCAGACAGAGAGATGCATGAATGCTAAATGTGACACAGTCCGAGGGCATGAGTCATAAAGTAATCTCACAACTAACAACAGGGCAATTCCAAACTACTCTTTCAAACATACTGCAGCGTTAGTGCACCACCAACTTTCCAGACAATGCTGAAAAGAGAGATAGAAAGAACATCATAAGAACGGGCCATAAAAAGTGAATTTCACCAAGAACAGTCCCGATTAGATTACCTTTTCCTTCTGATGACTCCAGGACGGAAATGGGAGAAATTCAATAACATATGACACCGAAATTCATTGGAACGATTTTCCCATTGGACAGAAAACCAAATAACGACGAGTCGAGTCACCGTAGGACTTTGTTTCACAACAGCGATGAAATAATAGTCTCCATTCGGTTCCAGTAAAAGCACAAATTGCCTGGAACAGCAGAGGTGTTTGCGATTTTCCGCGCGGGAGGCGAACGCGATCATGACAGCAGAGACACTTGGACACTTCGGTCAAATAACCATGAGCTGCTAGACATTACTACAATTTCGATTCTTGCTTTGCTAAATGATTTCACACATTGCTCGAAACAGGACGACTTTCACGTTTACACGGAACACGAAACACACCTGACTACAGGGAAAATGCACAAAGCTGAGCAGGCCGTGTTCCACATCAAACCGTGCAGCATTTATTCAGTCACTGTGTCTGTTTTGCAGAAGAAGGGTCCCAAAGAATGTTCTCCACCCTAAAACCGGAGGTCGCATTACAATCCGAGAACGACAGATCACATTGTGAGCATGCTCTGACCTCGGGGCCGGTTCGAGATGCCACTTTCCGTGCCTTTTACTTTAACCGTGCAATTTGCTGCAGAGATGTTCACTCCTGGACATGAGCCACGTGGATACCAACTGAGTCGGAAACCTGTGCGGGAATCGACGAGAAGCGATTCAATAAATTTTGTTAACTTCCATGGTGCTTATTGGAAATGCAGTTTCTGTTCAAGTCAATCGAAAAGGCAGTTTCTGAACATAGTAACAGAAGTCAAAAGGTAATTACCTCACCCCACCCCCACTCCGGAAGAGGTGCTAACTGCCCTTGAGTGCTTTTTGATCTCGATGTGAAGAGCTCACACGCCTCTGAGTCACCTTCAAGTCTCTGTTTGCGGAGTGAATCACAAAGAAGGACTTTTACCAGAGCTGCAACCGCCTCACTTCCCCACTCGCTCACCCCGTTTACATTTTCCTGCTCGTCAGTGATTTAAGGAAAACCAAATGGATGCGATGTCATTCTGTACCCTCTCTGTCGATTTCTCCGTTTCAGTTCCAACATGGCTTAGATCTCGGGGCGCACCTTAATATTAGCGGCGCTATGAAAGCACAAGTTCAAAGGTTCCTCTGAGAGTGTAAATTATTTCATTGCTGTTGCTGATTGAATGAGCCACTAACGTGCGAACTGCCCCAAAATATGATTCAGGAATCTGGTACCAACTCTCGCGCGTTGAATAACGACAGACAGCTTCCAAATGAGGCCTTTCAGAGACGACTTTGGGGTACATTTGACAGACAGACAAGTTCAGGAATCCGTGGTGCGCTGTGACACCAGCGCAGCAGCTTCTTCCCTGCCTTTGAACCGGGCCGCCTGCGCAAGGAATGCCAATGCGGTACTGCTTTTCGTGGAAGGATCAGAACGCGGCAAGGACACTCTCAAACAGAATGGCATATGCATCAGAACCAGGTTGGAGAAAAACTTTATAATGCTTTACACAGTAATTAAATGGAGTTGCCTTACATTTCACTACGAGAGCAGATTCTTTCAAGCAAATTCGAAGGCAAGTTTGCAGATGGGAAAGCAAGCAAGAAAGCTCCGTTCTTGTCCATGTAAAAGGCTGCAGTTGACGAGCACAGCAGTTCCTGCCCAGTTTCGAACTGGGGACCTTTCGCGTGTTAGGCGAACGTGATGACCACTACACTACAGAAACCAGCCGCTGTCGTCGCCCTGCGGCGCAGTGACATCCAGCACTGAAAGTTGAAGCCATTCTCCGTTTCACCTTTCTGTTTCCAATCGCTCGTTGTTGTCCAGCGTAATTGACACGTGAAATTGATGACAATATATAGACAATGATTTCGTCAATGTTTGGACCGTAGGGCGAGGTGGAATAAGCTGGGACGACTTTCCCTGCAGCGTAACGGCTGCGATATGATCTTATGGAAGGGTTGTAAACTGAGTATTTCTGTGTTTTACCCAAATTGGGGTGAGTTGAAAACTCGAGAGCATCGGTTTAAGGTGAGTGGGCTGAAATTGACAAACGACCTGAGGCACATTTCCCACACAGAAGGTTGTGCGTGTATGGAATGAGCTCCCAGAGGAAGTGGAGGAGGCTATTACACTCAGAAAATTGCAAAGGTAATCGCATGAGTTTCTGGACAGGATGGGTTTAGAGGGATTGGGGCCAAATGCTGGGGAACGGGACTTGTTTAATTTTGGTTATGTGGTGAGCATGGATGAGATACACCTAAATATCTGTTTCCACGCCGTGTACCCCCATAACGTCTTGTTGCTAACACTGGCTTTAAAGGATTACTTTTTAGCGGAGTTTTCCATCGCAGTCTGTGGCACAATCGTTTAGTCTGTTCGACTGCTCACGGGAAAGGTAGTATTGTGAAACACTGCAGAAACGAACGACTTCCTTAATTTTGCCCCGACTGACCATACTCCGTGAAATTTTCCCAGACCTCAATTGAGGAGTTTTGCTGCTCGAAGTTACCTCAGAAACCCTGTTAACTCGTAATGTGCTGAGCGAATCGCAAAACAGAAAGCATTTAACACGGAACACAAACAAAACTGGCATGCCGAATGCATTTTCAGACAGAGAGATGCATGAATGCTAAATGTGTCACAGTCCGAGGGCATGAGTCATAAAGTAATCTCACAACTAACAACAGGGCAATTCCAAACTACTCTTTCAAACATACTGCAGCGTTAGTGCACCACCACTTTCCAGACAATGCTGAAAAGAGAGATAGAAAGAACATCATAAGAACGGGCCATAAAAAGTGAATTTCACCAATCACAGTCTCGATTAGATTACCTTTTCCTTCTGATGTCTCCAGGACGGAAATGAAGGAAATGGGAGAAATTCAATAACATATGACACCGAAATTCATTGGAACGATTTTCCCATTGGACAGAAAACCAAATAACGACGAGTCGAGTCACCGCAGGACTTTGTTTCACAACAGCGATGAAATAATAGTCTCCATTCGGTTCCAGTAAAAGCACAAATTGCCTGGAACAGCAGAGCTGTTTGCGATTTTCCGCGCGGGAGGCGAACGCGATCATGACAGCAGAGACACTTGGACACTTCGGTCAAATAACCATGAGCTGCTCGACATTACTACAATTTCGATTCTTGCTTTGCTAAATGATTTCACACATTGCTCGAAACAGGACGACTTTCACGTTTACACGGAACACGAAACACACCTGACTACAGGGAAAATGCACAAAGCTGAGCAGGCCGTGTTCCACATCAAACCGTGCAGCATTTATTCAGTCACTGTGTCTGTTTTGCAGAAGAAGGGTTAAAAGAATGTTTTCCACCCTAAAACCGGAGGTCGCATTGCAATCCGAGAACGACAGATCACATTGTGAGCATGCTGTGACCTCGGGGCCCGTTCGAGACGCCACTTTCCGTGCCTTTTACTTTAACCGTGCAATTTGCTGCAGAGATGTTCACTCCTGGACATGAGCCACGTGGATACCAACTGAGTCGGAAACCTGTGCGGGAATCGACGAGAAGCGATTCAATAAATTTAGCTGACTTCCATGGTGCTTATTGGAAATGCAGTTTCTGTTCAAGTCAATCGAAAAGGCAGTTTCTGAACATAGTAACAGAAATCAAAAGGTAATTACCTCACCCCACCCCCACTCCGGAAGAGGTGCTAACTGCCCTTGAGTGCTTTTTGATCTCGATGTGAAGAGCTCACACGCCTCTGAGTCACCTTCAAGTCTCTGTTTGCGGAGTGAATCACAAAGAAGGACTTTTACCAGAGCTGCAACCGCCTCACTTCCCCACTCGCTCTCCCCTTTTACATTTTCCTGCTCGTCAGTGATTTAAAGAAAACCAAATGGATGCGATGTCATTCTGTAGCCTCTCTGTCGATTCCTCCGTTTCAGTTCCAACATGGCTTAGATCTCGGGGCGCACCTTAATATTAGCGGCGCTATGAAAGCACAAGTTCAAAGGTTCCTCTGAGAGTGTAAATTATTTCATTGCTGTTGCTGATTGAATGAGCCACTAACGTGCGAACTGCCCCAAAATATGATTCAGGAATCTGGTACCGACTCTCGCGCGTTGAATAACGACAGACAGCTTCCAAATGAGGCCTTTCAGAGACGACTTTGGGGTACATTTGACAGACAGACAAGTTCAGGAATCCGTGGTGCGCTGTGACACCAGCGCAGCAGCTTCTTCCCTGCCTTTGAACCGGGCCGCCTGCGCAAGGAATGCAAATGCGGTACTGCTATTCGTGGAAGGATCAGAACGCGGCAAGGACACTCTCAATTAGAATGTCATATGCATCAGAACCAGGTTGGAGAAAAACTTTATAATGCTTTACACAGTAATTAAATGGAGTTGCCTTACATTTCACGACGAGAGCAGATTCTTTCAAGCAAATTCGAAGGCATGTTTGCAGATGGGAAAGCAAGCAAGAAAGTTCCGTTCCTGTCCATGTAAAAGGCTGCAGTTGACGAACAAAGCAGTTTCGGCCCAGCTTCGAACTGGGGACCTTTCGCGTGTTAGGCGAGCGTGATAACCACAACACTACAGAAACCAACTGCGGTGGCCGCCCTGCGGCGCAGTGGCATCCAGCACTGAAAGTTGAAGCCATTCTCCGTTTCACCTTTCTGTTTCCAATCGCTCGTTGTTGTCCAGCGTAATTGACATCTTGAAAACGTTAAAAAAGACACGTGAAATTGATGACAATATATAGACAATGATTTCGTCAATGTTTGGACCGTAGGGCGAGGTGGAATAAGCTGGGACGACTTTCCCTGCAGCGTAACGGCTGCGATATGATCTTATGGAAGGGTTGTAAACTGAGTATTTCTGTGTTTTACCCAAATTGGGGTGAGTTGAAAACTCGAGAGCATAGGTTTAAGGTGAGTGGGCTGAAATTGACAAACGACCTGAGGCACATTTCCCACACAGAAGGTTGTGCGTGTATGGAATGAGCTCCCAGAGGAAGTGGAGGAGGCTATTACACTCAGAAAATTGCAAAGGTAATCGCATGAGTTTCTGGACAGGATGGGTTTAGAGGGATTGGGGCCAAATGCTGGGGAACGGGACTTGTTTAATTTTGGTTATGTGGTGAGCATGGATGAGATACACCTAAATATCTGTTTCCACGCCGTGTACCCCCATAACGTCTTGTTGCTAACACTGGCTTTAAAGGATTACTTTTTAGCGGAGTTTTCCATCGCAGTCTGTGGCACAATCGTTTAGTCTGTTCGACTTCTCACGGGAAACGTAGTATTGTGAAACACTGCAGAAACGAACGACTTCCTTAATTTTGCCCCGACTGACCATACTCCGTGAAATTTTCCCAGACCTCAATTGAGGAGTTTTGCTGCTCGAAGTTACCTCAGAAACCCTGTTAACTCGTAATGTGCTGAGCGAATCGCAAAACAGAAAGCATTTTTCACGGAACACAAACAAAACTGGCATGCCGAATGCATTTTCAGACAGAGAGATGCATGAATGCTAAATGTGACACAGTCCGAGGGCATGAGTCATAAAGTAATCTCACAACTAACAACAGGGCAATTCCAAACTACTCTTTCAAACATACTGCAGCGTTAGTGCACCACCACTTTCCAGACAATGCTGAAAAGAGAGATAGAAAGAACATCATAAGAACGGGCCATAAAAAGTGAATTTCACCAAGAACAGTCCCGATTAGATTACCTTTTCCTTCTGATGACTCCAGGACGGAAATGGGAGAAATTCAATAACATATGACACCCAAATTCATTGGAACGATTTTCCCATTGGACAGAAAACCAAATAACGACGAGTCGAGTCACCGTAGGACTTTGTTTCACAACAGCGATGAAATAATAGTCTCCATTCGGTTCCAGTAAAAGCACAAATTGCCTGGAACAGCAGAGGTGTTTGCGATTTTCCGAGCGGGAGGCGAACGCGATCATGACAGCAGAGACACTTGGACACTTCGGTCAAATAACCATGAGCTGCTAGACATTACTACAATTTCGATTCTTGCTTTGCTAAATGATTTCACACATTGCTCGAAACAGGACGACTTTCACGTTTACACGGAACACGAAACACACCTGACTACAGGGAAAATGCACAAAGCTGAGCAGGCAGTGTTCCACATCAAACCGTGCAGCATTTATTCAGTCACTGTGTCTGTTTTGCAGAAGAAGGGTTAAAAGAATGTTTTCCACCCTAAAACCGGAGGTCGCATTACAATCCGAGAACGACAGATCACATTGTGAGCATGCTGTGACCTCGGGGCCGGTTCGAGACGCCACTTTCCGTGCCTTTTACTTTAACCGTGCAATTTGCTGCAGAGATGTTCACTCCTGGACATGAGCCACGTGGATACCAACTGAGTCGGAAACCTGTGCGGGAATCGACGAGAAGCGATTCAATAAATTTAGCTAACTTCCATGGTGCTTATTGGAAATGCAGTTTCTGTTCAAGTCAATCGAAAAGGCAGTTTCTGAACATAGTAACAGAAATCAAAAGGTAATTACCTCACCCCACCCCCACTCCGGAAGAGGTGCTAACTGCCCTTGAGTGCTTTTTGATCTCGATGTGAAGAGCTCACACGCCTCTGAGTCACCTTCAAGTCTCTGTTTGCGGAGTGAATCACAAAGAAGGACTTTTACCAGAGCTGCAACCGCCTCACTTCCCCACTCGCTCTCCCCTTTTACATTTTCCTGCTCGTCAGTGATTTAAAGAAAACCAAATGGATGCGATGTCATTCTGTAGCCTCTCTGTCGATTCCTCCGTTTCAGTTCCAACATGGCTTAGATTTCGGGGCGCACCTTAATATTAGCGGCGCTATGAAAGCACAAGTTCAAAGGTTCCTCTGAGAGTGTAAATTATTTCATTGCTGTTGCTGATTGAATGAGCCACTAACGTGCGAACTGCCCCAAAATATGATTCAGGAATCTGGTACCAACTCTCGCGCGTTGAATAACGACAGACAGCTTCCAAATGAGGCCTTTCAGAGACGACTTTGGGGTACATTTGACAGACAGACAAGTTCAGGAATCCGTGGTGCGCTGTGACACCAGCGCAGCAGCTTCTTCCCTGCCTTTGAACCGGGCCGCCTGCGCAAGGAATGCAAATGTGGTACTGCTTTTCGTGGAAGGATCAGAACGCGGCAAGGACACTCTCAAACAGAATGGCATATGCATCAGAACCAGGTTGGAGAAATACTTTATAATGCTTTACACAGTAATTAAATGGAGTTGCCTTACATTTCACGACGAGAGCAGATTCTTTCAAGCAAATTCGAAGGCAGGTTTGCAGATGGGAAAGCAAGCAAGAAAGCTCCGTTCTTGTCCATGTAAAAGGCTGCAGTTGACGAACAAAGCAGTTTCTGCCCAGTTTCGAACTGGGGACCTTTCGCGTATTAGGCGAACGTGATAACCACTACACTACAGAAACCAGCCGCGGTGGCCGCCCTGCGGCGCAGTGGCATCCAGCACTGAAAGTTGAAGCCATTCTCCGTTTCACCTTTCTGTTTCCAATCGCTCGTTGTTGTCCAGCGTAATTGACATCTTGAAAACGTAAAAAAAGACACGTGAAATTGATGACAATATATAGACAATGATTTCGTCAATGTTTGGACCGTAGGGCGAGGTGGAATAAGCTGGGACGACTTTCCCTGCAGCGTAACGGCTGCGATATGATCTTATGGAAGGGTTGTAAACTGAGTATTTCTGTGTTTTACCCAAATTGGGGTGAGTTGAAAACTCGAGAGCATAGGTTTAAGGTGAGTGGGCTGAAATTGACAAAGGACCTGAGGCACATTTCCCACACAGAAGGTTGTGCGTGTATGGAATGAGCTCCCAGAGGAAGTGGAGGAGGCTATTACACTCAGAAAATTGCAAAGGTAATCGGATGAGTTTCTGGACAGGATGGGTTTAGAGGGATTGGGGCCAAATGCTGGGGAACGGGACTTGTTTAATTTTGGTTATGTGGTGAGCATGGATGAGATACACCTAAATATCTGTTTCCACGCCGTGTACCCCCATAACGTCTTGTTGCTAACACTGGCTTTAAAGGATTACTTTTTAGCGGAGTTTTCCATCGCAGTCTGTGGCACAATCGTTTAGTCTGTTCGACTTCTCACGGGAAACGTAGTATTGTGAAACACTGCAGAAACGAACGACTTCCTTAATTTTGCCCCGACTGACCATACTCCGTGAAATTTTCCCAGACCTCAATTGAGGAGTTTTGCTGCTCGAAGTTACCTCAGAAACCCTGTTAACTCGTAATGTGCTGAGCGAATCGCAAAACAGAAAGCATTTAACACGGAACACAAACAAAACTGGCATGCCGAATGCATTTTCAGACAGAGAGATGCATGAATGCTAAATGTGACACAGTCCGAGGGCATGAGTCATAAAGTAATCTCACAACTAACAACAGGGCAATTCCAAACTACTCTTTCAAACATACTGCAGCGTTAGTGCACCACCACTTTCCAGACAATGCTGAAAAGAGAGATAGAAAGAACATCATAAGAACGGGCCATAAAAAGTGAATTTCACCAAGAACAGTCCCGATTAGATTACCTTTTCCTTCTGATGACTCCAGGACGGAAATGGGAGAAATTCAATAACATATGACACCCAAATTCATTGGAACGATTTTCCCATTGGACAGAAAACCAAATAACGACGAGTCGAGTCACCGTAGGACTTTGTTTCACAACAGCGATGAAATAATAGTCTCCATTCGGTTCCAGTAAAAGCACAAATTGCCTGGAACAGCAGAGGTGTTTGCGATTTTCCGAGCGGGAGGCGAACGCGATCATGACAGCAGAGACACTTGGACACTTCGGTCAAATAACCATGAGCTGCTAGACATTACTACAATTTCGATTCTTGCTTTGCTAAATGATTTCACACATTGCTCGAAACAGGACGACTTTCACGTTTACACGGAACACGAAACACACCTGACTACAGGGAAAATGCACAAAGCTGAGCAGGCAGTGTTCCACATCAAACCGTGCAGCATTTATTCAGTCACTGTGTCTGTTTTGCAGAAGAAGGGTTAAAAGAATGTTTTCCACCCTAAAACCGGAGGTCGCATTACAATCCGAGAACGACAGATCACATTGTGAGCATGCTGTGACCTCGGGGCCGGTTCGAGACGCCACTTTCCGTGCCTTTTACTTTAACCGTGCAATTTGCTGCAGAGATGTTCACTCCTGGACATGAGCCACGTGGATACCAACTGAGTCGGAAACCTGTGCGGGAATCGACGAGAAGCGATTCAATAAATTTAGCTAACTTCCATGGTGCTTATTGGAAATGCAGTTTCTGTTCAAGTCAATCGAAAAGGCAGTTTCTGAACATAGTAACAGAAATCAAAAGGTAATTACCTCACCCCACCCCCACTCCGGAAGAGGTGCTAACTGCCCTTGAGTGCTTTTTGATCTCGATGTGAAGAGCTCACACGCCTCTGAGTCACCTTCAAGTCTCTGTTTGCGGAGTGAATCACAAAGAAGGACTTTTACCAGAGCTGCAACCGCCTCACTTCCCCACTCGCTCTCCCCTTTTACATTTTCCTGCTCGTCAGTGATTTAAAGAAAACCAAATGGATGCGATGTCATTCTGTAGCCTCTCTGTCGATTCCTCCGTTTCAGTTCCAACATGGCTTAGATTTCGGGGCGCACCTTAATATTAGCGGCGCTATGAAAGCACAAGTTCAAAGGTTCCTCTGAGAGTGTAAATTATTTCATTGCTGTTGCTGATTGAATGAGCCACTAACGTGCGAACTGCCCCAAAATATGATTCAGGAATCTGGTACCAACTCTCGCGCGTTGAATAACGACAGACAGCTTCCAAATGAGGCCTTTCAGAGACGACTTTGGGGTACATTTGACAGACAGACAAGTTCAGGAATCCGTGGTGCGCTGTGACACCAGCGCAGCAGCTTCTTCCCTGCCTTTGAACCGGGCCGCCTGCGCAAGGAATGCAAATGTGGTACTGCTTTTCGTGGAAGGATCAGAACGCGGCAAGGACACTCTCAAACAGAATGGCATATGCATCAGAACCAGGTTGGAGAAATACTTTATAATGCTTTACACAGTAATTAAATGGAGTTGCCTTACATTTCACGACGAGAGCAGATTCTTTCAAGCAAATTCGAAGGCAGGTTTGCAGATGGGAAAGCAAGCAAGAAAGCTCCGTTCTTGTCCATGTAAAAGGCTGCAGTTGACGAACAAAGCAGTTTCTGCCCAGTTTCGAACTGGGGACCTTTCGCGTATTAGGCGAACGTGATAACCACTACACTACAGAAACCAGCCGCGGTGGCCGCCCTGCGGCGCAGTGGCATCCAGCACTGAAAGTTGAAGCCATTCTCCGTTTCACCTTTCTGTTTCCAATCGCTCGTTGTTGTCCAGCGTAATTGACATCTTGAAAACGTAAAAAAAGACACGTGAAATTGATGACAATATATAGACAATGATTTCGTCAATGTTTGGACCGTAGGGCGAGGTGGAATAAGCTGGGACGACTTTCCCTGCAGCGTAACGGCTGCGATATGATCTTATGGAAGGGTTGTAAACTGAGTATTTCTGTGTTTTACCCAAATTGGGGTGAGTTGAAAACTCGAGAGCATAGGTTTAAGGTGAGTGGGCTGAAATTGACAAAGGACCTGAGGCACATTTCCCACACAGAAGGTTGTGCGTGTATGGAATGAGCTCCCAGAGGAAGTGGAGGAGGCTATTACACTCAGAAAATTGCAAAGGTAATCGGATGAGTTTCTGGACAGGATGGGTTTAGAGGGATTGGGGCCAAATGCTGGGGAACGGGACTTGTTT
Organism: Chiloscyllium punctatum; assembly: GCF_047496795.1. Taxonomy (NCBI): domain Eukaryota; kingdom Metazoa; phylum Chordata; class Chondrichthyes; order Orectolobiformes; family Hemiscylliidae; genus Chiloscyllium; species Chiloscyllium punctatum. Next base: position 15,536,565 of record NC_092762.1, on the reverse strand, counting down.
AATTTTGGTTATGTGGTGAGCATGGATGAGATACACCTAAATATCTGTTTCCACGCCGTGTACCCCCATAACGTCTTGTTGCTAACACTGGCTTTAAAGGATTACTTTTTAGCGGAGTTTTCCATCGCAGTCTGTGGCACAATCGTTTAGTCTGTTCGACTTCTCACGGGAAACGTAGTATTGTGAAACACTGCAGAAACGAACGACTTCCTTAATTTTGCCCCGACTGACCATACTCCGTGAAATTTTCCCAGACCTCAATTGAGGAGTTTTGCTGCTCGAAGTTACCTCAGAAACCCTGTTAACTCGTAATGTGCTGAGCGAATCGCAAAACAGAAAGCATTTAACACGGAACACAAACAAAACTGGCATGCCGAATGCATTTTCAGACAGAGAGATGCATGAATGCTAAATGTGACACAGTCCGAGGGCATGAGTCATAAAGTAATCTCACAACTAACAACAGGGCAATTCCAAACTACTCTTTCAAACATACTGCAGCGTTAGTGCACCACCACTTTCCAGACAATGCTGAAAAGAGAGATAGAAAGAACATCATAAGAACGGGCCATAAAAAGTGAATTTCACCAAGAACAGTCCCGATTAGATTACCTTTTCCTTCTGATGACTCCAGGACGGAAATGGGAGAAATTCAATAACATATGACACCCAAATTCATTGGAACGATTTTCCCATTGGACAGAAAACCAAATAACGACGAGTCGAGTCACCGTAGGACTTTGTTTCACAACAGCGATGAAATAATAGTCTCCATTCGGTTCCAGTAAAAGCACAAATTGCCTGGAACAGCAGAGGTGTTTGCGATTTTCCGAGCGGGAGGCGAACGCGATCATGACAGCAGAGACACTTGGACACTTCGGTCAAATAACCATGAGCTGCTAGACATTACTACAATTTCGATTCTTGCTTTGCTAAATGATTTCACACATTGCTCGAAACAGGACGACTTTCACGTTTACACGGAACACGAAACACACCTGACTACAGGGAAAATGCACAAAGCTGAGCAGGCAGTGTTCCACATCAAACCGTGCAGCATTTATTCAGTCACTGTGTCTGTTTTGCAGAAGAAGGGTTAAAAGAATGTTTTCCACCCTAAAACCGGAGGTCGCATTACAATCCGAGAACGACAGATCACATTGTGAGCATGCTGTGACCTCGGGGCCGGTTCGAGACGCCACTTTCCGTGCCTTTTACTTTAACCGTGCAATTTGCTGCAGAGATGTTCACTCCTGGACATGAGCCACGTGGATACCAACTGAGTCGGAAACCTGTGCGGGAATCGACGAGAAGCGATTCAATAAATTTAGCTAACTTCCATGGTGCTTATTGGAAATGCAGTTTCTGTTCAAGTCAATCGAAAAGGCAGTTTCTGAACATAGTAACAGAAATCAAAAGGTAATTACCTCACCCCACCCCCACTCCGGAAGAGGTGCTAACTGCCCTTGAGTGCTTTTTGATCTCGATGTGAAGAGCTCACACGCCTCTGAGTCACCTTCAAGTCTCTGTTTGCGGAGTGAATCACAAAGAAGGACTTTTACCAGAGCTGCAACCGCCTCACTTCCCCACTCGCTCTCCCCTTTTACATTTTCCTGCTCGTCAGTGATTTAAAGAAAACCAAATGGATGCGATGTCATTCTGTAGCCTCTCTGTCGATTCCTCCGTTTCAGTTCCAACATGGCTTAGATTTCGGGGCGCACCTTAATATTAGCGGCGCTATGAAAGCACAAGTTCAAAGGTTCCTCTGAGAGTGTAAATTATTTCATTGCTGTTGCTGATTGAATGAGCCACTAACGTGCGAACTGCCCCAAAATATGATTCAGGAATCTGGTACCAACTCTCGCGCGTTGAATAACGACAGACAGCTTCCAAATGAGGCCTTTCAGAGACGACTTTGGGGTACATTTGACAGACAGACAAGTTCAGGAATCCGTGGTGCGCTGTGACACCAGCGCAGCAGCTTCTTCCCTGCCTTTGAACCGGGCCGCCTGCGCAAGGAATGCAAATGTGGTACTGCTTTTCGTGGAAGGATCAGAACGCGGCAAGGACACTCTCAAACAGAATGGCATATGCATCAGAACCAGGTTGGAGAAATACTTTATAATGCTTTACACAGTAATTAAATGGAGTTGCCTTACATTTCACGACGAGAGCAGATTCTTTCAAGCAAATTCGAAGGCAGGTTTGCAGATGGGAAAGCAAGCAAGAAAGCTCCGTTCTTGTCCATGTAAAAGGCTGCAGTTGACGAACAAAGCAGTTTCTGCCCAGTTTCGAACTGGGGACCTTTCGCGTATTAGGCGAACGTGATAACCACTACACTACAGAAACCAGCCGCGGTGGCCGCCCTGCGGCGCAGTGGCATCCAGCACTGAAAGTTGAAGCCATTCTCCGTTTCACCTTTCTGTTTCCAATCGCTCGTTGTTGTCCAGCGTAATTGACATCTTGAAAACGTAAAAAAAGACACGTGAAATTGATGACAATATATAGACAATGATTTCGTCAATGTTTGGACCGTAGGGCGAGGTGGAATAAGCTGGGACGACTTTCCCTGCAGCGTAACGGCTGCGATATGATCTTATGGAAGGGTTGTAAACTGAGTATTTCTGTGTTTTACCCAAATTGGGGTGAGTTGAAAACTCGAGAGCATAGGTTTAAGGTGAGTGGGCTGAAATTGACAAAGGACCTGAGGCACATTTCCCACACAGAAGGTTGTGCGTGTATGGAATGAGCTCCCAGAGGAAGTGGAGGAGGCTATTACACTCAGAAAATTGCAAAGGTAATCGGATGAGTTTCTGGACAGGATGGGTTTAGAGGGATTGGGGCCAAATGCTGGGGAACGGGACTTGTTTAATTTTGGTTATGTGGTGAGCATGGATGAGATACACCTAAATATCTGTTTCCACGCCGTGTACCCCCATAACGTCTTGTTGCTAACACTGGCTTTAAAGGATTACTTTTTAGCGGAGTTTTCCATCGCAGTCTGTGGCACAATCGTTTAGTCTGTTCGACTTCTCACGGGAAACGTAGTATTGTGAAACACTGCAGAAACGAACGACTTCCTTAATTTTGCCCCGACTGACCATACTCCGTGAAATTTTCCCAGACCTCAATTGAGGAGTTTTGCTGCTCGAAGTTACCTCAGAAACCCTGTTAACTCGTAATGTGCTGAGCGAATCGCAAAACAGAAAGCATTTAACACGGAACACAAACAAAACTGGCATGCCGAATGCATTTTCAGACAGAGAGATGCATGAATGCTAAATGTGACACAGTCCGAGGGCATGAGTCATAAAGTAATCTCACAACTAACAACAGGGCAATTCCAAACTACTCTTTCAAACATACTGCAGCGTTAGTGCACCACCACTTTCCAGACAATGCTGAAAAGAGAGATAGAAAGAACATCATAAGAACGGGCCATAAAAAGTGAATTTCACCAAGAACAGTCCCGATTAGATTACCTTTTCCTTCTGATGACTCCAGGACGGAAATGGGAGAAATTCAATAACATATGACACCCAAATTCATTGGAACGATTTTCCCATTGGACAGAAAACCAAATAACGACGAGTCGAGTCACCGTAGGACTTTGTTTCACAACAGCGATGAAATAATAGTCTCCATTCGGTTCCAGTAAAAGCACAAATTGCCTGGAACAGCAGAGGTGTTTGCGATTTTCCGAGCGGGAGGCGAACGCGATCATGACAGCAGAGACACTTGGACACTTCGGTCAAATAACCATGAGCTGCTAGACATTACTACAATTTCGATTCTTGCTTTGCTAAATGATTTCACACATTGCTCGAAACAGGACGACTTTCACGTTTACACGGAACACGAAACACACCTGACTACAGGGAAAATGCACAAAGCTGAGCAGGCAGTGTTCCACATCAAACCGTGCAGCATTTATTCAGTCACTGTGTCTGTTTTGCAGAAGAAGGGTTAAAAGAATGTTTTCCACCCTAAAACCGGAGGTCGCATTACAATCCGAGAACGACAGATCACATTGTGAGCATGCTGTGACCTCGGGGCCGGTTCGAGACGCCACTTTCCGTGCCTTTTACTTTAACCGTGCAATTTGCTGCAGAGATGTTCACTCCTGGACATGAGCCACGTGGATACCAACTGAGTCGGAAACCTGTGCGGGAATCGACGAGAAGCGATTCAATAAATTTAGCTAACTTCCATGGTGCTTATTGGAAATGCAGTTTCTGTTCAAGTCAATCGAAAAGGCAGTTTCTGAACATAGTAACAGAAATCAAAAGGTAATTACCTCACCCCACCCCCACTCCGGAAGAGGTGCTAACTGCCCTTGAGTGCTTTTTGATCTCGATGTGAAGAGCTCACACGCCTCTGAGTCACCTTCAAGTCTCTGTTTGCGGAGTGAATCACAAAGAAGGACTTTTACCAGAGCTGCAACCGCCTCACTTCCCCACTCGCTCTCCCCTTTTACATTTTCCTGCTCGTCAGTGATTTAAAGAAAACCAAATGGATGCGATGTCATTCTGTAGCCTCTCTGTCGATTCCTCCGTTTCAGTTCCAACATGGCTTAGATTTCGGGGCGCACCTTAATATTAGCGGCGCTATGAAAGCACAAGTTCAAAGGTTCCTCTGAGAGTGTAAATTATTTCATTGCTGTTGCTGATTGAATGAGCCACTAACGTGCGAACTGCCCCAAAATATGATTCAGGAATCTGGTACCAACTCTCGCGCGTTGAATAACGACAGACAGCTTCCAAATGAGGCCTTTCAGAGACGACTTTGGGGTACATTTGACAGACAGACAAGTTCAGGAATCCGTGGTGCGCTGTGACACCAGCGCAGCAGCTTCTTCCCTGCCTTTGAACCGGGCCGCCTGCGCAAGGAATGCAAATGTGGTACTGCTTTTCGTGGAAGGATCAGAACGCGGCAAGGACACTCTCAAACAGAATGGCATATGCATCAGAACCAGGTTGGAGAAATACTTTATAATGCTTTACACAGTAATTAAATGGAGTTGCCTTACATTTCACGACGAGAGCAGATTCTTTCAAGCAAATTCGAAGGCAGGTTTGCAGATGGGAAAGCAAGCAAGAAAGCTCCGTTCTTGTCCATGTAAAAGGCTGCAGTTGACGAACAAAGCAGTTTCTGCCCAGTTTCGAACTGGGGACCTTTCGCGTATTAGGCGAACGTGATAACCACTACACTACAGAAACCAGCCGCGGTGGCCGCCCTGCGGCGCAGTGGCATCCAGCACTGAAAGTTGAAGCCATTCTCCGTTTCACCTTTCTGTTTCCAATCGCTCGTTGTTGTCCAGCGTAATTGACATCTTGAAAACGTAAAAAAAGACACGTGAAATTGATGACAATATATAGACAATGATTTCGTCAATGTTTGGACCGTAGGGCGAGGTGGAATAAGCTGGGACGACTTTCCCTGCAGCGTAACGGCTGCGATATGATCTTATGGAAGGGTTGTAAACTGAGTATTTCTGTGTTTTACCCAAATTGGGGTGAGTTGAAAACTCGAGAGCATAGGTTTAAGGTGAGTGGGCTGAAATTGACAAAGGACCTGAGGCACATTTCCCACACAGAAGGTTGTGCGTGTATGGAATGAGCTCCCAGAGGAAGTGGAGGAGGCTATTACACTCAGAAAATTGCAAAGGTAATCGGATGAGTTTCTGGACAGGATGGGTTTAGAGGGATTGGGGCCAAATGCTGGGGAACGGGACTTGTTTAATTTTGGTTATGTGGTGAGCATGGATGAGATACACCTAAATATCTGTTTCCACGCCGTGTACCCCCATAACGTCTTGTTGCTAACACTGGCTTTAAAGGATTACTTTTTAGCGGAGTTTTCCATCGCAGTCTGTGGCACAATCGTTTAGTCTGTTCGACTTCTCACGGGAAACGTAGTATTGTGAAACACTGCAGAAACGAACGACTTCCTTAATTTTGCCCCGACTGACCATACTCCGTGAAATTTTCCCAGACCTCAATTGAGGAGTTTTGCTGCTCGAAGTTACCTCAGAAACCCTGTTAACTCGTAATGTGCTGAGCGAATCGCAAAACAGAAAGCATTTAACACGGAACACAAACAAAACTGGCATGCCGAATGCATTTTCAGACAGAGAGATGCATGAATGCTAAATGTGACACAGTCCGAGGGCATGAGTCATAAAGTAATCTCACAACTAACAACAGGGCAATTCCAAACTACTCTTTCAAACATACTGCAGCGTTAGTGCACCACCAACTTTCCAGACAATGCTGAAAAGAGAGATAGAAAGAACATCATAAGAACGGGCCATAAAAAGTGAATTTCACCAAGAACAGTCCCGATTAGATTACCTTTTCCTTCTGATGACTCCAGGACGGAAATGGGAGAAATTCAATAACATATGACACCCAAATTCATTGGAACGATTTTCCCATTGGACAGAAAACCAAATAACGACGAGTCGAGTCACCGTAGGACTTTGTTTCACAACAGCGATGAAATAATAGTCTCCATTCGGTTCCAGTAAAAGCACAAATTGCCTGGAACAGCAGAGGTGTTTGCGATTTTCCGCGCGGGAGGCGAACGCGATCATGACAGCAGAGACACTTGGACACTTCGGTCAAATAACCATGAGCTGCTAGACATTACTACAATTTCGATTCTTGCTTTGCTAAATGATTTCACACATTGCTCGAAACAGGACGACTTTCACGTTTACACGGAACACGAAACACACCTGACTACAGGGAAAATGCACAAAGCTGAGCAGGCCGTGTTCCACATCAAACCGTGCAGCATTTATTCAGTCACTGTGTCTGTTTTGCAGAAGAAGGGTCCCAAAGAATGTTCTCCACCCTAAAACCGGAGGTCGCATTACAATCCGAGAACGACAGATCACATTGTGAGCATGCTCTGACCTCGGGGCCGGTTCGAGATGCCACTTTCCGTGCCTTTTACTTTAACCGTGCAATTTGCTGCAGAGATGTTCACTCCTGGACATGAGCCACGTGGATACCAACTGAGTCGGAAACCTGTGCGGGAATCGACGAGAAGCGATTCAATAAATTTTGTTAACTTCCATGGTGCTTATTGGAAATGCAGTTTCTGTTCAAGTCAATCGAAAAGGCAGTTTCTGAACATAGTAACAGAAGTCAAAAGGTAATTACCTCACCCCACCCCCACTCCGGAAGAGGTGCTAACTGCCCTTGAGTGCTTTTTGATCTCGATGTGAAGAGCTCACACGCCTCTGAGTCACCTTCAAGTCTCTGTTTGCGGAGTGAATCACAAAGAAGGACTTTTACCAGAGCTGCAACCGCCTCACTTCCCCACTCGCTCACCCCGTTTACATTTTCCTGCTCGTCAGTGATTTAAGGAAAACCAAATGGATGCGATGTCATTCTGTACCCTCTCTGTCGATTTCTCCGTTTCAGTTCCAACATGGCTTAGATCTCGGGGCGCACCTTAATATTAGCGGCGCTATGAAAGCACAAGTTCAAAGGTTCCTCTGAGAGTGTAAATTATTTCATTGCTGTTGCTGATTGAATGAGCCACTAACGTGCGAACTGCCCCAAAATATGATTCAGGAATCTGGTACCAACTCTCGCGCGTTGAATAACGACAGACAGCTTCCAAATGAGGCCTTTCAGAGACGACTTTGGGGTACATTTGACAGACAGACAAGTTCAGGAATCCGTGGTGCGCTGTGACACCAGCGCAGCAGCTTCTTCCCTGCCTTTGAACCGGGCCGCCTGCGCAAGGAATGCCAATGCGGTACTGCTTTTCGTGGAAGGATCAGAACGCGGCAAGGACACTCTCAAACAGAATGGCATATGCATCAGAACCAGGTTGGAGAAAAACTTTATAATGCTTTACACAGTAATTAAATGGAGTTGCCTTACATTTCACTACGAGAGCAGATTCTTTCAAGCAAATTCGAAGGCAAGTTTGCAGATGGGAAAGCAAGCAAGAAAGCTCCGTTCTTGTCCATGTAAAAGGCTGCAGTTGACGAGCACAGCAGTTCCTGCCCAGTTTCGAACTGGGGACCTTTCGCGTGTTAGGCGAACGTGATGACCACTACACTACAGAAACCAGCCGCTGTCGTCGCCCTGCGGCGCAGTGGCATCCAGCACTGAAAGTTGAAGCCATTCTCCGTTTCACCTTTCTGTTTCCAATCGCTCGTTGTTGTCCAGCGTAATTGACACGTGAAATTGATGACAATATATAGACAATGATTTCGTCAATGTTTGGACCGTAGGGCGAGGTGGAATAAGCTGGGACGACTTTCCCTGCAGCGTAACGGCTGCGATATGATCTTATGGAAGGGTTGTAAACTGAGTATTTCTGTGTTTTACCCAAATTGGGGTGAGTTGAAAACTCGAGAGCATCGGTTTAAGGTGAGTGGGCTGAAATTGACAAACGACCTGAGGCACATTTCCCACACAGAAGGTTGTGCGTGTATGGAATGAGCTCCCAGAGGAAGTGGAGGAGGCTATTACACTCAGAAAATTGCAAAGGTAATCGCATGAGTTTCTGGACAGGATGGGTTTAGAGGGATTGGGGCCAAATGCTGGGGAACGGGACTTGTTTAATTTTGGTTATGTGGTGAGCATGGATGAGATACACCTAAATATCTGTTTCCACGCCGTGTACCCCCATAACGTCTTGTTGCTAACACTGGCTTTAAAGGATTACTTTTTAGCGGAGTTTTCCATCGCAGTCTGTGGCACAATCGTTTAGTCTGTTCGACTGCTCACGGGAAAGGTAGTATTGTGAAACACTGCAGAAACGAACGACTTCCTTAATTTTGCCCCGACTGACCATACTCCGTGAAATTTTCCCAGACCTCAATTGAGGAGTTTTGCTGCTCGAAGTTACCTCAGAAACCCTGTTAACTCGTAATGTGCTGAGCGAATCGCAAAACAGAAAGCATTTAACACGGAACACAAACAAAACTGGCATGCCGAATGCATTTTCAGACAGAGAGATGCATGAATGCTAAATGTGTCACAGTCCGAGGGCATGAGTCATAAAGTAATCTCACAACTAACAACAGGGCAATTCCAAACTACTCTTTCAAACATACTGCAGCGTTAGTGCACCACCACTTTCCAGACAATGCTGAAAAGAGAGATAGAAAGAACATCATAAGAACGGGCCATAAAAAGTGAATTTCACCAATCACAGTCTCGATTAGATTACCTTTTCCTTCTGATGTCTCCAGGACGGAAATGAAGGAAATGGGAGAAATTCAATAACATATGACACCGAAATTCATTGGAACGATTTTCCCATTGGACAGAAAACCAAATAACGACGAGTCGAGTCACCGCAGGACTTTGTTTCACAACAGCGATGAAATAATAGTCTCCATTCCGTTCCAGTAAAAGCACAAATTGCCTGGAACAGCAGAGCTGTTTGCGATTTTCCGCGCGGGAGGCGAACGCGATCATGACAGCAGAGACACTTGGACACTTCGGTCAAATAACCATGAGCTGCTCGACATTACTACAATTTCGATTCTTGCTTTGCTAAATGATTTCACACATTGCTCGAAACAGGACGACTTTCACGTTTACACGGAACACGAAACACACCTGACTACAGGGAAAATGCACAAAGCTGAGCAGGCCGTGTTCCACATCAAACCGTGCAGCATTTATTCAGTCACTGTGTCTGTTTTGCAGAAGAAGGGTTAAAAGAATGTTTTCCACCCTAAAACCGGAGGTCGCATTGCAATCCGAGAACGACAGATCACATTGTGAGCATGCTGTGACCTCGGGGCCCGTTCGAGACGCCACTTTCCGTGCCTTTTACTTTAACCGTGCAATTTGCTGCAGAGATGTTCACTCCTGGACATGAGCCACGTGGATACCAACTGAGTCGGAAACCTGTGCGGGAATCGACGAGAAGCGATTCAATAAATTTAGCTGACTTCCATGGTGCTTATTGGAAATGCAGTTTCTGTTCAAGTCAATCGAAAAGGCAGTTTCTGAACATAGTAACAGAAATCAAAAGGTAATTACCTCACCCCACCCCCACTCCGGAAGAGGTGCTAACTGCCCTTGAGTGCTTTTTGATCTCGATGTGAAGAGCTCACACGCCTCTGAGTCACCTTCAAGTCTCTGTTTGCGGAGTGAATCACAAAGAAGGACTTTTACCAGAGCTGCAACCGCCTCACTTCCCCACTCGCTCTCCCCTTTTACATTTTCCTGCTCGTCAGTGATTTAAAGAAAACCAAATGGATGCGATGTCATTCTGTAGCCTCTCTGTCGATTCCTCCGTTTCAGTTCCAACATGGCTTAGATCTCGGGGCGCACCTTAATATTAGCGGCGCTATGAAAGCACAAGTTCAAAGGTTCCTCTGAGAGTGTAAATTATTTCATTGCTGTTGCTGATTGAATGAGCCACTAACGTGCGAACTGCCCCAAAATATGATTCAGGAATCTGGTACCGACTCTCGCGCGTTGAATAACGACAGACAGCTTCCAAATGAGGCCTTTCAGAGACGACTTTGGGGTACATTTGACAGACAGACAAGTTCAGGAATCCGTGGTGCGCTGTGACACCAGCGCAGCAGCTTCTTCCCTGCCTTTGAACCGGGCCGCCTGCGCAAGGAATGCAAATGCGGTACTGCTATTCGTGGAAGGATCATAACGCGGCAAGGACACTCTCAATTAGAATGTCATATGCATCAGAACCAGGTTGGAGAAAAACTTTATAATGCTTTACACAGTAATTAAATGGAGTTGCCTTACATTTCACGACGAGAGCAGATTCTTTCAAGCAAATTCGAAGGCATGTTTGCAGATGGGAAAGCAAGCAAGAAAGTTCCGTTCCTGTCCATGTAAAAGGCTGCAGTTGACGAACAAAGCAGTGTCGGCCCAGCTTCGAACTAGAGACCTTTCGCGTGTTAGGCGAGCGTGATAACCACAACACTACAGAAACCAACTGCGGTCGCCGCCCTGCGGCGCAGTGGCATCCAGCACTGAAAGTTGAAGCCATTCTCCGTTTCACCTTTCTGTTTCCAATCGCTCGTTGTTGTCCAGCGTAATTGACATCTTGAAAACGTTAAAAAAGACACGTGAAATTGATGACAATATATAGACAATGATTTCGTCAATGTTTGGACCGTAGGGCGAGGTGGAATAAGCTGGGACGACTTTCCCTGCAGCGTTACGGCTGCGATATGATCTTATGGAAGGGTTGTAAACTGAGTATTTCTGTGTTTTACCCAAATTGGGGGGAGTTGAAAACTGGAGAGCATAGGTTTAAGGTGAGTGGGCTGAAATTGACAAACGACCTGAGGCACATTTCCCACACAGAAGGTTGTGCGTGTATGGAATGAGCTCCCAGAGGAAGTGGAGGAGGCTATTACACTCAGAAAATTGCAAAGGTAATCGGATGAGTTTCTGGACAGGATGGGTTTAGAGGGATTGGGGCCAAATGCTGGGGAACGGGACTTGTTTAATTTTGGTTATGTGGTGAGCATGGATGAGATACACCTAAATATCTGTTTCCACGCCGTGTACCCCCATAACGTCTTGTTGCTAACACTGGCTTTAAAGGATTACTTTTTAGCGGAGTTTTCCATCGCAGTCTGTGGCACAATCGTTTAGTCTGTTCGACTTCTCACGGGAAACGTAGTATTGTGAAACACTGCAGAAACGAACGACTTCCTTAATTTTGCCCCGACTGACCATACTCCGTGAAATTTTCCCAGACCTCAATTGAGGAGTTTTGCTGCTCGAAGTTACCTCAGAAACCCTGTTAACTCGTAATGTGCTGAGCGAATCGCAAAACAGAAAGCATTTTTCACGGAACACAAACAAAACTGGCATGCCGAATGCATTTTCAGACAGAGAGATGCATGAATGCTAAATGTGACACAGTCCGAGGGCATGAGTCATAAAGTAATCTCACAACTAACAACAGGGCAATTCCAAACTACTCTTTCAAACATACTGCAGCGTTAGTGCACCACCACTTTCCAGACAATGCTGAAAAGAGAGATAGAAAGAACATCATAAGAACGGGCCATAAAAAGTGAATTTCACCAAGAACAGTCCCGATTAGATTACCTTTTCCTTCTGATGACTCCAGGACGGAAATGGGAGAAATTCAATAACATATGACACCCAAATTCATTGGAACGATTTTCCCATTGGACAGAAAACCAAATAACGACGAGTCGAGTCACCGTAGGACTTTGTTTCACAACAGCGATGAAATAATAGTCTCCATTCGGTTCCAGTAAAAGCACAAATTGCCTGGAACAGCAGAGGTGTTTGCGATTTTCCGCGCGGGAGGCGAACGCGATCATGACAGCAGAGACACTTGGACACTTCGGTCAAATAACCATGAGCTGCTAGACATTACTACAATTTCGATTCTTGCTTTGCTAAATGATTTCACACATTGCTCGAAACAGGACGACTTTCACGTTTACACGGAACACGAAACACACCTGACTACAGGGAAAATGCACAAAGCTGAGCAGGCCGTGTTCCACATCAAACCGTGCAGCATTTATTCAGTCACTGTGTCTGTTTTGCAGAAGAAGGGTCCCAAAGAATGTTCTCCACCCTAAAACCGGAGGTCGCATTACAATCCGAGAACGACAGATCACATTGTGAGCATGCTCTGACCTCGGGGCCGGTTCGAGACGCCACTTTCCGTGCCTTTTACTTTAACCGTGCAATTTGCTGCAGAGATGTTCACTCCTGGACATGAGCCACGTGGATACCAACTGAGTCGGAAACCTGTGCGGGAATCGACGAGAAGCGATTCAATAAATTTTGTTAACTTCCATGGTGCTTATTGGAAATGCAGTTTCTGTTCAAGTCAATCGAAAAGGCAGTTTCTGAACATAGTAACAGAAGTCAAAAGGTAATTACCTCACCCCACCCCCACTCCGGAAGAGGTGCTAACTGCCCTTGAGTGCTTTTTGATCTCGATGTGAAGAGCTCACACGCCTCTGAGTCACCTTCAAGTCTCTGTTTGCGGAGTGAATCACAAAGAAGGACTTATACCAGAGCTGCAACAGCCTCACTTCCCCACTCGCTCACCCCGTTTACATTTTCCTGCTCGTCAGTGATTTAAGGAAAACCAAATGGATGCGATGTCATTCTGTAGCCTCTCTGTCGATTTCTCCGTTTCAGTTCCAACATGGCTTAGATCTCGGGGCGCACCTTAATATTAGCGGCGCTATGAAAGCACAAGTTCAAAGGTTCCTCTGAGAGTGTAAATTATTTCATTGCTGTTGCTGATTGAATGAGCCACTAACGTGCGAACTGCCCCAAAATATGATTCAGGAATCTGGTACCAACTCTCGCGCGTTGAATAACGACAGACAGCTTCCAAATGAGGCCTTTCAGAGACGACTTTGGGGTACATTTGACAGACAGACAAGTTCAGGAATCCGTGGTGCGCTGTGACACCAGCGCAGCAGCTTCTTCCCTGCCTTTGAACCGGGCCGCCTGCGCAAGGAATGCCAATGCGGTACTGCTTTTCGTGGAAGGATCAGAACGCGGCAAGGACACTCTCAAACAGAATGGCATATGCATCAGAACCAGGTAGGAGAAAACCTTTATAATGCTTTACACAGTAATTAAATGGAGTTGCCTTACATTTCACTACGAGAGCAGATTCTTTCAAGCAAATTCGAAGGCAAGTTTGCAGATGGGAAAGCAAGCAAGAAAGCTCCGTTCTTGTCCATGTAAAAGGCTGCAGTTGACGAGCACAGCAGTTCCTGCCCAGTTTCGAACTGGGGACCTTTCGCGTGTTAGGCAAACGTGATGACCACTACACTACAGAAACCAGCCGCTGTCGTCGCCCTGCGGCGCAGTGACATCCAGCACTGAAAGTTGAAGCCATTCTCCGTTTCACCTTTCTGTTTCCAATCGCTCGTTGTTGTCCAGCGTAATTGACACGTGAAATTGATGACAATATATAGACAATGATTTCGTCAATGTTTGGACCGTAGGGCGAGGTGGAATAAGCTGGGACGACTTTCCCTGCAGCGTAACGGCTGCGATATGATCTTATGGAAGGGTTGTAAACTGAGTATTTCTGTGTTTTACCCAAATTGGGGTGAGTTGAAAACTCGAGAGCATCGGTTTAAGGTGAGTGGGCTGAAATTGACAAACGACCTGAGGCACATTTCCCACACAGAAGGTTGTGCGTGTATGGAATGAGCTCACAGAGGAAGTGGAGGAGGCTATTACACTTAGAAAATTGCAAAGGTAATCGGATGAGTTTCTGGACAGGATGGGTTTAGAGGGATTGGGGCCAAATGCTGGGGAACGGGACTTGTTTAATTTTGGTTATGTGGTGAGCATGGATGAGATACACCTAAATATCTGTTTCCACGCCGTGTACCCCCATAACGTCTTGTTGCTAACACTGGCTTTACAGGATTACTTTTTAGCGGAGTTTTCCATCGCAGTCTGTGGCACAATCGTTTAGTCTGTTCGACTTCTCACGGGAAAGGTAGTGTTGTGAAACACTGCAGAAACGAACGACTTCCTTAATTTTGCCCCGACTGACCATACTCCGTGAAATTTTCCCAGACCTCAATTGAGGAGTTTTGCTGCTCGAAGTTACCTCAGAAACCCTGTTAACTCGTAATGTGCTGAGCGAATCGCAAAACAGAAAGCATTTAACACGGAACACAAACAAAACTGGCATGCCGAATGCATTTTCAGACAGAGAGATGCATGAATGCTAAATGTGACACAGTCCGAGGGCATGAGTCATAAAGTAATCTCACAACTAACAACAGGGCAATTCCAAACTACTCTTTCAAACATACTGCAGCGTTAGTGCACCACCAACTTTCCAGACAATGCTGAAAAGAGATATAGAAAGAACATTATAAGAACGGGCCATAAAAAGTGAATTTCACCAAAAACAGTCCCGATTAGATTACCTTTTCCTTCTGATGACTCCAGGACGGAAATGGGAGTAATTCAATAACATATGACACAGAAATTCATTGGAACGATTTTCCCATTAGACAGAAAACCAAATAACGACGAGTCGAGTCACCGTAGGACTTTGTTTCACAACAGCGATGAAATAATAGTCTCCATTCGGTTCCAGTAAAAGCACAAATTGCCTGGAACAGCAGAGGTGTTTGCGATTTTGCGCGCGGGAGGCGAACGCGATCATGACAGCAGAGACACTTGGACACTTCGGTCAAATAACCATGAGCTGCTAGACATTACTACAATTTCGATTCTTGCTTTGCTAAATGATTTCACACATTGCTCGAAACAGGACGACTTTCACGTTTACACGGAACACGAAACACACCTGACTACAGGGAAAATGCACAAAGCTGAGCAGGCCGTGTTCCACATCAAACCGTGCAGCATTTATTCAGTCACTGTGTCTGTTTTGCAGAAGAAGGGTCCCAAAGAATGTTCTCCACCCTAAAACCGGAGGTCGCATTACAATCCGAGAACGACAGATCACATTGTGAGCATGCTCTGACCTCGGGGCCGGTTCGAGACGCCACTTTCAGTGCCTTTTACTTTAACCGTGCAATTTGCTGCAGAGATGTTCACTCCTGGACATGAGCCACGTGGATACCAACTGAGTCGGAAACCTGTGCGGGAATCGACGAGAAGCGATTCAATAAATTTTGCTAACTTCCATGGTGCTTATTGGAAATGCAGTTTCTGTTCAAGTCAATCGAAAAGGCAGTTTCTGAACATAGTAACAGAAGTCAAAAGGTAATTACCTCACCCCACCCCCACTCCGGAAGAGGTGCTAACTGCCCTTGAGTGCTTTTTGATCTCGATGTGAAGAGCTCACACGCCTCTGAGTCACCTTCAAGTCTCTGTTTGCGGAGTGAATCACAAAGAAGGACTTTTACCAGAGCTGCAACCGCCTCACTTCCCCACTCGCTCTCCCCGTTTACATTTTCCTGCTCGTCAGTGATTTAAGGAAAACCAAATGGATGCGATGTCATTCTGTAGCCTCTCTGTCGATTCCTCCGTTTCAGTTCCAACATGGATCTCGGGGCGCACCTTAATATTAGCGGCGCTATGAAAACACAAGTTCAAAGGTTCCTCTGAGAGTGTAAATTATTTCATTGCTGTTGCTGATTGAATGAGCCACTAACGTGCGAACTGCCCCAAAATATGATTCAGGAATCTGGTACCAACTCTCGCGCGTTGAATAACGACAGACAGCTTCCAAATGAGGCCTTTCAGAGACGACTTTGGGGTACATTTGACAGACAGACAAGTTCAGGAATCCGTGGTGCGCTGTGACACCAGCGCAGCAGCTTCTTCCCTGCCTTTGAACCGGGCCGCCTGCGCAAGGAATGCCAATGCGGTACTGCTTTTCGTGGAAGGATCAGAACGCGGCAAGGACACTCTCAAACAGAATGGCATATGCATCAGAACCAGGTTGGAGAAAAACTTTATAATGCTTTACACAGTAATTAAATGGAGTTGCCTTACATTTCACTACGAGAGCAGATTCTTTCAAGCAAATTCGAAGGCAAGTTTGCAGATGGGAAAGCAAGCAAGAAAGCTCCGTTCTTGTCCATGTAAAAGGCTGCAGTTGACGAACAAAGCAGTTTCTGCCCAGTTTCGAACTGGGGACCTTTCGCGTGTTAGGCGAGCGTGAAGACCACTACACTACAGAAACCAACCGCGGTCGCCGCCCTGCGGCGCAGTGGCATCCAGCACTGAAAGTTGAAGCCATTCTCCGTTTCACCTTTCTGTTTCCAATCGCTCGTTGTTGTCCAGCGTAATTGACACGTGAAATTGATGACAATATATAGACAATGATTTCGTCAATGTTTGGACCGTAGGGCGAGGTGGAATAAGCTGGGACGACTTGCCCTGCAGCGTAACGGCTGCGATATGATCTTATGGAAGGGTTGTAAACTGAGTATTTCTGTGTTTTACCCAAATTGGGGTGAGTTGAAAACTCGAGAGCATAGGTTTAAGGTGAGTGGGCTGAAATTGACAAACGACCTGAGGCACATTTCCCACACAGAAGGTTGTGCGTGTATGGAATGAGCTCCCAGAGGAAGTGGAGGAGGCTATTACACTCAGAAAATTGCAAAGGTAATCGGATGAGTTTCTGGACAGGATGGGTTAAGAGGGATTGGGGCCAAATGCTGGGGAACGGGACTTGTTTAATTTTGGTTATGTGGTGAGCATGGATGAGATACACCTAAATATCTGTTTCCACGCCGTGTACCCCCATAACGTCTTGTTGCTAACACTGGCTTTAAAGGATTACTTTTTAGCGGAGTTTTCCATCGCAGTCTGTGGCACAATCGTTTAGTCTGTTCGACTTCTCACGGGAAAGGTAGTATTGTGAAACACTGCAGAAACGAACGACTTCCTTAATTTTGCCCCGACTGACCATACTCCGTGAAATTTTCCCAGACCTCAATTGAGGAGTTTTGCTGCTCGAAGTTACCTCAGAAACCCTGTTAACTCGTAATGTGCTGAGCGAATCGCAAAACAGAAAGCATTTAACACGGAACACAAACAAAACTGGCATGCCGAATGCATTTTCAGACAGAGAGATGCATGAATGCTAAAAGTGTCACAGTCCGACGGCATGAGTCATAAAGTAATCTCACAACTAACAACAGGGCAATTCCAAACTACTCTTTCAAACATACTGCAGCGTTAGTGCACCACCAACTTTCCAGACAATGCTGAAAAGAGAGATAGAAAGAACATCATAAGAACGGGCCATAAAAAGTGAATTTCACCAATAACAGTCCCGATTAGATTACCTTTTCCTTCTGATGACTCCAGGACGGAAATGGGAGAAATTCAATAACATATGACACCGAAATTCATTGGAACGATTTTCCCATTGGACAGAAAACCAAATAACGACGAGTCGAGTCACCGCAGGACTTTGTTTCACAACAGCGATGAAATAATAGTCTCCATTCGGTTCCAGTAAAAGCACAAATTGCCTGGAACAGCAGAGCTGTTTGCGATTTTGCGCGCGGGAGGCGAACGCGATCATGACAGCAGAGACACTTGGACACTTCGGTCAAATAACCATGAGCTGCGAGACATTACTACAATTTCGATTCTTGCTTTGCGAAATGATTTCACACATTGCTCGAAACAGGACGACTTTCACGTTTACACGGAACACGAAACACACCTGACTACAGGGAAAATGCACAAAGCTGAGCAGGCCGTGTTCCACATCAAACCGTGCAGCATTTATTCAGTCACTGTGTCTGTTTTGCAGAAGAAGGGTCCCAAAGAATGTTCTCCACCCTAAAACCGGAGGTCGCATTACAATCCGAGAACGACAGATCACATTGTGAGCATGCTCTGACCTCGGGGCCGGTTCGAGACGTCACTTTCAGTGCCTTTTACTTTAACCGTGCAATTTGCTGCAGAGATGTTCACTCCTGGACATGAGCCACGTGGATACCAACTGAGTCGGAAACCTGTGCGGGAATCGACGAGAAGCGATTCAATAAATTTTGTTAACTTCCATGGTGCTTATTGGAAATGCAGTTTCTGTTCAAGTCAATCGAAAAGGCAGTTTCTGAACATAGTAACAGAAGTCAAAAGGTAATTACCTCACCCCACCCCCACTCCGGAAGAGGTGCTAACTGCCCTTGAGTGCTTTTTGATCTCGATGTGAAGAGCTCACACGCCTCTGAGTCACCTTCAAGTCTCTGTTTGCGGAGTGAATCACAAAGAAGGACTTTTACCAGAGCTGCAACCGCCTCACTTCCCCACTCGCTCACCCCGTTTACATTTTCCTGCTCGTCAGTGATTTAAGGAAAACCAAATGGATGCGATGTCATTCTGTAGCCTCTCTGTCGATTCCTCCGTTTCAGTTCCAACATGGCTTAGATCTCGGGGCGCACCTTAATATTAGCGGCGCTATGAAAGCACAAGTTCAAAGGTTCCTCTGAGAGTGTAAATTATTTCATTGCTGTTGCTGATTGAATGAGCCACTAACGTGCGAACTGCCCCAAAATATGATTCAGGAATCTGGTACCAACTCTCGCGCGTTGAATAACGACAGACAGCTTCCAAATGAGGCCTTTCAGAGACGACTTTGGGGTACATTTGACAGACAGACAAGTTCAGGAATCCGTGGTGCGCTGTGACACCAGCGCAGCAGCTTCTTCTCTGCCTTTGAACCGGGCCGCCTGCGCAAGGAATGCCAATGCGGTACTGCTTTTCGTGGAAGGATCAGAACGCGGCAAGGACACTCTCAAACAGAATGGCATATGCATCAGAACCAGGTTGGAGAAAAACTTTATAATGCTTTACACAGTAATTAAATGGAGTTGCCTTACATTTCACTACGAGAGCAGATTCTTTCAAGCAAATTCGAAGGCAAGTTTGCAGATGGGAAAGCAAGCAAGAAAGCTCCGTTCTTGTCCATGTAAAAGGCTGCAGTTGACGAACAAAGCAGTGTCTGCCCAGTTTCGAACTGGGGACCTTTCGCGTGTTAGGCGAGCGTGAAGACCACTACACTACAGAAACCAGCCGCGGTCGCCGCCCTGCGGCGCAGTGGCATCCAGCACTGAAAGTTGACGCCATTCTCCGTTTCACCTTTCTGTTTCCAATCGCTCGTTGTTGTCCAGCGTAATTGACATCTTGAAAACGTTAAAAAAGACACGTGAAATTGATGACAATATATAGACAATGATTTCGTCAATGTTTGGACCGTAGGGCGAGGTGGAATAAGCTGGGACGACTTTCCCTGCAGCGTAACGGCTGCGATATGATCTTATGGAAGGGTTGTAAACTGAGTATTTCTGTGTTTTACCCAAATTGGGGTGAGTTGAAAACTCGAGAGCATCGGTTTAAGGTGAGTGGGCTGAAATTGACAAACGACCTGAGGCACATTTCCCACACAGAAGGTTGTGCGTGTATGGAATGAGCTCCCAGAGGAAGTGGAGGAGGCTATTACACTCAGAAAATTGCAAAGGTAATCGGATGAGTTTCTGGACAGGATGGGTTTCGAGGGATTGGGGCCAAATGCTGGGGAACGGGACTTGTTTAATTTTGGTTATGTGGTGAGCATGGATGAGATACACCTAAATATCTGTTTCCACGCCGTGTACCCCCATAACGTCGTGTTGCTAACACTGGCTGTAAAGGATTACTTTTTAGCGGAGTTTTCCATCGCAGTCTGTGGCACAATCGTTTAGTCTGTTCGACTGCTCACGGGAAAGGTAGTATTGTGAAACACTGCAGAAACGAACGACTTCCTTAATTTTGCCCCGACTGACCATACTCCGTGAAATTTTCCCAGACCTCAATTGAGGAGTTTTGCTGCTCGAAGTTACCTCAGAAACCCTGTTAACTCGTAATGTGCTGAGCGAATCGCAAAACAGAAAGCATTTAACACGGAACACAAACAAAACTGGCATGCCGAATGCATTTTCAGACAGAGAGATGCATGAATGCTAAATGTGACACAGTCCGAGGGCATGAGTCATAAAGTAATCTCACAACTAACAACAGGGCAATTCCAAACTACTCCTTCAAACATACTGCAGCGTTAGTGCACCACCAACTTTCCAGACAATGCTGAAAAGAGAGACAGAAAGAACATCATAAGAACGGGCCATAAAAAGTGAATTTCACCAATAACAGTCCCGAATAGATTACCTTTTCCTTCTGATGACTCCAGGACGGAAATGGGAGAAATTCAATAACATATGACACCCAAATTCATTGGAACGATTTTCCCATTGGACAGAAAACCAAATAACGACGAGTCGAGTCACCGCAGGACTTTGTTTCACAACAGCGATGAAATAATAGTCTCCATTCGGTTCCAGTAAAAGCACAAATTGCCTGGAACAGCAGAGCTGTTTGCGATTTTCCGCGCGGGAGGCGAACGCGATCATGACAGCAGAGACACTTGGACACTTCGGTCAAATAACCATGAGCTGCTAGACATTACTACAATTTCGATTCTTGCTTTGCTAAATGATTTCACACATTGCTCGAAACAGGACGACTTTCACGTTTACACGGAACACGAAACACACCTGACTACAGGGAAAATGCACAAAGCTGAGCAGGCCGTGTTCCACATCAAACCGTGCAGCATTTATTCAGTCACTGTGTCTGTTTTGCAGAAGAAGGGTCCCAAAGAATGTTCTCCACCCTAAAACCGGAGGTCGCATTACAATCCGAGAACGACAGATCACATTGTGAGCATGCTCTGACCTCGGGGCCGGTTCGAGACGCCACTTTCCGTGCCTTTTACTTTAACCGTGCAATTTGCTGCAGAGATGTTCACTCCTGGACATGAGCCACGTGGATACCAACTGAGTCGGAAACCTGTGCGGGAATCGACGAGAAGCGATTCAATAAATTTTGTTAACTTCCATGGTGCTTATTGGAAATGCAGTTTCTGTTCAAGTCAATCGAAAAGGCAGTTTCTGAACATAGTAACAGAAGTCAAAAGGTAATTACCTGACCCCACCCCCACTCCGGAAGAGGTGCTAACTGCCCCTGAGTGCTTTTTGATCTCGATGTGAAGAGCTCACACGCCTCTGAGTCACCTTCAAGTCTCTGTTTGCGGAGTGAATCACAAAGAAGGACTTTTACCAGAGCTGCAACCGCCTCACTTCCCCACTCGCTCACCCCGTTTACATTTTCCTGCTCGTCAGTGATTTAAGGAAAACCAAATGGGTACGATGTCATTCTGTAGCCTCTCTGTCGATTCCTCCGTTTCAGTTCCAACATGGCTTAGATCTCGGGGCGCACCTTAATATTAGCGGCGCTATGAAAGCACAAGTTCAAAGGTTCCTCTGAGAGTGTAAATTATTTCATTGCTGTTGCTGATTGAATGAGCCACTAACGTGCGAACTGCCCCAAAATATGATTCAGGAATCTGGTACCAACTCTCGCGCGTTGAATAACGACAGACAGCTTCCAAATGAGGCCTTTCAGAGACGACTTTGGGGTACATTTGACAGACAGACAAGTTCAGGAATCCGTGGTGCGCTGTGACACCAGCGCAGCAGCTTCTTCCCTGCCTTTGAACCGGGCCGCCTGCGCAAGGAATGCCAATGCGGTACTGCTTTTCGTGGAAGGATCAGAACGCGGCAAGGACACTCTCAAACAGAATGGCATATGCATCAGAACCAGGTTGGAGAAAAACTTTATAATGCTTTACACAGTAATTAAATGGAGTTGCCTTACATTTCACTACGAGAGCAGATTCTTTCAAGCAAATTCGAAGGCAAGTTTGCAGATGGGAAAGCAAGCAAGAAAGCTCCGTTCTTGTCCATGTAAAAGGCTGCAGTTGACGAACAAAGCAGTTTCTGCCCAGTTTCGAACTGGGGACCTTTCGCGAGTTAGGCGAACGTGATGGCCACTACACTACAGAAACCAGCCGCGGTCGACGCCCTGCGGCGCAGTGGCATCCAGCACTGAAAGTTGACGCCATTCTCCGTTTCACCTTTCTGTTTCCAATCGCTCGTTGTTGTCCAGCGTAATTGACATCTTGAAAACGTTAAAAAAGACACGTGAAATTGATGACAATATATAGACAATGATTTCGTCAATGTTTGGACCGTAGGGCGAGGTGGAATAAGCTGGGACGACTTTCCCTGCAGCGTAACGGCTGCGATATGATCTTATGGAAGGGTTGTAAACTGAGTATTTCTGTGTTTTACCCAAATTGGGGTGAGTTGAAAACTCGAGAGCATAGGTTTAAGGTGAGTGGGCTGAAATTGACAAACGACCTGAGGCACATTTCCCACACAGAAGGTTGTGCGTGTATGGAATGAGCTCCCAGAGGAAGTGGAGGAGGCTATTACACTCAGAAAATTGCAAAGGTAATCGGATGAGTTTCTGGACAGGATGGGTTTAGAGGGATTGGGGCCAAATGCTGGGGAACGGGACTTGTTTAATTTTGGTTATGTGGTGAGCATGGATGAGATACACCTAAATATCTGTTTCCACGCCGTGTACCCCCATAACGTCTTGTTGCTAACACTGGCTTTAAAGGATTACTTTTTAGCGGAGTTTTCCATCGCAGTCTGTGGCACAATCGTTTAGTCTGTTCGACTGCTCACGGGAAAGGTAGTATTGTGAAACACTGCAGAAACGAACGACTTCCTTAATTTTGCCCCGACTGACCATACTCCGTGAAATTTTCCCAGACCTCAATTGAGGAGTTTTGCTGCTCGAAGTTACCTCAGAAACCCTGTTAACTCGTAATGTGCTGAGCGAATCGCAAAACAGAAAGCATTTTTCACGGAACACAAACAAAACTGGCATGCCGAATGCATTTTCAGACAGAGAGATGCATGAATGCTAAATGTGTCACAGTCCGAGGGCATGAGTTATAAAGTAATCTCACAACTAACAACAGGGCAATTCCAAACTACGCTTTCAAACATACTGCAGCGTTAGTGCACCACCACTTTCCAGACAATGCTGAAAAGAGAGATAGAAAGAACATCATAAGAACGGGCCATAAAAAGTGAATTTCACCAATCACAGTCTCGATTAGATTACTTTTTCCTTCTGATGTCTCCAGGACGGAAATGAAGGAAATGGGAGAAATTCAATAACATATGACACCGAAATTCATTGGAACGATTTTCCCATTGGACAGAAAACCAAATAACGACGAGTCGAGTCACCGCAGGACTTTGTTTCACAACAGCGATGAAATAATAGTCTCCATTCGGTTCCAGTAAAAGCACAAATTGCCTGGAACAGCAGAGGTGTTTGCGATTTTCCGCGCGGGAGGCGAACGCGATCATGACAGCAGAGACACTTGGACACTTCGGTCAAATAACCATGAGCTGCTAGACATTACTACAATTTCGATTCTTGCTTTGCTAAATGATTTCACACATTGCTCGAAACAGGACGACTTTCACGTTTACACGGAACACGAAACACACCTGACTACAGGGAAAATGCACAAAGCTGAGCAGGCAGTGTTCCACATCAAACCGTGCAGCATTTATTCAGTAACTGTGTCTGTTTTGCAGAAGAAGGGTTAAAAGAATGTTTTCCACCCTAAAACGGGAGGTCGCAATACAATCCGAGAACGAC
Organism: Chiloscyllium punctatum; assembly: GCF_047496795.1. Taxonomy (NCBI): domain Eukaryota; kingdom Metazoa; phylum Chordata; class Chondrichthyes; order Orectolobiformes; family Hemiscylliidae; genus Chiloscyllium; species Chiloscyllium punctatum. The sequence continues at coordinate 15,512,500 of NC_092762.1, read as the reverse complement.
AGATCACATTGTGAGCATGCTCTGACCTCGGGGCCGGTTCGAGACGCCACTTTCCGTGCCTTTTACTTTAACCGTGCAATTTGCTGCAGAGATGTTCACTCCTGGACATGAGCCACGTGGATACCAACTGAGTCGGAAACCTGTGCGGGAATCGACGAGAAGCGATTCAATAAATTTAGCTAACTTCCATGGTGCTTATTGGAAATGCAGTTTCTGTTCAAGTCAATCGAAAAGGCAGTTTCTGAACATAGTAACAGAAATCAAAAGGTAATTACCTGACCCCACCCCCACTCCGGAAGAGGTGCTAACTGCCCATGAGTGCTTTTTGATCTCGATGTGAAGAGCTCACACGCCTCTGAGTCACCTTCAAGTCTCTGTTTGCGGAGTGAATCACAAAGAAGGACTTTTACCAGAGCTGCAACCGCCTCACTTCCCCACTCGCTCTCCCCTTTTACATTTTCCTGCTCGTCAGTGATTTAAAGAAAACCAAATGGATGCGATGTCATTCTGTAGCCTCTCTGTCGATTCCTCCGTTTCAGTTCCAACATGGCTTAGATCTCGGGGCGCACCTTAATATTAGCTGCGCTATGAAAGCACAAGTTCAAAGGTTCCTCTGAGAGTGTAAATTATTTCATTGCTGTTGCTGATTGAATGAGCCACTAACGTGCGAACTGCCCCAAAATATGATTCAGGAATCTGGTACCAACTCTCGCGCGTTGAATAACGACAGACAGCTTCCAAGTGAGGCCTTTCAGAGACGACTTTGGGGTACATTTGACAGACAGACAAGTTCAGGAATCCGTGGTGCGCTGTGACACCAGCGCAGCAGCTTCTTCCCTGCCTTTGAACCGGGCCGCCTGCGCAAGGAATGCAAATGCGGTACTGCTTTTCGTGGAAGGATCAGAACGCGGCAAGGACACTCTCAAACAGAATGGCATATGCATCAGAACCAGGTTGGAGAAAAACTTTATAATGCTTTACACAGTAATTAAATGGAGTTGCCTTACATTTCACTACGAGAGCAGATTCTTTCAAGCAAATTCGAAGGCAGGTTTGCAGATGGGAAAGCAAGCAAGAAAGCTCCGTTCTTGTCCATGTAAAAGGCTGCAGTTGACGAACAAAGTAGTTTCTGCCCAGTTTCGAACTGGGGACCTTTCGCGTATTAGGCGAACGTGATAACCACTACACTACAGAAACCAGCCGCGGTGGCCGCCCTGCGGCGCAGTGGCATCCAGCACTGAAAGTTGAAGCCATTCTCCGTTTCACCTTTCTATTTCCAATCGCTCGTTGTTGTCCAGCGTAATTGACATCTTGAAAACGATAAAAAAAACGACACGTGAAATTGATGACAATATATAGACAATGATTTCGTCAATGTTTGGACCGTAGGGCGAGGTGGAATAAGCTGGGACGACTTTCCCTGCAGCGTAACGGCTGCGATATGATCTTATGGAAGGGTTGTAAACTGAGTATTTCTGTGTTTTACCCAAATTGGGGTGAGTTGAAAACTCGAGAGCATAGGTTTAAGGTGAGTGGACTGAAATTGACAAACGACCTGAGGCACATTTCCCACACAGAAGGTTGTGCGTGTATGGAATGAGCTCCCAGAGGAAGTGGAGGAGGCTATTACACTTAGAAAATTGCAAAGGTAATCGGATGAGTTTCTGGACAGGATGGGTTTAGAGGGATTGGGGCCAAATGCTGGGGAACGGGACTTGTTTAATTTTGGTTATGTGGTGAGCATGGATGAGATACACCTAAATATCTGTTTCCACGCCGTGTACCCCCATAACGTCTTGTTGCTAACACTGGCTTTAAAGGATTACTTTTTAGCGGAGTTTTCCATCGCAGTCTGTGGCACAATCGTTTAGTCTGTTCGACTGCTCACGGGAAAGGTAGTATTGTGAAACACTGCAGATACGAACGACTTCCTTAATTTTGCCCCGACTGACCATACTCCGTGAAATTTTCCCAGACCTCAATTGAGGAGTTTTGCTGCTCGAAGTTACCTCAGAAACCCTGTTAACTCGTAATGTGCTGAGCGAATCGCAAAACAGAAAGCATTTTTCACGGAACACAAACAAAACTGGCATGCCGAATGCATTTTCAGACAGAGAGATGCATGAATGCTAAATGTGTCACAGTCCGAGGGCATGAGTCATAAAGTAATCTCACAACTAACAACAGGGCAATTCCAAACTACTCTTTCAAACATACTGCAGCGTTAGTGCACCACCACTTTCCAGACAATGCTGAAAAGAGAGATAGAAAGAACATCATAAGAACGGGCCATAAAAAGTGAATTTCACCAATCACAGTCTCGATTAGATTACCTTTTCCTTCTGATGTCTCCAGGACGGAAATGAAGGAAATGGGAGAAATTCAATAACATATGACACCGAAATTCATTGGAACGATTTTCCCATTGGACAGAAAACCAAATAACGACGAGTCGAGTCACCGCAGGACTTTGTTTCACAACAGCGATGAAATAATAGTCTCCATTCGGTTCCAGTAAAAGCACAAATTGCCTGGAACAGCAGAGGTGTTTGCGATTTTCCGCGCGGGAGGCGAACGCGATCATGACAGCAGAGACACTTGGACACTTCGGTCAAATAACCATGAGCTGCTAGACATTACTACAATTCCGATTCTTGCTTTGCTAAATGATTTCACACATTGCTCGAAACAGGACGACTTTCACGTTTACACGGAACACGAAACACACCTGACTACAGGGAAAATGCACAAAGCTGAGCAGGCCGTGTTCCACATCAAACCGTGCAGCATTTATTCAGTCACTGTGTCTGTTTTGCAGAAGAAGGGTCCCAAAGAATGTTCTCCACCCTAAAACCGGAGGTCGCATTACAATCCGAGAACGACAGATCACATTGTGAGCATGCTCTGACCTCGGGGCCGGTTCGAGACGCCACTTTCAGTGCCTTTTACTTTAACCGTGCAATTTGCTGCAGAGATGTTCACTCCTGGACATGAGCCACGTGGATACCAACTGAGTCGGAAACCTGTGCGGGAATCGACGAGAAGCGATTCAATAAATTTTGTTAACTTCCATGGTGCTTATTGGAAATGCAGTTTCTGTTCAAGTCAATCGAAAAGGCAGTTTCTGAACATAGTAACAGAAGTCAAAAGGTAATTACCTCACCCCACCCCCACTCCGGAAGAGGTGCTAACTGCCCTTGAGTGCTTTTTGATCTCGATGTGAAGAGCTCACACGCCTCTGAGTCACCTTCAGGTCTCTGTTTGCGGAGTGAATCACAAAGAAGGACTTTTACCAGAGCTGCAACCGCCTCACTTCCCCACTCGCTCACCCCGTTTACATTTTCCTGCTCGTCAGTGATTTAAGGAAAACCAAATGGGTGCGATGACATTCTGTAGCCTCTCTGTCGATTCCTCCGTTTCAGTTCCAACATGGCTTAGATCTCGAGGCGCACCTTAATATTAGCGGCGCTATGAAAGCACAAGTTCAAAGGTTCCTCTGATAGTGTAAATTATTTCATTGCTGTTGCTGATTGAATGAGCCACTAACGTGCGAACTGCCCCAAAATATGATTCAGGAATCTGGTACCAACTCTCGCGCGTTGAATAACGACAGACAGCTTCCAAATGAGGCCTTTCAGAGACGACTTTGGGGTACATTTGACAGACAGACAAGTTCAGGAATCCGTGGTGCGCTGTGACACCAGCGCAGCAGCTTCTTCCCTGCCTTTGAACCGGGCCGCCTGCGCAAGGAATGCAAATGCGGTACTGCTTTTCGTGGAAGGATCAGAACGCGGCAAGGACACTCTCAAACAGAATGGCATATGCATCAGAACCAGGTTGGAGAAAAACTTTATAATGCTTTACACAGTAATTAAATGGAGTTGCCTTACATTTCACTACGAGAGCAGATTCTTTCAAGCAAATTCGAAGGCAAGTTTGCAGATGGGAAAGCAAGCAAGAAAGCTCCGTTCTTGTCCATGTAAAAGGCTGCAGTTGACGAGCACAGCAGTTCCTGCCCAGTTTCGAACTGGGGACCTTTCGCGTGTTAGGCGAACGTGATGACCACTACACTACAGAAACCAGCCGCGGTCGCGGCCCTGCGGCGCAGTGACATCCAGCACTGAAAGTTGAAGCCATTCTCCGTTTCACCTTTCTGTTTCCAATCGCTCGTTGTTGTCCAGCGTAATTGACACGTGAAATTGATGACAATATATAGACAATGATTTCGTCAATGTTTGGACCGTAGGGCGAGGTGGAATAAGCTGGGACGACTTTCCCTGCAGCGTAACGGCTGCGATATGATCTTATGGAAGGGTTGTAAACTGAGTATTTCTGTGTTTTACCCAAATTGGGGTGAGTTGAAAACTCGAGAGCATCGGTTTAAGGTGAGTGGGCTGAAATTGACAAACGACCTGAGGCACATTTCCCACACAGAAGGTTGTGCGTGTATGGAATGAGCTCCCAGAGGAAGTGGAGGAGGCTATTACACTCAGAAAATTGCAAAGGTAATCGGATGAGTTTCTGGACAGGATGGGTTTCGAGGGATTGGGGCCAAATGCTGGGGAACGGGACTTGTTTAATTTTGGTTATGTGGTGAGCATGGATGAGATACACCTAAATATCTGTTTCCACGCCGTGTACCCCCATAACGTCTTGTTGCTAACACTGGCTTTAAAGGATTACTTTTTAGCGGAGTTTTCCATCGCAGTCTGTGGCACAATCGTTTAGTCTGTTCGACTTCTCACGGGAAACGTAGTATTGTGAAACACTGCAGAAACGAACGACTTCCTTAATTTTGCCCCGACTGACCATACTCCGTGAAATTTTCCCAGACCTCAATTGAGGAGTTTTGCTGCTCGAAGTTACCTCAGAAACCCTGTTAACTCGTAATGTGCTGAGCGAATCGCAAAACAGAAAGCATTTAACACGGAACACAAACAAAACTGGCATGCCGAATGCATTTTCAGACAGAGAGATGCATGAATGCTAAATGTGACACAGTCCGAGGGCATGAGTCATAAAGTAATCTCACAACTAACAACAGGGCAATTCCAAACTACTCTTTCAAACATACTGCAGCGTTAGTGCACCACCAACTTTCCAGACAATGCTGAAAAGAGAGATAGAAAGAACATCATAAGAACGGGCCATAAAAAGTGAATTTCACCAAGAACAGTCCCGATTAGATTACCTTTTCCTTCTGATGACTCCAGGACGGAAATGGGAGAAATTCAATAACATATGACACCGAAATTCATTGGAACGATTTTCCCATTGGACAGAAAACCAAATAACGACGAGTCGAGTCACCGCAGGACTTTGTTTCACAACAGCGATGAAATAATAGTCTCCATTCGGTTCCAGTAAAAGCACAAATTGCCTGGAACAGCAGAGCTGTTTGCGATTTTCCGCGCGGGAGGCGAACGCGATCATGACAGCAGAGACACTTGGACACTTCGGTCAAATAACCATGAGCTGCGAGACATTACTACAATTTCGATTCTTGCTTTGCTAAATGATTTCACACATTGCTCGAAACAGGACGACTTTCACGTTTACACGGAACACGAAACACACCTGACTACAGGGAAAATGCACAAAGCTGAGCAGGCCGTGTTCCACATCAAACCGTGCAGCATTTATTCAGTCACTGTGCCTGTTTTGCAGAAGAAGGGTCCCAAAGAATGTTCTCCACCCTAAAACCGGAGGTCGCATTACAATCCGAGAACGACAGATCACATTGTGAGCATGCTGTGACCTCGGGGCCGGTTCGAGACGCCACTTTCAGTGCCTTTTACTTTAACCGTGCAATTTGCTGCAGAGATGTTCACTCCTGGACATGAGCCACGTGGATACCAACTGAGTCGGAAACCTGTGCGGGAATCGACGAGAAGCGATTCAATAAATTTTGTTAACTTCCGTGGTGCTTATTGGAAATGCAGTTTCTGTTCAAGTCAATCGAAAAGGCAGTTTCTGAACATAGTAACAGAAGTCAAAAGGTAATTACCTCACCCCACCCCCACTCCGGAAGAGGTGCTAACTGCCCTTGAGTGCTTTTTGATCTCGATGTGAAGAGCTCACACGCCTCTGAGTCACCTTCAAGTCTCTGTTTGCGGAGTGAATCACAAAGAAGGACTTTTACCAGAGCTGCAACCGCCTCACTTCCCCACTCGCTCACCCCGTTTACATTTTCCTGCTCGTCAGTGATTTAAGGAAAACCAAATGGATGCGATGTCATTCTGTAGCCTCTCTGTCGATTCCTCCGTTTCAGTTCCAACATGGCTTAGATCTCGGGGCGCACCTTAATATTAGCGGCGCTATGAAAGCACAAGTTCAAAGGTTCCTCTGAGAGTGTAAATTATTTCATTGCTGTTGCTGATTGAATGAGCCACTAACGTGCGAACTGCCCCAAAATATGATTCAGGAATCTGGTACCAACTCTCGCGCGTTGAATAACGACAGACAGCTTCCAAATGAGGCCTTTCAGAGACGACTTTGGGGTACATTTGACAGAAAGACAAGTTCAGGAATCCGTGGTGCGCTGTGACACCAGCGCAGCAGCTTCTTCCCTGCCTTTGAACCGGGCCGCCTGCGCAAGGAATGCAAATGCGGTACTGCTTTTCGTGGAAGGATCAGAACGCGGCAAGGACACTCTCAAACAGAATGGCATATGCATCAGAACCAGGTAGGAGAAAACCTTTATAATGCTTTACACAGTAATTAAATGGAGTTGCCTTACATTTCACTACGAGAGCAGATTCTTTCAAGCAAATTCGAAGGCAGGTTTGCAGATGGGAAAGCAAGCAAGAAAGCTCCGTTCTTGTCCATGTAAAAGGCTGCAGTTGACAAACAATGCAGTTTCTGCCCAGGTTCGAACTGGGGACCTTTCGCGTGTTAGGCGAACGTGATGACCACTACACTACACTACAAAAACCAGCCGCGGTCGCCGCCCTCCGGCGCAGTGGCATCCAGCACTGAAAGTTGAAGCCATTCTCCGTTTCACCTTTCTGTTTCCAATCGCTCGTTGTTGTCCAGCGTAATTGACATCTTGACAACGTTAAAAAAAGACACGTGAAATTGATGACAATATATAGACAATGATTTCGTCAATGTTTGGACCGTAGGGCGAGGTGGAATAAGCTGGGACGACTTTCCCTGCAGCGTAACGGCTGCGATATGATCTTATGGAAGGGTTGTAAACTGAGTATTTCTGTGTTTTCCCCAAATTGGGGTGAGTTGAAAACTCGAGAGCATAGGTTTAAGGTGAGTGGGCTGAAATTGACAAACGACCTGAGGCACATTTCCCACACAGAAGGTTGTGCGTGTATGGAATGAGCTCCCAGAGGAAGTGGAGGAGGCTATTACACTTAGAAAATTGCAAAGGTAATCGGATGAGTTTCTGGACAGGATGGGTTTAGAGGGATTGGGGCCAAATGCTGGGGAACGGGACTTGTTTAATTTTGGTTATGTGGTGAGCATGGATGAGATACACCTAAATATCTGTTTCCACGCCGTGTACCCCCATAACGTCTTGTTGCTAACACTGGCTTTAAAGGATTACTTTTTAGCGGAGTTTTCCATCGCAGTCTGTGGCACAATCGTTTAGTCTGTTCGACTGCTCACGGGAAAGGTAGTATTGTGAAACACTGCAGATACGAACGACTTCCTTAATTTTGCCCCGACTGACCATACTCCGTGAAATTTTCCCAGACCTCAATTGAGGAGTTTTGCTGCTCGAAGTTACCTCAGAAACCCTGTTAACTCGTAATGTGCTGAGCGAATCGCAAAACAGAAAGCATTTTTCACGGAACACAAACAAAACTGGCATGCCGAATGCATTTTCAGACAGAGAGATGCATGAATGCTAAATGTGTCACAGTCCGAGGGCATGAGTCATAAAGTAATCTCACAACTAACAACAGGGCAATTCCAAACTACTCTTTCAAACATACTGCAGCGTTAGTGCACCACCACTTTCCAGACAATGCTGAAAAGAGAGATAGAAAGAACATCATAAGAACGGGCCATAAAAAGAGAATTTCACCAATCACAGTCTCGATTAGATTACCTTTTCCTTCTGATGTCTCCAGGACGGAAATGAAGGAAATGGGAGAAATTCAATAACATATGACACCGAAATTCATTGGAACGATTTTCCCATTGGACAGAAAACCAAATAACGACGAGTCGAGTCACCGCAGGACTTTGTTTCACAACAGCGATGAAATAATAGTCTCCATTCGGTTCCAGTAAAAGCACAAATCGCTTTGGAACAGCAGAGCTGTTTGCGATTTTCCGCGCGGGAGGCGAACGCGATCATGACAGCAGAGACACTTGGACACTTCGGTCAAATAACCATGAGCTGCTAGACATTACTACAATTTCGATTCTTGCTTTGCTAAATGATTTCACACATTTTTCGAAACAGGACGACTTTCACGTTTACACGGAACACGAAACACACCTGACTACAGGGAAAATGCACAAAGCTGAGCAGGTCGTGTTCCACATCAAACCGTGCAGCATTTATTCAGTCACTGTGTCTGTTTTGCAGAAGAAGGGTCCCAAAGAATGTTCTCCACCCTAAAACCGGAGGTCGCATTACAATCCGAGAACGACAGATCACATTGTGAGCATGCTCTGACCTCGGGGCCGGTTCGAGATGCCACTTTCCGTGCCTTTTACTTTAACCGTGCAATTTGCTGCAGAGATGTTCACTCCTGGACATGAGCCACGTGGATACCAACTGAGTCGGAAACCTGTGCGGGAATCGACGAGAAGCGATTCAATAAATTTTGCTAACTTCCATGGTGCTTATTGGAAATGCAGTTTCTGTTCAAGTCAATCGAAAAGGCAGTTTCTGAACATAGTAACAGAAGTCAAAAGGTAATTACCTCACCCCACCCCCACTCCGGACGAGGTGCTAACTGCCCTTGAGTGCTTTTTGATCTCGATGTGAAGAGCTCACACGCCTCTGAGTCACCTTCAAGTCTCTGTTTGCGGAGTGAATCACAAAGAAGGACTTTTACCAGAGCTGCAACCGCCTCACTTCCCCACTCGCTCTCCCCTTTTACATTTTCCTGCTCGTCAGTGATTTAAAGAAAACCAAATGGATGCGATGTCATTCTGTAGCCTCTCTGTCGATTCCTCCGTTTCAGTTCCAACATGGCTTAGATCTCGGGGCGCACCTTAATATTAGCGGCGCTATGAAAGCACAAGTTCAAAGGTTCCTCTGAGAGTGTAAATTATTTCATTGCTGTTGCTGATTGAATGAGCCACTAACGTGCGAACTGCCCCAAAATATGATTCAGGAATCTGGTACCAACTCTCGCGCGTTGAATAACGACAGACAGCTTCCAAATGAGGCCTTTCAGAGACGACTTTGGGGTACATTTGACAGACAGACAAGTTCAGGAATCCGTGGTGCGCTGTGACACCAGCGCAGCAGCTTCTTCCCTGCCTTTGAACCGGGCTGCCTGCGCAAGGAATGCCAATGCGGTCCTGCTTTTCGTGGAAGGATCAGAACGCGGCAAGGACACTCTCAAACAGAATGGCATATGCATCAGAACCAGGTTGGAGAAAAACTTTATAATGCTTTACACAGTAATTAAATGGAGTTGCCTTACATCTCACTACGAGAGCAGATTCTTTCAAGCAAATTCGAAGGCAGGTTTGCAGATGGGAAAGCAAGCAAGAAAGCTCCGTTCTTGTCCATGTAAAAGGCTGCAGTTGACGAACAAAGCAGTTTCTGCCCAGTTTCGAACTGGGGACCTTTCGCGTGTTAGGCGAACGTGATAACCACTACACTACATAAACCAGCCGCGGTCGCCGCCCTGCGGCGCAGTGGCATCCAGCACTGAAAGTTGAAGCCATTCTCCGTTTCACCTTTCTGTTTCCAATCGCTCGTTGTTGTCCAGCGTAATTGACATCTTGAAAACGTTAAAAAAGACACGTGAAATTGATGACAATATATAGACAATGATTTCGTCAATGTTTGGACCGTAGGGCGAGGTGGAATAAGCTGGGACGACTTTCCCTGCAGCGTAACGGCTGCGATATGATCTTATGGAAGGGTTGTAAACTGAGTATTTCTGTGTTTTACCCAAATTGGGGTGAGTTGAAAACTCGAGAGCATAGGTTTAAGGTGAGTGGGCTGAAATTGACAAACGACCTGAGGCACATTTCCCACACAGAAGGTTGTGCGTGTATGGAATGAGCTCCCAGAGGAAGTGGAGGAGGCTATTACACTCAGAAAATTGCAAAGGTAATCGGATGAGTTTCTGGACAGGATGGGTTTAGAGGGATTGGGGCCAAATGCTGGGGAACGGGACTTGTTTAATTTTGGTTATGTGGTGAGCATGGATGAGATACACCTAAATATCTGTTTCCACGCCGTGTACCCCCATAACGTCTTGTTGCTAACACTGGCTTTAAAGGATTACTTTTTAGCGGAGTTTTCCATCGCAGTCTGTGGCACAATCGTTTAGTCTGTTCGACTGCTCACGGGAAAGGTAGTATTGTGAAACACTGCAGAAACGAACGACTTCCTTAATTTTGCCCCGACTGACCATACTCCGTGAAATTTTCCCAGACCTCAATTGAGGAGTTTTGCTGCTCGAAGTTACCTCAGAAACCCTGTTAACTCGTAATGTGCTGAGCGAATCGCAAAACAGAAAGCATTTTTCACGGAACACAAACAAAACTGGCATGCCGAATGCATTTTCAGACAGAGAGATGCATGAATGCTAAATGTGTCACAGTCCGAGGGCATGAGTCATAAAGTAATCTCACAACTAACAACAGGGCAATTCCAAACTACTCTTTCAAACATACTGCAGCGTTAGTGCACCACCACTTTCCAGACAATGCTGAAAAGAGAGATAGAAAGAACATCATAAGAACGGGCCATAAAAAGTGAATTTCACCAATCACAGTCTCGATTAGATTACCTTTTCCTTCTGATGTCTCCAGGACGGAAATGAAGGAAATGGGAGAAATTCAATAACATATGACACCGAAATTCATTGGAACGATTTTCCCATTGGACAGAAAACCAAATAACGACGAGTCGAGTCACCGCAGGACTTTGTTTCACAACAGCGATGAAATAATAGTCTCCATTCGGTTCCAGTAAAAGCACAAATTGCCTGGAACAGCAGAGGTGTTTGCGATTTTCCGCGCGGGAGGCGAACGCGATCATGACAGCAGAGACACTTGGACACTTCGGTCAAATAACCATGAGCTGCTAGACATTACTACAATTTCGATTCTTGCTTTGCTAAATGATTTCACACATTGCTCGAAACAGGACGACTTTCACGTTTACACGGAACACGAAACACACCTGACTACAGGGAAAATGCACAAAGCTGAGCAGGCAGTGTTCCACATCAAACCGTGCAGCATTTATTCAGTCACTGTGTCTGTTTTGCAGAAGAAGGGTTAAAAGAATGTTTTCCACCCTAAAACCGGAGGTCGCATTACAATCCGAGAACGACAGATCACATTGTGAGCATGCTCTGACCTCGGGGCCGTTTCGAGACGCCACTTTCCGTGCCTTTTACTTTAACCGTGCAATTTGCTGCAGAGATGTTCACTCCTGGACATGAGCCACGTGGATACCAACTGAGTCGGAAACCTGTGCGGGAATCGACGAGAAGCGATTCAATAAATTTAGCTAACTTCCATGGTGCTTATTGGAAATGCAGTTTCTGTTCAAGTCAATCGAAAAGGCAGTTTCTGAACATAGTAACAGAAATCAAAAGGTAATTACCTCACCCCACCCCCACTCCGGAAGAGGTGCTAACTGCCCTTGAGTGCTTTTTGATCTCGATGTGAAGAGCTCACACGCCTCTGAGTCACCTTCAAGTCTCTGTTTGCGGAGTGAATCACAAAGAAGGACTTTTACCAGAGCTGCAACCGCCTCACTTCCCCACTCGCTCTCCCCTTTTACATTTTCCTGCTCGTCAGTGATTTAAAGAAAACCAAATGGATGCGATGTCATTCTGTAGCCTCTCTGTCGATTCCTCCGTTTCAGTTCCAACATGGCTTAGATCTCGGGGCGCACCTTAATATTAGCGGCGCTATGAAAGCACAAGTTCAAAGGTTCCTCTGAGAGTGTAAATTATTTCATTGCTGTTGCTGATTGAATGAGCCACTAACGTGCGAACTGCCCCAAAATATGATTCAGGAATCTGGTACCAACTCTCGCGCGTTGAATAACGACAGACAGCTTCCAAATGAGGCCTTTCAGAGACGACTTTGGGGTACATTTGACAGACAGACAAGTTCAGGAATCCGTGGTGCGCTGTGACACCAGCGCAGCAGCTTCTTCCCTGCCTTTGAACCGGGCCGCCTGCGCAAGGAATGCAAATGCGGTACTGCTTTTCGTGGAAGGATCAGAACGCGGCAAGGACACTCTCAAACAGAATGGCATATGCATCAGAACCAGGTTGGAGAAAAACTTTATAATGCTTTACACAGTAATTAAATGGAGTTGCCTTACATTTCACGACGAGAGCAGATTCTTTCAAGCAAATTCGAAGGCAGGTTTGCAGATGGGAAAGCAAGCAAGAAAGCTCCGTTCTTGTCCATGTAAAAGGCTGCAGTTGACGAACAAAGCAGTTTCTGCCCAGTTTCGAACTGGGGACCTTTCGCGTATTAGGCGAACGTGATAACCACTACACTACAGAAACCAGCCGCGGTGGCCGCCCTGCGGCGCAGTGGCATCCAGCACTGAAAGTTGAAGCCATTCTCCGTTTCACCTTTCTATTTCCAATCGCTCGTTGTTGTCCAGCGTAATTGACATCTTGAAAACGATAAAAAAAAACGACACGTGAAATTGATGACAATATATAGACAATGATTTCGTCAATGTTTGGACCGTAGGGCGAGGTGGAATAAGCTGGGACGACTTTCCCTGCAGCGTAACGGCTGCGATATGATCTAATGGAAGGGTTGTAAACTGAGTATTTCTGTGTTTTACCCAAATTGGGGTGAGTTGAAAACTCGAGAGCATAGGTTTAAGGTGAGTGGGCTGAAATTGACAAAGGACCTGAGGCACATTTCCCACACAGAAGGTTGTGCGTGTATGGAATGAGCTCCCAGAGGAAGTGGAGGAGGCTATTACACTCAGAAAATTGCAAAGGTAATCGGATGAGTTTCTGGACAGGATGGGTTTAGAGGGATTGGGGCCAAATGCTGGGGAACGGGACTTGTTTAATTTTGGTTATGTGGTGAGCGTGGATGAGATACACCTAAATATCTGTTTCCACGCCGTGTACCCCCATAACGTCTTGTTGCTAACACTGGCTTTAAAGGATTACTTTTTAGCGGAGTTTTCCATCGCAGTCTGTGGCACAATCGTTTAGTCTGTTCGACTGCTCACGGGAAAGGTAGTATTGTGAAACACTGCAGAAACGAACGACTTCCTTAATTTTGCCCCGACTGACCATACTCCGTGAAATTTTCCCAGACCTCAATTGAGGAGTTTTCCTGCTCGAAGTTACCTCAGAAACCCTGTTAACTCGTAATGTGCTGAGCGAATCGCAAAACAGAAAGCATTTTTCACGGAACACAAACAAAACTGGCATGCCGAATGCATTTTCAGACAGAGAGATGCATGAATGCTAAATGTGTCACAGTCCGAGGGCATGAGTCATAAAGTAATCTCACAACTAACAACAGGGCAATTCCAAACTACTCTTTCAAACATACTGCAGCGTTAGTGCACCACCACTTTCCAGACAATGCTGAAAAGAGAGATAGAAAGAACATCATAAGAACGGGCCATAAAAAGTGAATTTCACCAATCACAGTCTCGATTAGATTACCTTTTCCTTCTGATGTCTCCAGGACGGAAATGAAGGAAATGGGAGAAATTCAATAACATATGACACCGAAATTCATTGGAACGATTTTCCCATTGGACAGAAAACCAAATAACGACGAGTCGAGTCACCGCAGGACTTTGTTTCACAACAGCGATGAAATAATAGTCTCCATTCGGTTCCAGTAAAAGCACAAATTGCCTGGAACAGCAGAGCTGTTTGCGATTTTCCGCGCAGGAGGCGAACGCGATCATGACAGCAGAGACACTTGGACACTTTGGTCAAATAACCATGAGCTGCTAGACCTTACTACAATTTCGATTCTTGCTTTGCTAAATGATTTCACACATTGCTCGAAACAGGACGACTTTCACGTTTACACGGAACACGAAACACACCTGACTACAGGGAAAATGCACAAAGCTGAGCAGGCCGTGTTCCACATCAAACCGTGCAGCATTTATTCAGTCACTGTGTCTGTTTTGCAGAAGAAGGGTCCCAAAGAATGTTCTCCACCCTAAAACCGGAGGTCGCATTACAATCCGAGAACGACACATCACATTGTGAGCATGCTCTGACCTCGGGGCCGGTTCGAGACGCCACTTTCAGTGCCTTTTACTTTAACCGTGCAATTTGCTGCAGAGATGTTCACTCCTGGACATGAGCCATGTGGATACCAACTGAGTCGGAAACCTGTGCGGGAATCGACGAGAAGCGATTCAATAAATTTTGCTAACTTCCATGGTGCTTATTGGAAATGCAGTTTCTGTTCAAGTCAATCGAAAAGGCAGTTTCTGAACATAGTAACAGAAGTCAAAAGGTAATTACCTCACCCCACCCCCACTCCGCACGAGGTGCTAACTGCCCTTGAGTGCTTTTTGATCTCGATGTGAAGAGCTCACACGCCTCTGAGTCACCTTCAAGTCTCTGTTTGCGGAGTGAATCACAAAGAAGGACTTTTACCAGAGCTGCAACCGCCTCACTTCCCCACTCGCTCTCCCCTTTTACATTTTCCTGCTCGTCAGTGATTTAAAGAAAACCAAATGGATGCGATGTCATTCTGTAGCCTCTCTGTCGACTCCTCCGTTTCAGTTCCAACATGGCTTAGATCTCGGGGCGCACCTTAATATTAGCGGCGCTATGAAAGCACAAGTTCAAAGGTTCCTCTGAGAGTGTAAATTATTTCATTGCTGTTGCTGATTGAATGAGCCACTAACGTGCGAACTGCCCCAAAATATGATTCAGGAATCTGGTACCAACTCTCGCGCGTTGAATAACGACAGACAGCTTCCAAATGAGGCCTTTCAGAGACGACTTTGGGGTACATTTGACAGAAAGACAAGTTCAGGAATCCGTGGTGCGCTGTGACACCAGCGCAGCAGCTTCTTCCCTGCCTTTGAACCGGGCCGCCTGCGCAAGGAATGCAAATGCGGTACTGCTTTTCGTGGAAGGATCAGAACGCGGCAAGGACACTCTCAAACAGAATGGCATATGCATCAGAACCAGGTAGGAGAAAACCTTTATAATGCTTTACACAGTAATTAAATGGAGTTGCCTTACATTTCACTACGAGAGCAGATTCTTTCAAGCAAATTCGAAGGCAGGTTTGCAGATGGGAAAGCAAGCAAGAAAGCTCCGTTCTTGTCCCTGTAAAAGGCTGCAGTTGAGGAACAATGCAGTTCCTGCCCAGGTTCGAACTGGGGACCTTTCGCGTGTTAGGCGAACGTGATGACCACTACACTACAGAAACCAGCCGCGGTCGCCGCCCTCCGGCGCAGTGGCATCCAGCACTGAAAGTTGAAGCCATTCTCCGTTTCACCTTTCTGTTTCCAATCGCTCGTTGTTGTCCAGCGTAATTGACATCTTGACAACGTTCAAAAAAGACACGTGAAATTGATGACAATATATAGACAATGATTTCGTCAATGTTTGGACCGTAGGGCGAGGTGGAATAAGCTGGGACGACTTTCCCTGCAGCGTAACGGCTGCGATATGATCTTATGGAAGGGTTGTAAACTGAGTATTTCTGTGTTTTACCCAAATTGGGGTGAGTTGAAAACTCGAGAGCATAGGTTTAAGGTGAGTGGGCTGAAATTGACAAACGACCTGAGGCACATTTCCCACACAGAAGGTTGTGCGTGTATGGAATGAGCTCCCAGAGGAAGTGGAGGAGGCTATTACACTTAGAAAATTGCAAAGGTAATCGGATGAGTTTCTGGACAGGATGGGTTTCGAGGGATTGGGGCCAAATGCTGGGGAACGGGACTTGTTTAATTTTGGTTATGTGGTGAGCATGGATGAGATACACCTAAATATCTGTTTCCACGCCGTGTACCCCCATAACGTCTTGTTGCTAACACTGGCTTTAAAGGATTACTTTTTAGCGGAGTTTTCCATCGCAGTCTGAGGCACAATCGTTTAGTCTGTTCGACTGCTCACGGGAAAGGTAGTATTGTGAAACACTGCAGATACGAACGACTTCCTTAATTTTGCCCCGACTGACCATACTCCGTGAAATTTTCCCAGACCTCAATTGAGGAGTTTTGCTGCTCGAAGTTACCTCAGAAACCCTGTTAACTCGTAATGTGCTGAGCGAATCGCAAAACAGAAAGCATATTTCACGGAACACAAACAAAACTGGCATGCCGAATGCATTTTCAGACAGAGAGATGCATGAATGCTAAATGTGTCACAGTCCGAGGGCATGAGTCATAAAGTAATCTCACAACTAACAACAGGGCAATTCCAAACTACTCTTTCAAACATACTGCAGCGTTAGTGCACCACCACTTTCCAGACAATGCTGAAAAGAGAGATAGAAAGAACATCATAAGAACGGGCCATAAAAAGTGAATTTCACCAATCACAGTCTCGATTAGATTACCTTTTCCTTCTGATGTCTCCAGGACGGAAATGAAGGAAATGGGAGAAATTCAATAACATATGACACCCAAATTCATTGGAACGATTTTCCCATTGGACAGAAAACCAAATAACGACGAGTCGAGTCACCGCAGGACTTTGTTTCACAACAGCGATGAAATAATAGTCTCCATTCGGTTCCAGTAAAAGCACAAATTGCCTGGAACAGCAGAGCTGTTTGCGATTTTCCGCGCGGGAGGCGAACGCGATCATGACAGCAGAGACACTTGGACACTTCGGTCAAATAACCATGAGCTGCTAGACATTACTACAATTTCGATTCTTGCTTTGCTAAATGATTTCACACATTGCTCGAAACAGGACGACTTTCACGTTTACACGGAACACGAAACACACCTGACTACAGGGAAAATGCACAAAGCTGAGCAGGCCGTGTTCCACATCAAACCGTGCAGCATTTATTCAGTCACTGTGTCTGTTTTGCAGAAGAAGGGTTAAAAGAATGTTTTCCACCCTAAAACCGGAGGTCGCATTGCAATCCGAGAACGACAGATCACATTGTGAGCATGCTGTGACCTCGGGGCCGGTCGAGACGCCACTTTCCGTGCCTTTTACTTTAACCGTGCAATTTGCTGCAGAGATGTTCACTCCTGGACATGAGCCACGTGGATACCAACTGAGTCGGAAACCTGTGCGGGAATCGACGAGAAGCGATTCAATAAATTTAGCTAACTTCCATGGTGCTTATTGGAAATGCAGTTTCTGTTCAAGTCAATCGAAAAGGCAGTTTCTGAACATAGTAACAGAAATCAAAAGGTAATTACCTCACCCCACCCCCACTCCGGAAGAGGTGCTAACTGCCCTTGAGTGCTTTTTGATCTCGATGTGAAGAGCTCACACGCCTCTGAGTCACCTTCAAGTCTCTGTTTGCGGAGTGAATCACAAAGAAGGACTTTTACCAGAGCTGCAACCGCCTCACTTCCCCACTCGCTCTCCCCTTTTACATTTTCCTGCTCGTCAGTGATTTAAAGAAAACCAAATGGATGCGATGTCATTCTGTAGCCTCTCTGTCGATTCCTCCGTTTCAGTTCCAACATGGCTTAGATCTCGGGGCGCACCTTAATATTAGCGGCGCTATGAAAGCACAAGTTCAAAGGTTCCTCTGAGAGTGTAAATTATTTCATTGCTGTTGCTGATTGAATGAGCCACTAACGTGCGAACTGCCCCAAAATATGATTCAGGAATCTGGTACCAACTCTCGCGCGTTGAATAACGACAGACAGCTTCCAAATGAGGCCTTTCAGAGACGACTTTGGGGTACATTTGACAGACAGACAAGTTCAGGAATCCGTGGTGCGCTGTGACACCAGCGCAGCAGCTTCTTCCCTGCCTTTGAACCGGGCCGCCTGCGCAAGGAATGCAAATGCGGTACTGCTATTCGTGGAAGGATCAGAACGCGGCAAGGACACTCTCAAACAGAATGGCATATGCATCAGAACCAGGTTGGAGAAAAACTTTATAATGCTTTACACAGTAATTAAATGGAGTTGCCTTACATTTCACGACGAGAGCAGATTCTTTCAAGCAAATTCGAAGGCATGTTTGCAGATGGGAAAGCAAGCAAGAAAGCTCCGTTCTTGTCCATGTAAAAGGCTGCAGTTGACGAACAAAGCAGTTTCGGCCCAGCTTCGAACTGGGGACCTTTCGCGTGTTAGGCGAGCGTGATGACCACTACACTACAGAAACCAACTGCGGTCGCCGCACTGCGGCGCAGTGGCATCCAGCACTGAAAGTTGAAGCCATTCTCCGTTTCACCTTTCTGTTTCCAATCGCTCGTTGTTGTCCAGCGTAATTGACATCTTGAAAACGTTAAAAAAGACACGTGAAATTGATGACAATATATAGACAATGATTTCGTCAATGTTTGGACCGTAGGGCGAGGTGGAATAAGCTGGGACGACTTTCCCTGCAGCGTAACGGCTGCGATATGATCTTATGGAAGGGTTGTAAACTGAGTATTTCTGTGTTTTACCCAAATTGGGGTGAGTTGAAAACTCGAGAGCATAGGTTTAAGGTGAGTGGGCTGAAATTGACAAACGACCTGAGGCACATTTCCCACACAGAAGGTTGTGCGTGTATGGAATGAGCTCCCAGAGGAAGTGGAGGAGGCTATTACACTCAGAAAATTGCAAAGGTAATCGGATGAGTTTCTGGACAGGATGGGTTTAGAGGGATTGGGGCCAAATGCTGGGGAACGGGACATGTTTAATTTTGGTTATGTGGTGAGCATGGATGAGATACACCTAAATATCTGTTTCCACGCCGTGTACCCCCATAACGTCTTGTTGCTAACACTGGCTTTAAAGGATTACTTTTTAGCGGAGTTTTCCATCGCAGTCTGTGGCACAATCGTTTAGTCTGTTCGACTGCTCACGGGAAAGGTAGTATTGTGAAACACTGCAGAAACGAACGACTTCCTTAATTTTGCCCCGACTGACCATACTCCGTGAAATTTTCCCAGACCTCAATTGAGGAGTTTTGCTGCTCGAAGTTACCTCAGAAACCCTGTTAACTCGTAATGTGCTGAGCGAATCGCAAAACAGAAAGCATTTTTCACGGAACACAAACAAAACTGGCATGCCGAATGCATTTTCAGACAGAGAGATGCATGAATGCTAAATGTGTCACAGTCCGAGGGCATGAGTCATAAAGTAATCTCACAACTAACAACAGGGCAATTCCAAACTACTCTTTCAAACATACTGCAGCGTTAGTGCACCACCACTTTCCAGACAATGCTGAAAAGAGAGATAGAAAGAACATCATAAGAACGGGCCATAAAAAGTGAATTTCACCAATCACAGTCTCGATTAGATTACCTTTTCCTTCTGATGTCTCCAGGACGGAAATGAAGGAAATGGGAGAAATTCAATAACATATGACACCGAAATTCATTGGAACGATTTTCCCATTGGACAGAAAACCAAATAACGACGAGTCGAGTCACCGCAGGACTTTGTTTCACAACAGCGATGAAATAATAGTCTCCATTCGGTTCCAGTAAAAGCACAAATTGCCTGGAACAGCAGAGGTGTTTGCGATTTTCCGCGCGGGAGGCGAACGCGATCATGACAGCAGAGACACTTGGACACTTCGGTCAAATAACCATGAGCTGCTAGACATTACTACAATTTCGATTCTTGCTTTGCTAAATGATTTCACACATTGCTCGAAACAGGACGACTTTCACGTTTACACGGAACACGAAACACACCTGACTACAGGGAAAATGCACAAAGCTGAGCAGGCAGTGTTCCACATCAAACCGTGCAGCATTTATTCAGTCACTGTGTCTGTTTTGCAGAAGAAGGGTTAAAAGAATGTTTTCCACCCTAAAACCGGAGGTCGCATTACAATCCGAGAACGACAGATCACATTGTGAGCATGCTCTGACCTCGGGGCCGGTTCGAGACGCCACTTTCCGTGCCTTTTACTTTAACCGTGCAATTTGCTGCAGAGATGTTCACTCCTGGACATGAGCCACGTGGATACCAACTGAGTCGGAAACCTGTGCGGGAATCGACGAGAAGCGATTCAATAAATTTAGCTAACTTCCATGGTGCTTATTGGAAATGCAGTTTCTGTTCAAGTCAATCGAAAAGGCAGTTTCTGAACATAGTAACAGAAATCAAAAGGTAATTACCTCACCCCACCCCCACTCCGGAAGAGGTGCTAACTGCCCTTGAGTGCTTTTTGATCTCGATGTGAAGAGCTCACACGCCTCTGAGTCACCTTCAAGTCTCTGTTTGCGGAGTGAATCACAAAGAAGGACTTTTACCAGAGCTGCAACCGCCTCACTTCCCCACTCGCTCTCCCCTTTTACATTTTCCTGCTCGTCAGTGATTTAAAGAAAACCAAATGGATGCGATGTCATTCTGTAGCCTCTCTGTCGATTCCTCCGTTTCAGTTCCAACATGGCTTAGATCTCGGGGCGCACCTTAATATTAGCGGCGCTATGAAAGCACAAGTTCAAAGGTTCCTCTGAGAGTGTAAATTATTTCATTGCTGTTGCTGATTGAATGAGCCACTAACGTGCGAACTGCCCCAAAATATGATTCAGGAATCTGGTACCAACTCTCGCGCGTTGAATAACGACAGACAGCTTCCAAATGAGGCCTTTCAGAGACGACTTTGGGGTACATTTGACAGACAGACAAGTTCAGGAATCCGTGGTGCGCTGTGACACCAGCGCAGCAGCTTCTTCCCTGCCTTTGAACCGGGCCGCCTGCGCAAGGAATGCAAATGCGGTACTGCTTTTCGTGGAAGGATCAGAACGCGGCAAGGACACTCTCAAACAGAATGGCATATGCATCAGAACCAGGTTGGAGAAAAACTTTATAATGCTTTACACAGTAATTAAATGGAGTTGCCTTACATTTCACGACGAGAGCAGATTCTTTCAAGCAAATTCGAAGGCAGGTTTGCAGATGGGAAAGCAAGCAAGAAAGCTCCGTTCTTGTCCATGTAAAAGGCTGCAGTTGACGAACAAAGCAGTTTCTGCCCAGTTTCGAACTGGGGACCTTTCGCGTATTAGGCGAACGTGATAACCACTACACTACAGAAACCAGCCGCGGTGGCCGCCCTGCGGCGCAGTGGCATCCAGCACTGAAAGTTGAAGCCATTCTCCGTTTCACCTTTCTATTTCCAATCGCTCGTTGTTGTCCAGCGTAATTGACATCTTGAAAACGATAAAAAAAAACGACACGTGAAATTGATGACAATATATAGACAATGATTTCGTCAATGTTTGGACCGTAGGGCGAGGTGGAATAAGCTGGGACGACTTTCCCTGCAGCGTAACGGCTGCGATATGATCTTATGGAAGGGTTGTAAACTGAGTATTTCTGTGTTTTACCCAAATTGGGGTGAGTTGAAAACTCGAGAGCATAGGTTTAAGGTGAGTGGACTGAAATTGACAAACGACCTGAGGCACATTTCCCACACAGAAGGTTGTGCGTGTATGGAATGAGCTCCCAGAGGAAGTGGAGGAGGCTATTACACTTAGAAAATTGCAAAGGTAATCGGATGAGTTTCTGGACAGGATGGGTTTAGAGGGATTGGGGCCAAATGCTGGGGAACAGGACTTGTTTAATTTTGGTTATGTGGTGAGCATGGATGAGATACACCTAAATATCTGTTTCCACGCCGTGTACCCCCATAACGTCTTGTTGCTAACACTGGCTTTAAAGGATTACTTTTTAGCGGAGTTTTCCATCGCAGTCTGTGGCACAATCGTTTAGTCTGTTCGACTGCTCACGGGAAAGGTAGTATTGTGAAACACTGCAGATACGAACGACTTCCTTAATTTTGCCCCGACTGACCATACTCCGTGAAATTTTCCCAGACCTCAATTGAGGAGTTTTGCTGCTCGAAGTTACCTCAGAAACCCTGTTAACTCGTAATGTGCTGAGCGAATCGCAAAACAGAAAGCATTTTTCACGGAACACAAACAAAACTGGCATGCCGAATGCATTTTCAGACAGAGAGATGCATGAATGCTAAATGTGTCACAGTCCGAGGGCATGAGTCATAAAGTAATCTCACAACTAACAACAGGGCAATTCCAAACTACTCTTTCAAACATACTGCAGCGTTAGTGCACCACCACTTTCCAGACAATGCTGAAAAGAGAGATAGAAAGAACATCATAAGAACGGGCCATAAAAAGTGAATTTCACCAATCACAGTCTCGATTAGATTACCTTTTCCTTCTGATGTCTCCAGGACGGAAATGAAGGAAATGGGAGAAATTCAATAACATATGACACCGAAATTCATTGGAACGATTTTCCCATTGGACAGAAAACCAAATAACGACGAGTCGAGTCACCGCAGGACTTTGTTTCACAACAGCGATGAAATAATAGTCTCCATTCGGTTCCAGTAAAAGCACAAATTGCCTGGAACAGCAGAGGTGTTTGCGATTTTCCGCGCGGGAGGCGAACGCGATCATGACAGCAGAGACACTTGGACACTTCGGTCAAATAACCATGAGCTGCTAGACATTACTACAATTTCGATTCTTGCTTTGCTAAATGATTTCACACATTGCTCGAAACAGGACGACTTTCACGTTTACACGGAACACGAAACACACCTGACTACAGGGAAAATGCACAAAGCTGAGCAGGCCGTGTTCCACATCAAACCGTGCAGCATTTATTCAGTCACTGTGTCTGTTTTGCAGAAGAAGGGTCCCAAAGAATGTTCTCCACCCTAAAACCGGAGGTCGCATTACAATCCGAGAACGACAGATCACATTGTGAGCATGCTTTGACCTCGGGGCCGGTTCGAGACGCCACTTTCAGTGCCTTTTACTTTAACCGTGCAATTTGCTGCAGAGATGTTCACTCCTGGACATGAGCCACGTGGATACCAACTGAGTCGGAAACCTGTGCGGGAATCGACGAGAAGCGATTCAATAAATTTTGTTAACTTCCATGGTGCTTATTGGAAATGCAGTTTCTGTTCAAGTCAATCGAAAAGGCAGTTTCTGAACATAGTAACAGAAGTCAAAAGGTAATTACCTCACCCCACCCCCACTCCGGAAGAGGTGCTAACTGCCCTTGAGTGCTTTTTGATCTCGATGTGAAGAGCTCACACGCCTCTGAGTCACCTTCAAGTCTCTGTTTGCGGAGTGAATCACAAAGAAGGACTTTTACCAGAGCTGCAACCGCCTCACTTCCCCACTCGCTCTCCCCTTTTACATTTTCCTGCTCGTCAGTGATTTAAAGAAAACCAAATGGATGCGATGTCATTCTGTAGCCTCTCTGTCGATTCCTCCGTTTCAGTTCCAACATGGCTTAGATCTCGGAGCGCACCTTAATATTAGCGGCGCTATGAAAGCACAAGTTCAAAGGTTCCTCTGAGAGTGTAAATTATTTCATTGCTGTTGCTGATTGAATGAGCCACTAACGTGCGAACTGCCCCAAAATATGATTCAGGAATCTGGTACCAACTCTCGCGCGTTGAATAACGACAGACAGCTTCCAAATGAGGCCTTTCAGAGACGACTTTGGGGTACATTTGACAGACAGACAAGTTCAGGAATCCGTGGTGCGCTGTGACACCAGCGCAGCAGCTTCTTCCCTGCCTTTGAACCGGGCCGCCTGCGCAAGGAATGCAAATGCGGTACTGCTATTCGTGGAAGGATCAGAACGCGGCAAGGACACTCTCAAACAGAATGGCATATGCATCAGAACCAGGTTGGAGAAAAACTTTATAATGCTTTACACAGTAATTAAATGGAGTTGC
This sequence comes from Chiloscyllium punctatum, assembly GCF_047496795.1. Classification (NCBI taxonomy): domain Eukaryota; kingdom Metazoa; phylum Chordata; class Chondrichthyes; order Orectolobiformes; family Hemiscylliidae; genus Chiloscyllium; species Chiloscyllium punctatum. Next base: position 15,488,474 of record NC_092762.1, on the reverse strand, counting down.
CTTACATTTCACGACGAGAGCAGATTCTTTCAAGCAAATTCGAAGGCAAGTTTGCAGATGGGAAAGCAAGCAAGAAAGCTCCGTTCTTGTCCATGTAAAAGGCTGCAGTTGACGAACAAAGCAGTTTCGGCCCAGCTTCGAACTGGGGACCTTTCGCGTGGTAGGCGAACGTGATAACCACTACACTACAGAAACCAGCCGCGGTCGCCGCCCTGCGGCGCAGTGGCATCCAGCACTGAAAGTTGAAGCCATTCTCCGTTTCACCTTTCTGTTTCCAATCGCTCGTTGTTGTCCAGCGTAATTGACATCTTGAAAACGTTAAAAAAGACACGTGAAATTGATGACAATATATAGACAATGATTTCGTCAATGTTTGGACCGTAGGGCGAGGTGGAATAAGCTGGGACGACTTTCCCTGCAGCGTAACGGCTGCGATATGATCTTATGGAAGGGTTGTAAACTGAGTATTTCTGTGTTTTACCCAAATTGGGGTGAGTTGAAAACTCGAGAGCATAGGTTTAAGGTGAGTGGGCTGAAATTGACAAACGACCTGAGGCACATTTCCCACACAGAAGGTTGTGCGTGTATGGAATGAGCTCCCAGAGGAAGTGGAGGAGGCTATTACACTCAGAAAATTGCAAAGGTAATCGGATGAGTTTCTGGACAGGATGGGTTTAGAGGGATTGGGGCCAAATGCTGGGGAACGGGACTTGTTTAATATTGGTTATGTGGTGAGCATGGATGAGATACACCTAAATATCTGTTTCCACGCCGTGTACCCCCATAACGTCTTGTTGCTAACACTGGCTTTAAAGGATTACTTTTTAGCGGAGTTTTCCATCGCAGTCTGTGGCACAATCGTTTAGTCTGTTCGACTTCTCACGGGAAAGGTAGTATTGTGAAACACTGCAGAAACGAACGACTTCCTTAATTTTGCCCCGACTGACCATACTCCGTGAAATTTTCCCAGACCTCAATTGAGGAGTTTTGCTGCTCGAAGTTACCTCAGAAACCCTGTTAACTCGTAATGTGCTGAGCGAATCGCAAAACAGAAAGCATTTAACACGGAACACAAACAAAACTGGCATGCCGAATGCATTTTCAGACAGAGAGATGCATGAATGCTAAATGTGACACAGTCCGAGGGCATGAGTCATAAAGTAATCTCACAACTAACAACAGGGCAATTCCAAACTACTCTTTCAAACATACTGCAGCGTTAGTGCACCACCAACTTTCCAGACAATGCTGAAAAGAGAGATAGAAAGAACATCATAAGAACGGGCCATAAAAAGTGAATTTCACCAATAACAGTCCCGATTAGATTACCTTTTCCTTCTGATGACTCCAGGACGGAAATGGGAGAAATTCAATAACATATGACACCCAAATTCATTGGAACGATTTTCCCATTGGACAGAAAACCAAATAACGACGAGTCGAGTCACCGTAGGACTTTGTTTCACAACAGCGATGAAATAATAGTCTCCATTCGGTTCCAGTAAAAGCACAAATTGCCTGGAACAGCAGAGGTGTTTGCGATTTTCCGCGCGGGAGGCGAACGCGATCATGACAGCAGAGACACTTGGACACTTCGGTCAAATAACCATGAGCTGCTAGACATTACTACAATTTCGATTCTTGCTTTGCTAAATGATTTCACACATTGCTCGAAACAGGACGACTTTCACGTTTACACGGAACACGAAACACACCTGACTACAGGGAAAATGCACAAAGCTGAGCAGGCCGTGTTCCACATCAAACCGTGCAGCATTTATTCAGTCACTGTGTCTGTTTTGCAGAAGAAGGGTCCCAAAGAATGTTCTCCACCCTAAAACCGGAGGTCGCATTACAATCCGAGAACGACAGATCACATTGTGAGCATGCTCTGACCTCGGGGCCGGTTCGAGATGCCACTTTCCGTGCCTTTTACTTTAACCGTGCAATTTGCTGCAGAGATGTTCACTCCTGGACATGAGCCACGTGGATACCAACTGAGTCGGAAACCTGTGCGGGAATCGATGAGAAGCGATTCAATAAATTTTGTTAACTTCCATGGTGCTTATTGGAAATGCAGTTTCTGTTCAAGTCAATCGAAAAGGCAGTTTCTGAACATAGTAACAGAAGTCAAAAGGTAATTACCTCACCCCACCCCCACTCCGGAAGAGGTGCTAACTGCCCTTGAGTGCTTTTTGATCTCGATGTGAAGAGCTCACACGCCTCTGAGTCACCTTCAAGTCTCTGTTTGCGGAGTGAATCACAAAGAAGGACTTTTACCAGAGCTGCAACCGCCTCACTTCCCCACTCGCTCTCCCCGTTTACATTTTCCTGCTCGTCAGTGATTTAAGGAAAACCAAATGGATGCGATGTCATTCTGTAGCCTCTCTGTCGATTCCTCCGTTTCAGTTCCAACATGGCTTAGATCTCGGGGCGCACCTTAATATTAGCGGCTATATGAAAACACAAGTTCAAAGGTTCCTCTGAGAGTGTAAATTATTTCATTGCTGTTGCTGATTGAATGAGCCACTAACGTGCGAACTGCCCCAAAATATGATTCAGGAATCTGGAACCAACTCTCGCGCGTTGAATAACGACAGACAGCTTCCAAATGAGGCCTTTCAGAGACGACTTTGGGGTACATTTGACAGACAGACAAGTTCAGGAATCTGTGGTGCGCTGTGACACCAGCGCAGCAGCTTCTTCCCTGCCTTTGAACCGGGCCGCCTGCGCAAGGAATGCCAATGCGGTACTGCTTTTCGTGGAAGGATCAGAACGCGGCAAGGACACTCTCAAACAGAATGGCTAATGCATCAGAAGCAGGTTGGAGAAAAACTTTATAATGCTTTACACAGTAATTAAATGGAGTTGCCTTACATTTCACGACGAGAGCAGATTCTTTCAAGCAAATTCGAAGGCATGTTTGCAGATGGGAAAGCAAGCAAGAAAGCTCCGTTCTTGTCCATGTAAAAGGCTGCAGTTGACGAACAAAGCAGTTTCGGCCCAGCTTCGAACTGGGGACCTTTCGCGTGTTAGGCGAGCGTGATGACCACTACACTACAGAAACCAACTGCGGTCGCCGCACTGCGGCGCAGTGGCATCCAGCACTGAAAGTTGAAGCCATTCTCCGTTTCACCTTTCTGTTTCCAATCGCTCGTTGTTGTCCAGCGTAATTGACATCTTGAAAACGTTAAAAAAGACACGTGAAATTGATGACAATATATAGACAATGATTTCGTCAATGTTTGGACCGTAGGGCGAGGTGGAATAAGCTGGGACGACTTTCCCTGCAGCGTAACGGCTGCGATATGATCTTATGGAAGGGTTGTAAACTGAGTATTTCTGTGTTTTACCCAAATTGGGGTGAGTTGAAAACTCGAGAGCATAGGTTTAAGGTGAGTGGGCTGAAATTGACAAACGACCTGAGGCACATTTCCCACACAGAAGGTTGTGCGTGTATGGAATGAGCTCCCAGAGGAAGTGGAGGAGGCTATTACACTCAGAAAATTGCAAAGGTAATCGGATGAGTTTCTGGACAGGATGGGTTTAGAGGGATTGGGGCCAAATGCTGGGGAACGGGACATGTTTAATTTTGGTTATGTGGTGAGCATGGATGAGATACACCTAAATATCTGTTTCCACGCCGTGTACCCCCATAACGTCTTGTTGCTAACACTGGCTTTAAAGGATTACTTTTTAGCGGAGTTTTCCATCGCAGTCTGTGGCACAATCGTTTAGTCTGTTCGACTGCTCACGGGAAAGGTAGTATTGTGAAACACTGCAGAAACGAACGACTTCCTTAATTTTGCCCCGACTGACCATACTCCGTGAAATTTTCCCAGACCTCAATTGAGGAGTTTTGCTGCTCGAAGTTACCTCAGAAACCCTGTTAACTCGTAATGTGCTGAGCGAATCGCAAAACAGAAAGCATTTTTCACGGAACACAAACAAAACTGGCATGCCGAATGCATTTTCAGACAGAGAGATGCATGAATGCTAAATGTGTCACAGTCCGAGGGCATGAGTCATAAAGTAATCTCACAACTAACAACAGGGCAATTCCAAACTACTCTTTCAAACATACTGCAGCGTTAGTGCACCACCACTTTCCAGACAATGCTGAAAAGAGAGATAGAAAGAACATCATAAGAACGGGCCATAAAAAGTGAATTTCACCAATCACAGTCTCGATTAGATTACCTTTTCCTTCTGATGTCTCCAGGACGGAAATGAAGGAAATGGGAGAAATTCAATAACATATGACACCGAAATTCATTGGAACGATTTTCCCATTGGACAGAAAACCAAATAACGACGAGTCGAGTCACCGCAGGACTTTGTTTCACAACAGCGATGAAATAATAGTCTCCATTCGGTTCCAGTAAAAGCACAAATTGCCTGGAACAGCAGAGGTGTTTGCGATTTTCCGCGCGGGAGGCGAACGCGATCATGACAGCAGAGACACTTGGACACTTCGGTCAAATAACCATGAGCTGCTAGACATTACTACAATTTCGATTCTTGCTTTGCTAAATGATTTCACACATTGCTCGAAACAGGACGACTTTCACGTTTACACGGAACACGAAACACACCTGACTACAGGGAAAATGCACAAAGCTGAGCAGGCAGTGTTCCACATCAAACCGTGCAGCATTTATTCAGTCACTGTGTCTGTTTTGCAGAAGAAGGGTTAAAAGAATGTTTTCCACCCTAAAACCGGAGGTCGCATTACAATCCGAGAACGACAGATCACATTGTGAGCATGCTCTGACCTCGGGGCCGGTTCGAGACGCCACTTTCCGTGCCTTTTACTTTAACCGTGCAATTTGCTGCAGAGATGTTCACTCCTGGACATGAGCCACGTGGATACCAACTGAGTCGGAAACCTGTGCGGGAATCGACGAGAAGCGATTCAATAAATTTAGCTAACTTCCATGGTGCTTATTGGAAATGCAGTTTCTGTTCAAGTCAATCGAAAAGGCAGTTTCTGAACATAGTAACAGAAATCAAAAGGTAATTACCTCACCCCACCCCCACTCCGGAAGAGGTGCTAACTGCCCTTGAGTGCTTTTTGATCTCGATGTGAAGAGCTCACACGCCTCTGAGTCACCTTCAAGTCTCTGTTTGCGGAGTGAATCACAAAGAAGGACTTTTACCAGAGCTGCAACCGCCTCACTTCCCCACTCGCTCTCCCCTTTTACATTTTCCTGCTCGTCAGTGATTTAAAGAAAACCAAATGGATGCGATGTCATTCTGTAGCCTCTCTGTCGATTCCTCCGTTTCAGTTCCAACATGGCTTAGATCTCGGGGCGCACCTTAATATTAGCGGCGCTATGAAAGCACAAGTTCAAAGGTTCCTCTGAGAGTGTAAATTATTTCATTGCTGTTGCTGATTGAATGAGCCACTAACGTGCGAACTGCCCCAAAATATGATTCAGGAATCTGGTACCAACTCTCGCGCGTTGAATAACGACAGACAGCTTCCAAATGAGGCCTTTCAGAGACGACTTTGGGGTACATTTGACAGACAGACAAGTTCAGGAATCCGTGGTGCGCTGTGACACCAGCGCAGCAGCTTCTTCCCTGCCTTTGAACCGGGCCGCCTGCGCAAGGAATGCAAATGCGGTACTGCTTTTCGTGGAAGGATCAGAACGCGGCAAGGACACTCTCAAACAGAATGGCATATGCATCAGAACCAGGTTGGAGAAAAACTTTATAATGCTTTACACAGTAATTAAATGGAGTTGCCTTACATTTCACGACGAGAGCAGATTCTTTCAAGCAAATTCGAAGGCAGGTTTGCAGATGGGAAAGCAAGCAAGAAAGCTCCGTTCTTGTCCATGTAAAAGGCTGCAGTTGACGAACAAAGCAGTTTCTGCCCAGTTTCGAACTGGGGACCTTTCGCGTATTAGGCGAACGTGATAACCACTACACTACAGAAACCAGCCGCGGTGGCCGCCCTGCGGCGCAGTGGCATCCAGCACTGAAAGTTGAAGCCATTCTCCGTTTCACCTTTCTATTTCCAATCGCTCGTTGTTGTCCAGCGTAATTGACATCTTGAAAACGATAAAAAAAAACGACACGTGAAATTGATGACAATATATAGACAATGATTTCGTCAATGTTTGGACCGTAGGGCGAGGTGGAATAAGCTGGGACGACTTTCCCTGCAGCGTAACGGCTGCGATATGATCTTATGGAAGGGTTGTAAACTGAGTATTTCTGTGTTTTACCCAAATTGGGGTGAGTTGAAAACTCGAGAGCATAGGTTTAAGGTGAGTGGACTGAAATTGACAAACGACCTGAGGCACATTTCCCACACAGAAGGTTGTGCGTGTATGGAATGAGCTCCCAGAGGAAGTGGAGGAGGCTATTACACTTAGAAAATTGCAAAGGTAATCGGATGAGTTTCTGGACAGGATGGGTTTAGAGGGATTGGGGCCAAATGCTGGGGAACAGGACTTGTTTAATTTTGGTTATGTGGTGAGCATGGATGAGATACACCTAAATATCTGTTTCCACGCCGTGTACCCCCATAACGTCTTGTTGCTAACACTGGCTTTAAAGGATTACTTTTTAGCGGAGTTTTCCATCGCAGTCTGTGGCACAATCGTTTAGTCTGTTCGACTGCTCACGGGAAAGGTAGTATTGTGAAACACTGCAGATACGAACGACTTCCTTAATTTTGCCCCGACTGACCATACTCCGTGAAATTTTCCCAGACCTCAATTGAGGAGTTTTGCTGCTCGAAGTTACCTCAGAAACCCTGTTAACTCGTAATGTGCTGAGCGAATCGCAAAACAGAAAGCATTTTTCACGGAACACAAACAAAACTGGCATGCCGAATGCATTTTCAGACAGAGAGATGCATGAATGCTAAATGTGTCACAGTCCGAGGGCATGAGTCATAAAGTAATCTCACAACTAACAACAGGGCAATTCCAAACTACTCTTTCAAACATACTGCAGCGTTAGTGCACCACCACTTTCCAGACAATGCTGAAAAGAGAGATAGAAAGAACATCATAAGAACGGGCCATAAAAAGTGAATTTCACCAATCACAGTCTCGATTAGATTACCTTTTCCTTCTGATGTCTCCAGGACGGAAATGAAGGAAATGGGAGAAATTCAATAACATATGACACCGAAATTCATTGGAACGATTTTCCCATTGGACAGAAAACCAAATAACGACGAGTCGAGTCACCGCAGGACTTTGTTTCACAACAGCGATGAAATAATAGTCTCCATTCGGTTCCAGTAAAAGCACAAATTGCCTGGAACAGCAGAGGTGTTTGCGATTTTCCGCGCGGGAGGCGAACGCGATCATGACAGCAGAGACACTTGGACACTTCGGTCAAATAACCATGAGCTGCTAGACATTACTACAATTTCGATTCTTGCTTTGCTAAATGATTTCACACATTGCTCGAAACAGGACGACTTTCACGTTTACACGGAACACGAAACACACCTGACTACAGGGAAAATGCACAAAGCTGAGCAGGCCGTGTTCCACATCAAACCGTGCAGCATTTATTCAGTCACTGTGTCTGTTTTGCAGAAGAAGGGTCCCAAAGAATGTTCTCCACCCTAAAACCGGAGGTCGCATTACAATCCGAGAACGACAGATCACATTGTGAGCATGCTTTGACCTCGGGGCCGGTTCGAGACGCCACTTTCAGTGCCTTTTACTTTAACCGTGCAATTTGCTGCAGAGATGTTCACTCCTGGACATGAGCCACGTGGATACCAACTGAGTCGGAAACCTGTGCGGGAATCGACGAGAAGCGATTCAATAAATTTTGTTAACTTCCATGGTGCTTATTGGAAATGCAGTTTCTGTTCAAGTCAATCGAAAAGGCAGTTTCTGAACATAGTAACAGAAGTCAAAAGGTAATTACCTCACCCCACCCCCACTCCGGAAGAGGTGCTAACTGCCCTTGAGTGCTTTTTGATCTCGATGTGAAGAGCTCACACGCCTCTGAGTCACCTTCAAGTCTCTGTTTGCGGAGTGAATCACAAAGAAGGACTTTTACCAGAGCTGCAACCGCCTCACTTCCCCACTCGCTCTCCCCTTTTACATTTTCCTGCTCGTCAGTGATTTAAAGAAAACCAAATGGATGCGATGTCATTCTGTAGCCTCTCTGTCGATTCCTCCGTTTCAGTTCCAACATGGCTTAGATCTCGGAGCGCACCTTAATATTAGCGGCGCTATGAAAGCACAAGTTCAAAGGTTCCTCTGAGAGTGTAAATTATTTCATTGCTGTTGCTGATTGAATGAGCCACTAACGTGCGAACTGCCCCAAAATATGATTCAGGAATCTGGTACCAACTCTCGCGCGTTGAATAACGACAGACAGCTTCCAAATGAGGCCTTTCAGAGACGACTTTGGGGTACATTTGACAGACAGACAAGTTCAGGAATCCGTGGTGCGCTGTGACACCAGCGCAGCAGCTTCTTCCCTGCCTTTGAACCGGGCCGCCTGCGCAAGGAATGCAAATGCGGTACTGCTATTCGTGGAAGGATCAGAACGCGGCAAGGACACTCTCAAACAGAATGGCATATGCATCAGAACCAGGTTGGAGAAAAACTTTATAATGCTTTACACAGTAATTAAATGGAGTTGCCTTACATTTCACGACGAGAGCAGATTCTTTCAAGCAAATTCGAAGGCAAGTTTGCAGATGGGAAAGCAAGCAAGAAAGCTCCGTTCTTGTCCATGTAAAAGGCTGCAGTTGACGAACAAAGCAGTTTCGGCCCAGCTTCGAACTGGGGACCTTTCGCGTGGTAGGCGAACGTGATAACCACTACACTACAGAAACCAGCCGCGGTCGCCGCCCTGCGGCGCAGTGGCATCCAGCACTGAAAGTTGAAGCCATTCTCCGTTTCACCTTTCTGTTTCCAATCGCTCGTTGTTGTCCAGCGTAATTGACATCTTGAAAACGTTAAAAAAGACACGTGAAATTGATGACAATATATAGACAATGATTTCGTCAATGTTTGGACCGTAGGGCGAGGTGGAATAAGCTGGGACGACTTTCCCTGCAGCGTAACGGCTGCGATATGATCTTATGGAAGGGTTGTAAACTGAGTATTTCTGTGTTTTACCCAAATTGGGGTGAGTTGAAAACTCGAGAGCATAGGTTTAAGGTGAGTGGGCTGAAATTGACAAACGACCTGAGGCACATTTCCCACACAGAAGGTTGTGCGTGTATGGAATGAGCTCCCAGAGGAAGTGGAGGAGGCTATTACACTCAGAAAATTGCAAAGGTAATCGGATGAGTTTCTGGACAGGATGGGTTTAGAGGGATTGGGGCCAAATGCTGGGGAACGGGACTTGTTTAATATTGGTTATGTGGTGAGCATGGATGAGATACACCTAAATATCTGTTTCCACGCCGTGTACCCCCATAACGTCTTGTTGCTAACACTGGCTTTAAAGGATTACTTTTTAGCGGAGTTTTCCATCGCAGTCTGTGGCACAATCGTTTAGTCTGTTCGACTTCTCACGGGAAAGGTAGTATTGTGAAACACTGCAGAAACGAACGACTTCCTTAATTTTGCCCCGACTGACCATACTCCGTGAAATTTTCCCAGACCTCAATTGAGGAGTTTTGCTGCTCGAAGTTACCTCAGAAACCCTGTTAACTCGTAATGTGCTGAGCGAATCGCAAAACAGAAAGCATTTAACACGGAACACAAACAAAACTGGCATGCCGAATGCATTTTCAGACAGAGAGATGCATGAATGCTAAATGTGACACAGTCCGAGGGCATGAGTCATAAAGTAATCTCACAACTAACAACAGGGCAATTCCAAACTACTCTTTCAAACATACTGCAGCGTTAGTGCACCACCAACTTTCCAGACAATGCTGAAAAGAGAGATAGAAAGAACATCATAAGAACGGGCCATAAAAAGTGAATTTCACCAATAACAGTCCCGATTAGATTACCTTTTCCTTCTGATGACTCCAGGACGGAAATGGGAGAAATTCAATAACATATGACACCCAAATTCATTGGAACGATTTTCCCATTGGACAGAAAACCAAATAACGACGAGTCGAGTCACCGTAGGACTTTGTTTCACAACAGCGATGAAATAATAGTCTCCATTCGGTTCCAGTAAAAGCACAAATTGCCTGGAACAGCAGAGGTGTTTGCGATTTTCCGCGCGGGAGGCGAACGCGATCATGACAGCAGAGACACTTGGACACTTCGGTCAAATAACCATGAGCTGCTAGACATTACTACAATTTCGATTCTTGCTTTGCTAAATGATTTCACACATTGCTCGAAACAGGACGACTTTCACGTTTACACGGAACACGAAACACACCTGACTACAGGGAAAATGCACAAAGCTGAGCAGGCCGTGTTCCACATCAAACCGTGCAGCATTTATTCAGTCACTGTGTCTGTTTTGCAGAAGAAGGGTCCCAAAGAATGTTCTCCACCCTAAAACCGGAGGTCGCATTACAATCCGAGAACGACAGATCACATTGTGAGCATGCTCTGACCTCGGGGCCGGTTCGAGATGCCACTTTCCGTGCCTTTTACTTTAACCGTGCAATTTGCTGCAGAGATGTTCACTCCTGGACATGAGCCACGTGGATACCAACTGAGTCGGAAACCTGTGCGGGAATCGATGAGAAGCGATTCAATAAATTTTGTTAACTTCCATGGTGCTTATTGGAAATGCAGTTTCTGTTCAAGTCAATCGAAAAGGCAGTTTCTGAACATAGTAACAGAAGTCAAAAGGTAATTACCTCACCCCACCCCCACTCCGGAAGAGGTGCTAACTGCCCTTGAGTGCTTTTTGATCTCGATGTGAAGAGCTCACACGCCTCTGAGTCACCTTCAAGTCTCTGTTTGCGGAGTGAATCACAAAGAAGGACTTTTACCAGAGCTGCAACCGCCTCACTTCCCCACTCGCTCTCCCCGTTTACATTTTCCTGCTCGTCAGTGATTTAAGGAAAACCAAATGGATGCGATGTCATTCTGTAGCCTCTCTGTCGATTCCTCCGTTTCAGTTCCAACATGGCTTAGATCTCGGGGCGCACCTTAATATTAGCGGCTATATGAAAACACAAGTTCAAAGGTTCCTCTGAGAGTGTAAATTATTTCATTGCTGTTGCTGATTGAATGAGCCACTAACGTGCGAACTGCCCCAAAATATGATTCAGGAATCTGGAACCAACTCTCGCGCGTTGAATAACGACAGACAGCTTCCAAATGAGGCCTTTCAGAGACGACTTTGGGGTACATTTGACAGACAGACAAGTTCAGGAATCTGTGGTGCGCTGTGACACCAGCGCAGCAGCTTCTTCCCTGCCTTTGAACCGGGCCGCCTGCGCAAGGAATGCCAATGCGGTACTGCTTTTCGTGGAAGGATCAGAACGCGGCAAGGACACTCTCAAACAGAATGGCTAATGCATCAGAAGCAGGTTGGAGAAAAACTTTATAATGCTTTACACAGTAATTAAATGGAGTTGCCTTACATTTCACTACGAGAGCAGATTCTTTCAAACAAATTCGAAGGCAAGTTTGCAGATGGGAAAGCAAGCAAGAAAGCTCCGTTCTTGTCCATGTAAAAGGCTGCAGTTGACGAACAAAGCAGTTTCGGCCCAGTCTCGAACTGGGGACCTTTCACGTGTTAGGCGAGCGTGAAGACCACTACACTACAGAAACCAACCGCGGTCGTCGCCCTGCGGCGCAGTGGCATCCAGCACTGAAAGTTGAAGCCATTCTCCGTTTCACCTTTCTGTTTCCAATCGCTCGTTGTTGTCCAGCGTAATTGACACGTGAAATTGATGACAATATATAGACAATGATTTCGTCAATGTTTGGACCGTAGGGCGAGGTGGAATAAGCTGGGACGACTTGCCATGCAGCGTAACGGCTGCGATATGATCTTATGGAAGGGTTGTAAACTGAGTATTTCTGTGTTTTACCCAAATTGGGGTGAGTTGAAAACTCGAGAGCATCGGTTTAAGGTGAGTGGGCTGAAATTGACAAACGACCTGAGGCACATTTCCCACACAGAAGGTTGTGCGTGTATGGAATGAGCTCCCAGAGGAAGTGGAGGAGGCTATTACACTCAGAAAATTGCAAAGGTAATCGGATGAGTTTCTGGACAGGATGGGTTTCGAGGGATTGGGGCCAAATGCTGGGGAACGGGACTTGTTTAATTTTGGTTATGTGGTGAGCATGGATGAGATACACCTAAATATCTGTTTCCACGCCGTGTACCCCCATAACGTCGTGTTGCTAACACTGGCTGTAAAGGATTACTTTTTAGCGGAGTTTTCCATCGCAGTCTGTGGCACAATCGTTTAGTCTGTTCGACTTCTCACGGGAAAGGTAGTATTGTGAAACACTGCAGAAACGAACGACTTCCTTAATTTTGCCCCGACTGACCATACTCCGTGAAATTTTCCCAGACCTCAATTGAGGAGTTTTGCTGCTCGAAGTTACCTCAGAAACCCTGTTAACTCGTAATGTGCTGAGCGAATCGCAAAACAGAAAGCATTTAACACGGAACACAAACAAAACTGGCATGCCGAATGCATTTTCAGACAGAGAGATGCATGAATGCTAAATGTGACACAGTCCGAGGGCATGAGTCATAAAGTAATCTCACAACTAACAACAGGGCAATTCCAAACTACTCCTTCAAACATACTGCAGCGTTAGTGCACCACCAACTTTCCAGACAATGCTGAAAAGAGAGACAGAAAGAACATCATAAGAACGGGCCATAAAAAGTGAATTTCACCAATAACAGTCCCGAATAGATTACCTTTTCCTTCTGATGACTCCAGGACGGAAATGGGAGAAATTCAATAACATATGACACCGAAATTCATTGGAACGATTTTCCCATTGGACAGAAAACCAAATAACGACGAGTCGAGTCACCGCAGGACTTTGTTTCACAACAGCGATGAAATAATAGTCTCCATTCGGTTCCAGTAAAAGCACAAATTGCCTGGAACAGCAGAGCTGTTTGCGATTTTCCGCGCGGGAGGCGAACGCGATCATGACAGCAGAGACACTTGGACACTTCGGTCAAATAACCATGAGCTGCTAGACATTACTACAATTTCGATTCTTGCTTTGCTAAATGATTTCACACATTGCTCGAAACAGGACGACTTTCACGTTTACACGGAACACGAAACACACCTGACTACAGGGAAAATGCACAAAGCTGAGCAGGCCGTGTTCCACATCAAACCGTGCAGCATTTATTCAGTCACTGTGTCTGTTTTGCAGAAGAAGGGTCCCAAAGAATGTTCTCCACCCTAAAACCGGAGGTCGCATTACAATCCGAGAACGACAGATCACATTGTGAGCATGCTCTGACCTCGGGGCCGGTTCGAGACGCCACTTTCCGTGCCTTTTACTTTAACCGTGCAATTTGCTGCAGAGATGTTCACTCCTGGACATGAGCCACGTGGATACCAACTGAGTCGGAAACCTGTGCGGGAATCGACGAGAAGCGATTCAATAAATTTTGTTAACTTCCATGGTGCTTATTGGAAATGCAGTTTCTGTTCAAGTCAATCGAAAAGGCAGTTTCTGAACATAGTAACAGAAGTCAAAAGGTAATTACCTCACCCCACCCCCACTCCGGAAGAGGTGCTAACTGCCCTTGAGTGCTTTTTGATCTCGATGTGAAGAGCTCACACGCCTCTGAGTCACCTTCAAGTCTCTGTTTGCGGAGTGAATCACAAAGAAGGACTTTTACCAGAGCTGCAACCGCCTCACTTCCCCACTCGCTCACCCCGTTTACATTTTCCTGCTCGTCAGTGATTTAAGGAAAACCAAATGGATGCGATGTCATTCTGTAGCCTCTCTGTCGATTCCTCCGTTTCAGTTCCAACATGGCTTAGATCTCGGGGCGCACCTTAATATTAGCGGCGCTATGAAAGCACAAGTTCAAAGGTTCCTCTGAGAGTGTAAATTATTTCATTGCTGTTGCTGATTGAATGAGCCACTAACGTGCGAACTGCCCCAAAATATGATTCAGGAATCTGGTACCAACTCTCGCGCGTTGAATAACGACAGACAGCTTCCAAATGAGGCCTTTCAGAGACGACTTTGGGGTACATTTGACAGACAGACAAGTTCAGGAATCCGTGGTGCGCTGTGACACCAGCGCAGCAGCTTCTTCCCTGCCTTTGAACCGGGCCGCCTGCGCAAGGAATGCCAATGCGGTACTGCTTTTCGTGGAAGGATCAGAACGCGGCAAGGACACTCTCAAACAGAATGGCATATGCATCAGAACCAGGTTGGAGAAAAACTTTATAATGCTTTACACAGTAATTAAATGGAGTTGCCTTACATTTCACTACGAGAGCAGATTCTTTCAAGCAAATTCGAAGGCAAGTTTGCAGATGGGAAAGCAAGCAAGAAAGCTCCGTTCTTGTCCATGTAAAAGGCTGCAGTTGACGAACAAAGCAGTTTCTGCCCAGTTTCGAACTGGGGACCTTTCGCGTGTTAGGCGAGCGTGAAGACCACTACACTACAGAAACCAGCCGCGGTCGCCGCCCTGCGGCGCAGTGGCATCCAGCACTGAAAGTTGACGCCATTCTCCGTTTCACCTTTCTGTTTCCAATCGCTCGTTGTTGTCCAGCGTAATTGACATCTTGAAAACGTTAAAAAAGACACGTGAAATTGATGACAATATATAGACAATGATTTCGTCAATGTTTGGACCGTAGGGCGAGGTGGAATAAGCTGGGACGACTTTCCCTGCAGCGTAACGGCTGCGATATGATCTTATGGAAGGGTTGTAAACTGAGTATTTCTGTGTTTTACCCAAATTGGGGTGAGTTGAAAACTCGAGAGCATCGGTTTAAGGTGAGTGGGCTGAAATTGACAAACGACCTGAGGCACATTTCCCACACAGAAGGTTGTGCGTGTATGGAATGAGCTCCCAGAGGAAGTGGAGGAGGCTATTACACTCAGAAAATTGCAAAGGTAATCGGATGAGTTTCTGGACAGGATGGGTTTAGAGGGATTGGGGCCAAATGCTGGGGAACGGGACTTGTTTAATTTTGGTTATGTGGTGAGCATGGATGAGATACACCTAAATATCTGTTTCCACGCCGTGTACCCCCATAACGTCGTGTTGCTAACACTGGCTGTAAAGGATTACTTTTTAGCGGAGTTTTCCATCGCAGTCTGTGGCACAATCGTTTAGTCTGTTCGACTTCTCACGGGAAAGGTAGTATTGTGAAACACTGCAGAAACGAACGACTTCCTTAATTTTGCCCCGACTGACCATACTCCGTGAAATTTTCCCAGACCTCAATTGAGGAGTTTTGCTGCTCGAAGTTACCTCAGAAACCCTGTTAACTCGTAATGTGCTGAGCGAATCGCAAAACAGAAAGCATTTAACACGGAACACAAACAAAACTGGCATGCCGAATGCATTTTCAGACAGAGAGATGCATGAATGCTAAATGTGACACAGTCCGAGGGCATGAGTCATAAAGTAATCTCACAACTAACAACAGGGCAATTCCAAACTACTCCTTCAAACATACTGCAGCGTTAGTGCACCACCAACTTTCCAGACAATGCTGAAAAGAGAGACAGAAAGAACATCATAAGAACGGGCCATAAAAAGTGAATTTCACCAATAACAGTCCCGAATAGATTACCTTTTCCTTGTGATGACTCCAGGACGGAAATGGGAGAAATTCAATAACATATGACACCGAAATTCATTGGAACGATTTTCCCATTGGACAGAAAACCAAATAACGACGAGTCGAGTCACCGCAGGACTTTGTTTCACAACAGCGATGAAATAATAGTCTCCATTCGGTTCCAGTAAAAGCACAAATTGCCTGGAACAGCAGAGCTGTTTGCGATTTTCCGCGCGGGAGGCGAACGCGATCATGACAGCAGAGACACTTGGACACTTCGGTCAAATAACCATGAGCTGCTAGACATTACTACAATTTCGATTCTTGCTTTGCTAAATGATTTCACACATTGCTCGAAACAGGACGACTTTCACGTTTACACGGAACACGAAACACACCTGACTACAGGGAAAATGCACAAAGCTGAGCAGGCCGTGTTCCACATCAAACCGTGCAGCATTTATTCAGTCACTGTGTCTGTTTTGCAGAAGAAGGGTCCCAAAGAATGTTCTCCACCCTAAAACCGGAGGTCGCATTACAATCCGAGAACGACAGATCACATTGTGAGCATGCTCTGACCTCGGGGCCGGTTCGAGACGCCACTTTCCGTGCCTTTTACTTTAACCGTGCAATTTGCTGCAGAGATGTTCACTCCTGGACATGAGCCACGTGGATACCAACTGAGTCGGAAACCTGTGCGGGAATCGACGAGAAGCGATTCAATAAATTTTGTTAACTTCCATGGTGCTTATTGGAAATGCAGTTTCTGTTCAAGTCAATCGAAAAGGCAGTTTCTGAACATAGTAACAGAAGTCAAAAGGTAATTACCTCACCCCACCCCCACTCCGGAAGAGGTGCTAACTGCCCTTGAGTGCTTTTTGATCTCGATGTGAAGAGCTCACACGCCTCTGAGTCACCTTCAAGTCTCTGTTTGCGGAGTGAATCACAAAGAAGGACTTTTACCAGAGCTGCAACCGCCTCACTTCCCCACTCGCTCACCCCGTTTACATTTTCCTGCTCGTCAGTGATTTAAGGAAAACCAAATGGATGCGATGTCATTCTGTAGCCTCTCTGTCGATTCCTCCGTTTCAGTTCCAACATGGCTTAGATCTCGGGGCGCACCTTAATATTAGCGGCGCTATGAAAGCACAAGTTCAAAGGTTCCTCTGAGAGTGTAAATTATTTCATTGCTGTTGCTGATTGAATGAGCCACTAACGTGCGAACTGCCCCAAAATATGATTCAGGAATCTGGTACCAACTCTCGCGCGTTGAATAACGACAGACAGCTTCCAAATGAGGCCTTTCAGAGACGACTTTGGGGTACATTTGACAGACAGACAAGTTCAGGAATCCGTGGTGCGCTGTGACACCAGCGCAGCAGCTTCTTCCCTGCCTTTGAACCGGGCCGCCTGCGCAAGGAATGCCAATGCGGTACTGCTTTTCGTGGAAGGATCAGAACGCGGCAAGGACACTCTCAAACAGAATGGCATATGCATCAGAACCAGGTTGGAGAAAAACTTTATAATGCTTTACACAGTAATTAAATGGAGTTGCCTTACATTTCACTACGAGAGCAGATTCTTTCAAGCAAATTCGAAGGCAAGTTTGCAGATGGGAAAGCAAGCAAGAAAGCTCCGTTCTTGTCCATGTAAAAGGCTGCAGTTGACGAACAAAGCAGTTTCTGCCCAGTTTCGAACTGGGGACCTTTCGCGTGTTAGGCGAGCGTGAAGACCACTACACTACAGAAACCAGCCGCGGTCGCCGCCCTGCGGCGCAGTGGCATCCAGCACTGAAAGTTGACGCCATTCTCCGTTTCACCTTTCTGTTTCCAATCGCTCGTTGTTGTCCAGCGTAATTGACATCTTGAAAACGTTAAAAAAGACACGTGAAATTGATGACAATATATAGACAATGATTTCGTCAATGTTTGGACCGTAGGGCGAGGTGGAATAAGCTGGGACGACTTTCCCTGCAGCGTAACGGCTGCGATATGATCTTATGGAAGGGTTGTAAACTGAGTATTTCTGTGTTTTACCCAAATTGGGGTGAGTTGAAAACTCGAGAGCATCGGTTTAAGGTGAGTGGGCTGAAATTGACAAACGACCTGAGGCACATTTCCCACACAGAAGGTTGTGCGTGTATGGAATGAGCTCCCAGAGGAAGTGGAGGAGGCTATTACACTCAGAAAATTGCAAAGGTAATCGGATGAGTTTCTGGACAGGATGGGTTTAGAGGGATTGGGGCCAAATGCTGGGGAACGGGACTTGTTTAATTTTGGTTATGTGGTGAGCATGGATGAGATACACCTAAATATCTGTTTCCACGCCGTGTACCCCCATAACGTCGTGTTGCTAACACTGGCTGTAAAGGATTACTTTTTAGCGGAGTTTTCCATCGCAGTCTGTGGCACAATCGTTTAGTCTGTTCGACTTCTCACGGGAAAGGTAGTATTGTGAAACACTGCAGAAACGAACGACTTCCTTAATTTTGCCCCGACTGACCATACTCCGTGAAATTTTCCCAGACCTCAATTGAGGAGTTTTGCTGCTCGAAGTTACCTCAGAAACCCTGTTAACTCGTAATGTGCTGAGCGAATCGCAAAACAGAAAGCATTTAACACGGAACACAAACAAAACTGGCATGCCGAATGCATTTTCAGACAGAGAGATGCATGAATGCTAAATGTGACACAGTCCGAGGGCATGAGTCATAAAGTAATCTCACAACTAACAACAGGGCAATTCCAAACTACTCCTTCAAACATACTGCAGCGTTAGTGCACCACCAACTTTCCAGACAATGCTGAAAAGAGAGACAGAAAGAACATCATAAGAACGGGCCATAAAAAGTGAATTTCACCAATAACAGTCCCGAATAGATTACCTTTTCCTTCTGATGACTCCAGGACGGAAATGGGAGAAATTCAATAACATATGACACCGAAATTCATTGGAACGATTTTCCCATTGGACAGAAAACCAAATAACGACGAGTCGAGTCACCGCAGGACTTTGTTTCACAACAGCGATGAAATAATAGTCTCCATTCGGTTCCAGTAAAAGCACAAATTGCCTGGAACAGCAGAGCTGTTTGCGATTTTCCGCGCGGGAGGCGAACGCGATCATGACAGCAGAGACACTTGGACACTTCGGTCAAATAACCATGAGCTGCTAGACATTACTACAATTTCGATTCTTGCTTTGCTAAATGATTTCACACATTGCTCGAAACAGGACGACTTTCACGTTTACACGGAACACGAAACACACCTGACTACAGGGAAAATGCACAAAGCTGAGCAGGCCGTGTTCCACATCAAACCGTGCAGCATTTATTCAGTCACTGTGTCTGTTTTGCAGAAGAAGGGTCCCAAAGAATGTTCTCCACCCTAAAACCGGAGGTCGCATTACAATCCGAGAACGACAGATCACATTGTGAGCATGCTCTGACCTCGGGGCCGGTTCGAGACGCCACTTTCCGTGCCTTTTACTTTAACCGTGCAATTTGCTGCAGAGATGTTCACTCCTGGACATGAGCCACGTGGATACCAACTGAGTCGGAAACCTGTGCGGGAATCGACGAGAAGCGATTCAATAAATTTTGTTAACTTCCATGGTGCTTCTTGGAAATGCAGTTTCTGTTCAAGTCAATCGAAAAGGCAGTTTCTGAACATAGTAACAGAAGTCAAAAGGTAATTACCTGACCCCACCCCCACTCCGGAAGAGGTGCTAACTGCCCCTGAGTGCTTTTTGATCTCGATGTGAAGAGCTCACACGCCTCTGAGTCACCTTCAAGTCTCTGTTTGCGGAGTGAATCACAAAGAAGGACTTTTACCAGAGCTGCAACCGCCTCACTTCCCCACTCGCTCACCCCGTTTACATTTTCCTGCTCGTCAGTGATTTAAGGAAAACCAAATGGGTACGATGTCATTCTGTAGCCTCTCTGTCGATTCCTCCGTTTCAGTTCCAACATGGCTTAGATCTCGGGGCGCACCTTAATATTAGCGGCGCTATGAAAGCACAAGTTCAAAGGTTCCTCTGAGAGTGTAAATTATTTCATTGCTGTTGCTGATTGAATGAGCCACTAACGTGCGAACTGCCCCAAAATATGATTCAGGAATCTGGTACCAACTCTCGCGCGTTGAATAACGACAGACAGCTTCCAAATGAGGCCTTTCAGAGACGACTTTGGGGTACATTTGACAGACAGACAATTTCAGGAATCCGTGGTGCGCTGTGACACCAGCGCAGCAGCTTCTTCCCTGCCTTTGAACCGGGCCGCCTGCGCAAGGAATGCCAATGCGGTACTGCTTTTCGTGGAAGGATCAGAACGCGGCAAGGACACTCTCAAACAGAATGGCATATGCATCAGAACCAGGTTGGAGAAAAACTTTATAATGCTTTACACAGTAATTAAATGGAGTTGCCTTACATTTCACTACGAGAGCAGATTCTTTCAAGCAAATTCGAAGGCAAGTTTGCAGATGGGAAAGCAAGCAAGAAAGCTCCGTTCTTGTCCATGTAAAAGGCTGCAGTTGACGAACAAAGCAGTTTCGGCCCAGCTTCGAACTGGGGACCTTTCGCGTGTTAGGCGAGCGTGATAACCACAACACTACAGAAACCAACTACGGTCGCCGCCCTGCGGCGCAGTGGCATGCAGCACTGAAAGTTGAAGCCATTCTCCGTTTCACCTTTCTGTTTCCAATCGCTCGTTGTTGTCCAGCGTAATTGAAATCTTGAAAACGTTAAAAAAGACACGTGAAATTGATGACAATATATAGACAATGATTTCGTCAATGTTTGGACCGTAGGGCGAGGTGGAATAAGCTGGGACGACTTTCCCTGCAGCGTAACGGCTGCGATATGATCTTATGGAAGGGTTGTAAACTGAGTATTTCTGTGTTTTACCCAAATTGGGGTGAGTTGAAAACTCGAGAGCATAGGTTTAAGGTGAGTGGGCTGAAATTGACAAACGACCTGAGGCACATTTCCCACACAGAAGGTTGTGCGTGTATGGAATGAGCTCCCAGAGGAAGTGGAGGAGGCTATTACACTCAGAAAATTGCAAAGGTAATCGGATGAGTTTCTGGACAGGATGGGTTTAGAGGGATTGGGGCCAAATGCTGGGGAACGGGACTTGTTTAATTTTGGTTATGTGGTGAGCATGGATGAGATACACCTAAATATCTGTTTCCACGCCGTGTACCCCCATAACGTCTTGTTGCTAACACTGGCTTTAAAGGATTACTTTTTAGCGGAGTTTTCCATCGCAGTCTGTGGCACAATCGTTTAGTCTGTTCGACTGCTCACGGGAAAGGTAGTATTGTGAAACACTGCAGAAACGAACGACTTCCTTAATTTTGCCCCGACTGACCATACTCCGTGAAATTTTCCCAGACCTCAATTGAGGAGTTTTGCTGCTCGAAGTTACCTCAGAAACCCTGTTAACTCGCAATGTGCTGAGCGAATCGCAAAACAGAAAGCATTTTTCACGGAACACAAACAAAACTGGCATGCCGAATGCATTTTCAGACAGAGAGATGCATGAATGCTAAATGTGTCACAGTCCGAGGGCATGAGTCATAAAGTAATCTCACAACTAACAACAGGGCAATTCCAAACTACTCTTTCAAACATACTGCAGCGTTAGTGCACCACCACTTTCCAGACAATGCTGAAAAGAGAGATAGAAAGAACATCATAAGAACGGGCCATAAAAAGTGAATTTCACCAATCACAGTCTCGATTAGATTACCTTTTCCTTCTGATGTCTCCAGGACGGAAATGAAGGAAATGGGAGAAATTCAATAACATATGACACCGAAATTCATTGGAACGATTTTCCCATTGGACAGAAAACCAAATAACGACGAGTCGAGTCACCGCAGGACTTTGTTTCACAACAGCGATGAAATAATAGTCTCCATTCGGTTCCAGTAAAAGCACAAATTGCCTGGAACAGCAGAGGTGTTTGCGATTTTCCGCGCGGGAGGCGAACGCGATCATGACAGCAGAGACACTTGGACACTTCGGTCAAATAACCATGAGCTGCTAGACATTACTACAATTTCGATTCTTGCTTTGCTAAATGATTTCACACATTGCTCGAAACAGGACGACTTTCACGTTTACACGGAACACGAAACACACCTGACTACAGGGAAAATGCACAAAGCTGAGCAGGCAGTGTTCCACATCAAACCGTGCAGCATTTATTCAGTCACTGTGTCTGTTTTGCAGAAGAAGGGTTAAAAGAATGTTTTCCACCCTAAAACCGGAGGTCGCATTACAATCCGAGAACGACAGATCACATTGTGAGCATGCTCTGACCTCGGGGCCGTTTCGAGACGCCACTTTCCGTGCCTTTTACTTTAAGCGTGCAATTTGCTGCAGAGATGTTCACTCCTGGACATGAGCCACGTGGATACCAACTGAGTCGGAAACCTGTGCGGGAATCGACGAGAAGCGATTCAATAAATTTAGCTAACTTCCATGGTGCTTATTGGAAATGCAGTTTCTGTTCAAGTCAATCGAAAAGGCAGTTTCTGAACATAGTAACAGAAATCAAAAGGTAATTACCTCACCCCACCCCCACTCCGGAAGAGGTGCTAACTGCCCTTGAGTGCTTTTTGATCTCGATGTGAAGAGCTCACACGCCTCTGAGTCACCTTCAAGTCTCTGTTTGCGGAGTGAATCACAAAGAAGGACTTTTACCAGAGCTGCAACCGCCTCACTTCCCCACTCGCTCTCCCCTTTTACATTTTCCTGCTCGTCAGTGATTTAAAGAAAACCAAATGGATGCGATGTCATTCTGTAGCCTCTCTGTCGATTCCTCCGTTTCAGTTCCAACATGGCTTAGATCTCGGGGCGCACCTTAATATTAGCGGCGCTATGAAAGCACAAGTTCAAAGGTTCCTCTGAGAGTGTAAATTATTTCATTGCTGTTGCTGATTGAATGAGCCACTAACGTGCGAACTGCCCCAAAATATGATTCAGGAATCTGGTACCAACTCTCGCGCGTTGAATAACGACAGACAGCTTCCAAATGAGGCCTTTCAGAGACGACTTTGGGGTACATTTGACAGACAGACAAGTTCAGGAATCCGTGGTGCGCTGTGACACCAGCGCAGCAGCTTCTTCCCTGCCTTTGAACCGGGCCGCCTGCGCAAGGAATGCAAATGCGGTACTGCTTTTCGTGGAAGGATCAGAACGCGGCAAGGACACTCTCAAACAGAATGGCATATGCATCAGAACCAGGTTGGAGAAAAACTTTATAATGCTTTACACAGTAATTAAATGGAGTTGCCTTACATTTCACGACGAGAGCAGATTCTTTCAAGCAAATTCGAAGGCAGGTTTGCAGATGGGAAAGCAAGCAAGAAAGCTCCGTTCTTGTCCATGTAAAAGGCTGCAGTTGACGAACAAAGCAGTTTCTGCCCAGTTTCGAACTGGGTACCTTTCGCGTATTAGGCGAACGTGAGAACCACTACACTACAGAAACCAGCCGCGGTGGCCGCCCTGCGGCGCAGTGGCATCCAGCACTGAAAGTTGAAGCCATTCTCCGTTTCACCTTTCTATTTCCAATCGCTCGTTGTTGTCCAGCGTAATTGACATCTTGAAAACGATAAAAAAATACGACACGTGAAATTGATGACAATATATAGACAATGATTTCGTCAATGTTTGGACCGTAGGGCGAGGTGGAATAAGCTGGGACGACTTTCCCTGCAGCGTAACGGCTGCGATATGATCTTATGGAAGGGTTGTAAACTGAGTATTTCTGTGTTTTACCCAAATTGGGGTGAGTTGAAAACTCTAGAGCATAGGTTTAAGGTGAGTGGACTGAAATTGACAAACGACCTGAGGCACATTTCCCACACAGAAGGTTGTGCGTGTATGGAATGAGCTCCCAGAGGAAGTGGAGGAGGCTATTACACTTAGAAAATTGCAAAGGTAATCGGATGAGTTTCTGGACAGGATGGGTTTAGAGGGATTGGGGCCAAATGCTGGGGAACGGGACTTGTTTAATTTTGGTTATGTGGTGAGCATGGATGAGATACACCTAAATATCTGTTTCCACGCTGTGTACCCCCATAACGTCTTGTTGCTAACACTGGCTTTAAAGGATTACTTTTCAGCGGAGTTTTCCATCGCAGTCTGTGGCACAATCGTTTAGTCTGTTCGACTGCTCACGGGAAAGGTAGTATTGTGAAACACTGCAGATACGAACGACTTCCTTAATTTTGCCCCGACTGACCATACTCCGTGAAATTTTCCCAGACCTCAATTGAGGAGTTTTGCTGCTCGAAGTTACCTCAGAAACCCTGTTAACTCGTAATGTGCTGAGCGAATCGCAAAACAGAAAGCATTTTTCACGGAACACAAACAAAACTGGCATGCCGAATGCATTTTCAGACAGAGAGATGCATGAATGCTAAATGTGTCACAGTCCGAGGGCATGAGTCATAAAGTAATCTCACAACTAACAACAGGGCAATTCCAAACTACTCTTTCAAACATACTGCAGCGTTAGTGCACCACCACTTTCCAGACAATGCTGAAAAGAGAGATAGAAAGAACATCATAAGAACGGGCCATAAAAAGTGAATTTCACCAATAACAGTCCCGATTAGATTACCTTTTCCTTCTGATGACTCCAGGACGGAAATGGGAGAAATTCAATAACATATGACACCGAAATTCATTGGAACGATTTTCCCATTGGACAGAAAACCAAATAACGACGAGTCGAGTCACCGCAGGACTTTGTTTCACAACGGCGATGAAATAATAGTCTCCATTCGGTTCCAGTAAAAGCACAAATCGCTTTGGAACAGCAGAGCTGTTTGCGATTTTCCGCGCGGGAGGCGAACGCGATCATGACAGCAGAGACACTTGGACACTTCGGTCAAACAACCATGAGCTGCTAGACATTACTACAATTTCGATTCTTGCTTTGCTAAATGATTTCACACATTGCTCGAAACAGGACGACTTTCACGTTTACACGGAACACGAAACACACCTGACTACAGGGAAAATGCACAAAGCTGAGCAGGCCGTGTTCCACATCAAACCGTGCAGCATTTATTCAGTCACTGTGTCTGTTTTGCAGAAGAAGGGTCCCAAAGAATGTTCTCCACCCTAAAACCGGAGGTCGCATTACAATCCGAGAACGACAGATCACATTGTGAGCATGCTCTGACCTCGGGGCCGGTTCGAGACGCCACTTTCCGTGCCTTTTACTTTAACCGTGCAATTTGCTGCAGAGATGTTCACTCCTGGACATGAGCCACGTGGATACCAACTGAGTCGGAAACCTGTGCGGGAATCGACGAGAAGCGATTCAATAAATTTAGCTAACTTCCATGGTGCTTATTGGAAATGCAGTTTCTGTTCAAGTCAATCGAAAAGGCAGTTTCTGAACATAGTAACAGAAATCAAAAGGTAATTACCTCACCCCACCCCCACTCCGGAAGAGGTGCTAACTGCCCTTGAGTGCTTTTTGATCTCGATGTGAAGAGCTCACACGCCTCTGAGTCACCTTCAAGTCTCTGTTTGCGGAGTGAATCACAAAGAAGGACTTTTACCAGAGCTGCAACCGCCTCACTTCCCCACTCGCTCTCCCCTTTTACATTTTCCTGCTCGTCAGTGATTTAAAGAAAACCAAATGGATGCGATGTCATTCTGTAGCCTCTCTGTCGATTCCTCCGTTTCAGTTCCAACATGGCTTAGATCTCGGGGCGCACCTTAATATTAGCGGCGCTATGAAAGCACAAGTTCAAAGGTTCCTCTGAGAGTGTAAATTATTTCATTGCTGTTGCTGATTGAATGAGCCACTAACGTGCGAACTGCCCCAAAATATGATTCAGGAATCTGGTACCAACTCTCGCGCGTTGAATAACGACAGACAGCTTCCAAATGAGGCCTTTCAGAGACGACTTTGGGGTACATTTGACAGACAGACAAGTTCAGGAATCCGTGGTGCGCTGTGACACCAGCGCAGCAGCTTCTTCCCTGCCTTTGAACCGGGCCGCCTGCGCAAGGAATGCAAATGCGGTACTGCTATTCGTGGAAGGATCAGAACGCGGCAAGGACACTCTCAAACAGAATGGCATATGCATCAGAACCAGGTTGGAGAAAAACTTTATAATGCTTTACACAGTAATTAAATGGAGTTGCCTTACATTTCACGACGAGAGCAGATTCTTTCAAGCAAATTCGAAGGCATGTTTGCAGATGGGAAAGCAAGCAAGAAAGCTCCGTTCTTGTCCATGTAAAAGGCTGCAGTTGACGAACAAAGCAGTTTCGGCCCAGCTTCGAACTGGGGACCTTTCGCGTGTTAGGCGAGCGTGATGACCACTACACTACAGAAACCAACTGCATTCGCCGCCCTGCGGCGCAGTGGCATCCAGCACTGAAAGTTGAAGCCATTCTCCGTTTCACCTTTCTGTTTCCAATCGCTCGTTGTTGTCCAGCGTAATTGACATCTTGAAAACGTTAAAAAAGACACGTGAAATTGATGACAATATATAGACAATGATTTCGTCAATGTTTGGACCGTAGGGCGAGGTGGAATAAGCTGGGACGACTTTCCCTGCAGCGTAACGGCTGCGATATGATCTTATGGAAGGGTTGTAAACTGAGTATTTCTGTGTTTTACCCAAATTGGGGTGAGTTGAAAACTCGAGAGCATAGGTTTAAGGTGAGTGGGCTGAAATTGACAAACGACCTGAGGCACATTTCCCACACAGAAGGTTGTGCGTGTATGGAATGAGCTCCCAGAGGAAGTGGAGGAGGCTATTACACTCAGAAAATTGCAAAGGTAATCGGATGAGTTTCTGGACAGGATGGGTTTAGAGGGATTGGGGCCAAATGCTGGGGAACGGGACTTGTTTAATTTTGGTTATGTGGTGAGCATGGATGAGATACACCTAAATATCTGTTTCCACGCCGTGTACCCCCATAACGTCTTGTTGCTAACACTGGCTTTAAAGGATTACTTTTTAGCGGAGTTTTCCATCGCAGTCTGTGGCACAATCGTTTAGTCTGTTCGACTGCTCACGGGAAAGGTAGTATTGTGAAACACTGCAGAAACGAACGACTTCCTTAATTTTGCCCCGACTGACCATACTCCGTGAAATTTTCCCAGACCTCAATTGAGGAGTTTTGCTGCTCGAAGTTACCTCAGAAACCCTGTTAACTCGTAATGTGCTGAGCGAATCGCAAAACAGAAAGCATTTTTCACGGAACACAAACAAAACTGGCATGCCGAATGCATTTTCAGACAGAGAGATGCATGAATGCTAAATGTGTCACAGTCCGAGGGCATGAGTCATAAAGTAATCTCACAACTAACAACAGGGCAATTCCAAACTACTCTTTCAAACATACTGCAGCGTTAGTGCACCACCACTTTCCAGACAATGCTGAAAAGAGAGATAGAAAGAACATCATAAGAACGGGCCATAAAAAGTGAATTTCACCAATCACAGTCTCGATTAGATTACCTTTTCCTTCTGATGTCTCCAGGACGGAAATGAAGGAAATGGGAGAAATTCAATAACATATGACACCGAAATTCATTGGAACGATTTTCCCATTGGACAGAAAACCAAATAACGACGAGTCGAGTCACCGCAGGACTTTGTTTCACAACAGCGATGAAATAATAGTCTCCATTCGGTTCCAGTAAAAGCACAAATTGCCTGGAACAGCAGAGGTGTTTGCGATTTTCCGCGCGGGAGGCGAACGCGATCATGACAGCAGAGACACTTGGACACTTCGGTCAAATAACCATGAGCTGCTAGACATTACTACAATTTCGATTCTTGCTTTGCTAAATGATTTCACACATTGCTCGAAACAGGACGACTTTCACGTTTACACGGAACACGAAACACACCTGACTACAGGGAAAATGCACAAAGCTGAGCAGGCAGTGTTCCACATCAAACCGTGCAGCATTTATTCAGTCACTGTGTCTGTTTTGCAGAAGAAGGGTTAAAAGAATGTTTTCCACCCTAAAACCGGAGGTCGCATTACAATCCGAGAACGACAGATCACATTGTGAGCATGCTCTGACCTCGGGGCCGTTTCGAGACGCCACTTTCCGTGCCTTTTACTTTAACCGTGCAATTTGCTGCAGAGATGTTCACTCCTGGACATGAGCCACGTGGATACCAACTGAGTCGGAAACCTGTGCGGGAATCGACGAGAAGCGATTCAATAAATTTAGCTAACTTCCATGGTGCTTATTGGAAATGCAGTTTCTGTTCAAGTCAATCGAAAAGGCAGTTTCTGAACATAGTAACAGAAATCAAAAGGTAATTACCTCACCCCACCCCCACTCCGGAAGAGGTGCTAACTGCCCTTGAGTGCTTTTTGATCTCGATGTGAAGAGCTCACACGCCTCTGAGTCACCTTCAAGTCTCTGTTTGCGGAGTGAATCACAAAGAAGGACTTTTACCAGAGCTGCAACCGCCTCACTTCCCCACTCGCTCTCCCCTTTTACATTTTCCTGCTCGTCAGTGATTTAAAGAAAACCAAATGGATGCGATGTCATTCTGTAGCCTCTCTGTCGATTCCTCCGTTTCAGTTCCAACATGGCTTAGATCTCGGGGCGCACCTTAATATTAGCGGCGCTATGAAAGCACAAGTTCAAAGGTTCCTCTGAGAGTGTAAATTATTTCATTGCTGTTGCTGATTGAATGAGCCACTAACGTGCGAACTGCCCCAAAATATGATTCAGGAATCTGGTACCAACTCTCGCGCGTTGAATAACGACAGACAGCTTCCAAATGAGGCCTTTCAGAGACGACTTTGGGGTACATTTGACAGACAGACAAGTTCAGGAATCCGTGGTGCGCTGTGACACCAGCGCAGCAGCTTCTTCCCTGCCTTTGAACCGGGCCGCCTGCGCAAGGAATGCAAATGCGGTACTGCTTTTCGTGGAAGGATCAGAACGCGGCAAGGACACTCTCAAACAGAATGGCATATGCATCAGAACCAGGTTGGAGAAAAACTTTATAATGCTTTACACAGTAATTAAATGGAGTTGCCTTACATTTCACGACGAGAGCAGATTCTTTCAAGCAAATTCGAAGGCAGGTTTGCAGATGGGAAAGCAAGCAAGAAAGCTCCGTTCTTGTCCATGTAAAAGGCTGCAGTTGACGAACAAAGCAGTTTCTGCCCAGTTTCGAACTGGGGACCTTTCGCGTATTAGGCGAACGTGATAACCACTACACTACAGAAACCAGCCGCGGTGGCCGCCCTGCGGCGCAGTGGCATCCAGCACTGAAAGTTGAAGCCATTCTCCGTTTCACCTTTCTATTTCCAATCGCTCGTTGTTGTCCAGCGTAATTGACATCTTGAAAACGATAAAAAAAAACGACACGTGAAATTGATGACAATATATAGACAATGATTTCGTCAATGTTTGGACCGTAGGGCGAGGTGGAATAAGCTGGGACGACTTTCCCTGCAGCGTAACGGCTGCGATATGATCTAATGGAAGGGTTGTAAACTGAGTATTTCTGTGTTTTACCCAAATTGGGGTGAGTTGAAAACTCGAGAGCATAGGTTTAAGGTGAGTGGGCTGAAATTGACAAAGGACCTGAGGCACATTTCCCACACAGAAGGTTGTGCGTGTATGGAATGAGCTCCCAGAGGAAGTGGAGGAGGCTATTACACTCAGAAAATTGCAAAGGTAATCGGATGAGTTTCTGGACAGGATGGGTTTAGAGGGATTGGGGCCAAATGCTGGGGAACGGGACTTGTTTAATTTTGGTTATGTGGTGAGCGTGGATGAGATACACCTAAATATCTGTTTCCACGCCGTGTACCCCCATAACGTCTTGTTGCTAACACTGGCTTTAAAGGATTACTTTTTAGCGGAGTTTTCCATCGCAGTCTGTGGCACAATCGTTTAGTCTGTTCGACTGCTCACGGGAAAGGTAGTATTGTGAAACACTGCAGAAACGAACGACTTCCTTAATTTTGCCCCGACTGACCATACTCCGTGAAATTTTCCCAGACCTCAATTGAGGAGTTTTCCTGCTCGAAGTTACCTCAGAAACCCTGTTAACTCGTAATGTGCTGAGCGAATCGCAAAACAGAAAGCATTTTTCACGGAACACAAACAAAACTGGCATGCCGAATGCATTTTCAGACAGAGAGATGCATGAATGCTAAATGTGTCACAGTCCGAGGGCATGAGTCATAAAGTAATCTCACAACTAACAACAGGGCAATTCCAAACTACTCTTTCAAACATACTGCAGCGTTAGTGCACCACCACTTTCCAGACAATGCTGAAAAGAGAGATAGAAAGAACATCATAAGAACGGGCCATAAAAAGTGAATTTCACCAATCACAGTCTCGATTAGATTACCTTTTCCTTCTGATGTCTCCAGGACGGAAATGAAGGAAATGGGAGAAATTCAATAACATATGACACCGAAATTCATTGGAACGATTTTCCCATTGGACAGAAAACCAAATAACGACGAGTCGAGTCACCGCAGGACTTTGTTTCACAACAGCGATGAAATAATAGTCTCCATTCGGTTCCAGTAAAAGCACAAATTGCCTGGAACAGCAGAGCTGTTTGCGATTTTCCGCGCAGGAGGCGAACGCGATCATGACAGCAGAGACACTTGGACACTTTGGTCAAATAACCATGAGCTGCTAGACCTTACTACAATTTCGATTCTTGCTTTGCTAAATGATTTCACACATTGCTCGAAACAGGACGACTTTCACGTTTACACGGAACACGAAACACACCTGACTACAGGGAAAATGCACAAAGCTGAGCAGGCCGTGTTCCACATCAAACCGTGCAGCATTTATTCAGTCACTGTGTCTGTTTTGCAGAAGAAGGGTCCCAAAGAATGTTCTCCACCCTAAAACCGGAGGTCGCATTACAATCCGAGAACGACACATCACATTGTGAGCATGCTCTGACCTCGGGGCCGGTTCGAGACGCCACTTTCAGTGCCTTTTACTTTAACCGTGCAATTTGCTGCAGAGATGTTCACTCCTGGACATGAGCCATGTGGATACCAACTGAGTCGGAAACCTGTGCGGGAATCGACGAGAAGCGATTCAATAAATTTTGCTAACTTCCATGGTGCTTATTGGAAATGCAGTTTCTGTTCAAGTCAATCGAAAAGGCAGTTTCTGAACATAGTAACAGAAGTCAAAAGGTAATTACCTCACCCCACCCCCACTCCGCACGAGGTGCTAACTGCCCTTGAGTGCTTTTTGATCTCGATGTGAAGAGCTCACACGCCTCTGAGTCACCTTCAAGTCTCTGTTTGCGGAGTGAATCACAAAGAAGGACTTTTACCAGAGCTGCAACCGCCTCACTTCCCCACTCGCTCTCCCCTTTTACATTTTCCTGCTCGTCAGTGATTTAAAGAAAACCAAATGGATGCGATGTCATTCTGTAGCCTCTCTGTCGACTCCTCCGTTTCAGTTCCAACATGGCTTAGATCTCGGGGCGCACCTTAATATTAGCGGCGCTATGAAAGCACAAGTTCAAAGGTTCCTCTGAGAGTGTAAATTATTTCATTGCTGTTGCTGATTGAATGAGCCACTAACGTGCGAACTGCCCCAAAATATGATTCAGGAATCTGGTACCAACTCTCGCGCGTTGAATAACGACAGACAGCTTCCAAATGAGGCCTTTCAGAGACGACTTTGGGGTACATTTGACAGAAAGACAAGTTCAGGAATCCGTGGTGCGCTGTGACACCAGCGCAGCAGCTTCTTCCCTGCCTTTGAACCGGGCCGCCTGCGCAAGGAATGCAAATGCGGTACTGCTTTTCGTGGAAGGATCAGAACGCGGCAAGGACACTCTCAAACAGAATGGCATATGCATCAGAACCAGGTAGGAGAAAACCTTTATAATGCTTTACACAGTAATTAAATGGAGTTGCCTTACATTTCACTACGAGAGCAGATTCTTTCAAGCAAATTCGAAGGCAGGTTTGCAGATGGGAAAGCAAGCAAGAAAGCTCCGTTCTTGTCCCTGTAAAAGGCTGCAGTTGAGGAACAAAGCAGTTCCTGCCCAGGTTCGAACTGGGGACCTTTCGCGTGTTAGGCGAACGTGATGACCACTACACTACAGAAACCAGCCGCGGTCGCCGCCCTCCGGCGCAGTGGCATCCAGCACTGAAAGTTGAAGCCATTCTCCGTTTCACCTTTCTGTTTCCAATCGCTCGTTGTTGTCCAGCGTAATTGACATCTTGACAACGTTCAAAAAAGACACGTGAAATTGATGACAATATATAGACAATGATTTCGTCAATGTTTGGACCGTAGGGCGAGGTGGAATAAGCTGGGACGACTTTCCCTGCAGCGTAACGGCTGCGATATGATCTTATGGAAGGGTTGTAAACTGAGTATTTCTGTGTTTTACCCAAATTGGGGTGAGTTGAAAACTCGAGAGCATAGGTTTAAGGTGAGTGGGCTGAAATTGACAAACGACCTGAGGCACATTTCCCACACAGAAGGTTGTGCGTGTATGGAATGAGCTCCCAGAGGAAGTGGAGGAGGCTATTACACTTAGAAAATTGCAAAGGTAATCGGATGAGTTTCTGGACAGGATGGGTTTCGAGGGATTGGGGCCAAATGCTGGGGAACGGGACTTGTTTAATTTTGGTTATGTGGTGAGCATGGATGAGATACACCTAAATATCTGTTTCCACGCCGTGTACCCCCATAACGTCTTGTTGCTAACACTGGCTTTAAAGGATTACTTTTTAGCGGAGTTTTCCATCGCAGTCTGAGGCACAATCGTTTAGTCTGTTCGACTGCTCACGGGAAAGGTAGTATTGTGAAACACTGCAGATACGAACGACTTCCTTAATTTTGCCCCGACTGACCATACTCCGTGAAATTTTCCCAGACCTCAATTGAGGAGTTTTGCTGCTCGAAGTTACCTCAGAAACCCTGTTAACTCGTAATGTGCTGAGCGAATCGCAAAACAGAAAGCATATTTCACGGAACACAAACAAAACTGGCATGCCGAATGCATTTTCAGACAGAGAGATGCATGAATGCTAAATGTGTCACAGTCCGAGGGCATGAGTCATAAAGTAATCTCACAACTAACAACAGGGCAATTCCAAACTACTCTTTCAAACATACTGCAGCGTTAGTGCACCACCACTTTCCAGACAATGCTGAAAAGAGAGATAGAAAGAACATCATAAGAACGGGCCATAAAAAGTGAATTTCACCAATCACAGTCTCGATTAGATTACCTTTTCCTTCTGATGTCTCCAGGACGGAAATGAAGGAAATGGGAGAAATTCAATAACATATGACACCGAAATTCATTGGAACGATTTTCCCATTGGACAGAAAACCAAATAACGACGAGTCGAGTCACCGCAGGACTTTGTTTCACAACAGCGATGAAATAATAGTCTCCATTCGGTTCCAGTAAAAGCACAAATTGCCTGGAACAGCAGAGCTGTTTGCGATTTTCCGCGCGGGAGGCGAACGCGATCATGACAGCAGAGACACTTGGACACTTCGGTCAAATAACCATGAGCTGCTAGACATTACTACAATTTCGATTCTTGCTTTGCTAAATGATTTCACACATTGCTCGAAACAGGACGACTTTCACGTTTACACGGAACACGAAACACACCTGACTACAGGGAAAATGCACAAAGCTGAGCAGGCCGTGTTCCACATCAAACCGTGCAGCATTTATTCAGTCACTGTGTCTGTTTTGCAGAAGAAGGGTTAAAAGAATGTTTTCCACCCTAAAACCGGAGGTCGCATTGCAATCCGAGAACGACAGATCACATTGTGAGCATGCTGTGACCTCGGGGCCGGTCGAGACGCCACTTTCCGTGCCTTTTACTTTAACCGTGCAATTTGCTGCAGAGATGTTCACTCCTGGACATGAGCCACGTGGATACCAACTGAGTCGGAAACCTGTGCGGGAATCGACGAGAAGCGATTCAATAAATTTAGCTAACTTCCATGGTGCTTATTGGAAATGCAGTTTCTGTTCAAGTCAATCGAAAAGGCAGTTTCTGAACATAGTAACAGAAATCAAAAGGTAATTACCTCACCCCACCCCCACTCCGGAAGAGGTGCTAACTGCCCTTGAGTGCTTTTTGATCTCGATGTGAAGAGCTCACACGCCTCTGAGTCACCTTCAAGTCTCTGTTTGCGGAGTGAATCACAAAGAAGGACTTTTACCAGAGCTGCAACCGCCTCACTTCCCCACTCGCTCTCCCCTTTTACATTTTCCTGCTCGTCAGTGATTTAAAGAAAACCAAATGGATGCGATGTCATTCTGTAGCCTCTCTGTCGATTCCTCCGTTTCAGTTCCAACATGGCTTAGATCTCGGGGCGCACCTTAATATTAGCGGCGCTATGAAAGCACAAGTTCAAAGGTTCCTCTGAGAGTGTAAATTATTTCATTGCTGTTGCTGATTGAATGAGCCACTAACGTGCGAACTGCCCCAAAATATGATTCAGGAATCTGGTACCAACTCTCGCGCGTTGAATAACGACAGACAGCTTCCAAATGAGGCCTTTCAGAGACGACTTTGGGGTACATTTGACAGACAGACAAGTTCAGGAATCCGTGGTGCGCTGTGACACCAGCGCAGCAGCTTCTTCCCTGCCTTTGAACCGGGCCGCCTGCGCAAGGAATGCAAATGCGGTACTGCTATTCGTGGAAGGATCAGAACGCGGCAAGGACACTCTCAAACAGAATGGCATATGCATCAGAACCAGGTTGGAGAAAAACTTTATAATGCTTTACACAGTAATTAAATGGAGTTGCCTTACATTTCACGACGAGAGCAGATTCTTTCAAGCAAATTCGAAGGCATGTTTGCAGATGGGAAAGCAAGCAAGAAAGCTCCGTTCTTGTCCATGTAAAAGGCTGCAGTTGACGAACAAAGCAGTTTCGGCCCAGCTTCGAACTGGGGACCTTTCGCGTGTTAGGCGAGCGTGATGACCACTACACTACAGAAACCAACTGCGGTCGCCGCACTGCGGCGCAGTGGCATCCAGCACTGAAAGTTGAAGCCATTCTCCGTTTCACCTTTCGGTTTCCAATCGCTCGTTGTTGTCCAGCGTAATTGACATCTTGAAAACGTTAAAAAAGACACGTGAAATTGATGACAATATATAGACAATGATTTCGTCAATGTTTGGACCGTAGGGCGAGGTGGAATAAGCTGGGACGACTTTCCCTGCAGCGTAACGGCTGCGATATGATCTTATGGAAGGGTTGTAAACTGAGTATTTCTGTGTTTTACCCAAATTGGGGTGAGTTGAAAACTCGAGAGCATAGGTTTAAGGTGAGTGGGCTGAAATTGACAAACGACCTGAGGCACATTTCCCACACAGAAGGTTGTGCGTGTATGGAATGAGCTCCCAGAGGAAGTGGAGGAGGCTATTACACTCAGAAAATTGCAAAGGTAATCGGATGAGTTTCTGGACAGGATGGGTTTAGAGGGATTGGGGCCAAATGCTGGGGAACGGGACATGTTTAATTTTGGTTATGTGGTGAGCATGGATGAGATACACCTAAATATCTGTTTCCACGCCGTGTACCCCCATAACGTCTTGTTGCTAACACTGGCTTTAAAGGATTACTTTTTAGCGGAGTTTTCCATCGCAGTCTGTGGCACAATCGTTTAGTCTGTTCGACTGCTCACGGGAAAGGTAGTATTGTGAAACACTGCAGAAACGAACGACTTCCTTAATTTTGCCCCGACTGACCATACTCCGTGAAATTTTCCCAGACCTCAATTGAGGAGTTTTGCTGCTCGAAGTTACCTCAGAAACCCTGTTAACTCGTAATGTGCTGAGCGAATCGCAAAACAGAAAGCATTTTTCACGGAACACAAACAAAACTGGCATGCCGAATGCATTTTCAGACAGAGAGATGCATGAATGCTAAATGTGTCACAGTCCGAGGGCATGAGTCATAAAGTAATCTCACAACTAACAACAGGGCAATTCCAAACTACTCTTTCAAACATACTGCAGCGTTAGTGCACCACCACTTTCCAGACAATGCTGAAAAGAGAGATAGAAAGAACATCATAAGAACGGGCCATAAAAAGTGAATTTCACCAATCACAGTCTCGATTAGATTACCTTTTCCTTCTGATGTCTCCAGGACGGAAATGAAGGAAATGGGAGAAATTCAATAACATATGACACCGAAATTCATTGGAACGATTTTCCCATTGGACAGAAAACCAAATAACGACGAGTCGAGTCACCGCAGGACTTTGTTTCACAACAGCGATGAAATAATAGTCTCCATTCGGTTCCAGTAAAAGCACAAATTGCCTGGAACAGCAGAGGTGTTTGCGATTTTCCGCGCGGGAGGCGAACGCGATCATGACAGCAGAGACACTTGGACACTTCGGTCAAATAACCATGAGCTGCTAGACATTACTACAATTTCGATTCTTGCTTTGCTAAATGATTTCACACATTGCTCGAAACAGGACGACTTTCACGTTTACACGGAACACGAAACACACCTGACTACAGGGAAAATGCACAAAGCTGAGCAGGCAGTGTTCCACATCAAACCGTGCAGCATTTATTCAGTCACTGTGTCTGTTTTGCAGAAGAAGGGTTAAAAGAATGTTTTCCACCCTAAAACCGGAGGTCGCATTACAATCCGAGAACGACAGATCACATTGTGAGCATGCTCTGACCTCGGGGCCGGTTCGAGACGCCACTTTCCGTGCCTTTTACTTTAACCGTGCAATTTGCTGCAGAGATGTTCACTCCTGGACATGAGCCACGTGGATACCAACTGAGTCGGAAACCTGTGCGGGAATCGACGAGAAGCGATTCAATAAATTTAGCTAACTTCCATGGTGCTTATTGGAAATGCAGTTTCTGTTCAAGTCAATCGAAAAGGCAGTTTCTGAACATAGTAACAGAAATCAAAAGGTAATTACCTCACCCCACCCCCACTCCGGAAGAGGTGCTAACTGCCCTTGAGTGCTTTTTGATCTCGATGTGAAGAGCTCACACGCCTCTGAGTCACCTTCAAGTCTCTGTT
Organism: Chiloscyllium punctatum; assembly: GCF_047496795.1. Classification (NCBI taxonomy): domain Eukaryota; kingdom Metazoa; phylum Chordata; class Chondrichthyes; order Orectolobiformes; family Hemiscylliidae; genus Chiloscyllium; species Chiloscyllium punctatum. The sequence goes on along the minus strand of NC_092762.1, from coordinate 15,451,721 downwards.
TGCGGAGTGAATCACAAAGAAGGACTTTTACCAGAGCTGCAACCGCCTCACTTCCCCACTCGCTCTCCCCTTTTACATTTTCCTGCTCGTCAGTGATTTAAAGAAAACCAAATGGATGCGATGTCATTCTGTAGCCTCTCTGTCGATTCCTCCGTTTCAGTTCCAACATGGCTTAGATCTCGGGGCGCACCTTAATATTAGCGGCGCTATGAAAGCACAAGTTCAAAGGTTCCTCTGAGAGTGTAAATTATTTCATTGCTGTTGCTGATTGAATGAGCCACTAACGTGCGAACTGCCCCAAAATATGATTCAGGAATCTGGTACCAACTCTCGCGCGTTGAATAACGACAGACAGCTTCCAAATGAGGCCTTTCAGAGACGACTTTGGGGTACATTTGACAGACAGACAAGTTCAGGAATCCGTGGTGCGCTGTGACACCAGCGCAGCAGCTTCTTCCCTGCCTTTGAACCGGGCCGCCTGCGCAAGGAATGCAAATGCGGTACTGCTTTTCGTGGAAGGATCAGAACGCGGCAAGGACACTCTCAAACAGAATGGCATATGCATCAGAACCAGGTTGGAGAAAAACTTTATAATGCTTTACACAGTAATTAAATGGAGTTGCCTTACATTTCACGACGAGAGCAGATTCTTTCAAGCAAATTCGAAGGCAGGTTTGCAGATGGGAAAGCAAGCAAGAAAGCTCCGTTCTTGTCCATGTAAAAGGCTGCAGTTGACGAACAAAGCAGTTTCTGCCCAGTTTCGAACTGGGGACCTTTCGCGTATTAGGCGAACGTGATAACCACTACACTACAGAAACCAGCCGCGGTGGCCGCCCTGCGGCGCAGTGGCATCCAGCACTGAAAGTTGAAGCCATTCTCCGTTTCACCTTTCTATTTCCAATCGCTCGTTGTTGTCCAGCGTAATTGACATCTTGAAAACGATAAAAAAAAACGACACGTGAAATTGATGACAATATATAGACAATGATTTCGTCAATGTTTGGACCGTAGGGCGAGGTGGAATAAGCTGGGACGACTTTCCCTGCAGCGTAACGGCTGCGATATGATCTTATGGAAGGGTTGTAAACTGAGTATTTCTGTGTTTTACCCAAATTGGGGTGAGTTGAAAACTCGAGAGCATAGGTTTAAGGTGAGTGGACTGAAATTGACAAACGACCTGAGGCACATTTCCCACACAGAAGGTTGTGCGTGTATGGAATGAGCTCCCAGAGGAAGTGGAGGAGGCTATTACACTTAGAAAATTGCAAAGGTAATCGGATGAGTTTCTGGACAGGATGGGTTTAGAGGGATTGGGGCCAAATGCTGGGGAACAGGACTTGTTTAATTTTGGTTATGTGGTGAGCATGGATGAGATACACCTAAATATCTGTTTCCACGCCGTGTACCCCCATAACGTCTTGTTGCTAACACTGGCTTTAAAGGATTACTTTTTAGCGGAGTTTTCCATCGCAGTCTGTGGCACAATCGTTTAGTCTGTTCGACTGCTCACGGGAAAGGTAGTATTGTGAAACACTGCAGATACGAACGACTTCCTTAATTTTGCCCCGACTGACCATACTCCGTGAAATTTTCCCAGACCTCAATTGAGGAGTTTTGCTGCTCGAAGTTACCTCAGAAACCCTGTTAACTCGTAATGTGCTGAGCGAATCGCAAAACAGAAAGCATTTTTCACGGAACACAAACAAAACTGGCATGCCGAATGCATTTTCAGACAGAGAGATGCATGAATGCTAAATGTGTCACAGTCCGAGGGCATGAGTCATAAAGTAATCTCACAACTAACAACAGGGCAATTCCAAACTACTCTTTCAAACATACTGCAGCGTTAGTGCACCACCACTTTCCAGACAATGCTGAAAAGAGAGATAGAAAGAACATCATAAGAACGGGCCATAAAAAGTGAATTTCACCAATCACAGTCTCGATTAGATTACCTTTTCCTTCTGATGTCTCCAGGACGGAAATGAAGGAAATGGGAGAAATTCAATAACATATGACACCGAAATTCATTGGAACGATTTTCCCATTGGACAGAAAACCAAATAACGACGAGTCGAGTCACCGCAGGACTTTGTTTCACAACAGCGATGAAATAATAGTCTCCATTCGGTTCCAGTAAAAGCACAAATTGCCTGGAACAGCAGAGGTGTTTGCGATTTTCCGCGCGGGAGGCGAACGCGATCATGACAGCAGAGACACTTGGACACTTCGGTCAAATAACCATGAGCTGCTAGACATTACTACAATTTCGATTCTTGCTTTGCTAAATGATTTCACACATTGCTCGAAACAGGACGACTTTCACGTTTACACGGAACACGAAACACACCTGACTACAGGGAAAATGCACAAAGCTGAGCAGGCCGTGTTCCACATCAAACCGTGCAGCATTTATTCAGTCACTGTGTCTGTTTTGCAGAAGAAGGGTCCCAAAGAATGTTCTCCACCCTAAAACCGGAGGTCGCATTACAATCCGAGAACGACAGATCACATTGTGAGCATGCTTTGACCTCGGGGCCGGTTCGAGACGCCACTTTCAGTGCCTTTTACTTTAACCGTGCAATTTGCTGCAGAGATGTTCACTCCTGGACATGAGCCACGTGGATACCAACTGAGTCGGAAACCTGTGCGGGAATCGACGAGAAGCGATTCAATAAATTTTGTTAACTTCCATGGTGCTTATTGGAAATGCAGTTTCTGTTCAAGTCAATCGAAAAGGCAGTTTCTGAACATAGTAACAGAAGTCAAAAGGTAATTACCTCACCCCACCCCCACTCCGGAAGAGGTGCTAACTGCCCTTGAGTGCTTTTTGATCTCGATGTGAAGAGCTCACACGCCTCTGAGTCACCTTCAAGTCTCTGTTTGCGGAGTGAATCACAAAGAAGGACTTTTACCAGAGCTGCAACCGCCTCACTTCCCCACTCGCTCTCCCCTTTTACATTTTCCTGCTCGTCAGTGATTTAAAGAAAACCAAATGGATGCGATGTCATTCTGTAGCCTCTCTGTCGATTCCTCCGTTTCAGTTCCAACATGGCTTAGATCTCGGAGCGCACCTTAATATTAGCGGCGCTATGAAAGCACAAGTTCAAAGGTTCCTCTGAGAGTGTAAATTATTTCATTGCTGTTGCTGATTGAATGAGCCACTAACGTGCGAACTGCCCCAAAATATGATTCAGGAATCTGGTACCAACTCTCGCGCGTTGAATAACGACAGACAGCTTCCAAATGAGGCCTTTCAGAGACGACTTTGGGGTACATTTGACAGACAGACAAGTTCAGGAATCCGTGGTGCGCTGTGACACCAGCGCAGCAGCTTCTTCCCTGCCTTTGAACCGGGCCGCCTGCGCAAGGAATGCAAATGCGGTACTGCTATTCGTGGAAGGATCAGAACGCGGCAAGGACACTCTCAAACAGAATGGCATATGCATCAGAACCAGGTTGGAGAAAAACTTTATAATGCTTTACACAGTAATTAAATGGAGTTGCCTTACATTTCACGACGAGAGCAGATTCTTTCAAGCAAATTCGAAGGCAAGTTTGCAGATGGGAAAGCAAGCAAGAAAGCTCCGTTCTTGTCCATGTAAAAGGCTGCAGTTGACGAACAAAGCAGTTTCGGCCCAGCTTCGAACTGGGGACCTTTCGCGTGGTAGGCGAACGTGATAACCACTACACTACAGAAACCAGCCGCGGTCGCCGCCCTGCGGCGCAGTGGCATCCAGCACTGAAAGTTGAAGCCATTCTCCGTTTCACCTTTCTGTTTCCAATCGCTCGTTGTTGTCCAGCGTAATTGACATCTTGAAAACGTTAAAAAAGACACGTGAAATTGATGACAATATATAGACAATGATTTCGTCAATGTTTGGACCGTAGGGCGAGGTGGAATAAGCTGGGACGACTTTCCCTGCAGCGTAACGGCTGCGATATGATCTTATGGAAGGGTTGTAAACTGAGTATTTCTGTGTTTTACCCAAATTGGGGTGAGTTGAAAACTCGAGAGCATAGGTTTAAGGTGAGTGGGCTGAAATTGACAAACGACCTGAGGCACATTTCCCACACAGAAGGTTGTGCGTGTATGGAATGAGCTCCCAGAGGAAGTGGAGGAGGCTATTACACTCAGAAAATTGCAAAGGTAATCGGATGAGTTTCTGGACAGGATGGGTTTAGAGGGATTGGGGCCAAATGCTGGGGAACGGGACTTGTTTAATATTGGTTATGTGGTGAGCATGGATGAGATACACCTAAATATCTGTTTCCACGCCGTGTACCCCCATAACGTCTTGTTGCTAACACTGGCTTTAAAGGATTACTTTTTAGCGGAGTTTTCCATCGCAGTCTGTGGCACAATCGTTTAGTCTGTTCGACTTCTCACGGGAAAGGTAGTATTGTGAAACACTGCAGAAACGAACGACTTCCTTAATTTTGCCCCGACTGACCATACTCCGTGAAATTTTCCCAGACCTCAATTGAGGAGTTTTGCTGCTCGAAGTTACCTCAGAAACCCTGTTAACTCGTAATGTGCTGAGCGAATCGCAAAACAGAAAGCATTTAACACGGAACACAAACAAAACTGGCATGCCGAATGCATTTTCAGACAGAGAGATGCATGAATGCTAAATGTGACACAGTCCGAGGGCATGAGTCATAAAGTAATCTCACAACTAACAACAGGGCAATTCCAAACTACTCTTTCAAACATACTGCAGCGTTAGTGCACCACCAACTTTCCAGACAATGCTGAAAAGAGAGATAGAAAGAACATCATAAGAACGGGCCATAAAAAGTGAATTTCACCAATAACAGTCCCGATTAGATTACCTTTTCCTTCTGATGACTCCAGGACGGAAATGGGAGAAATTCAATAACATATGACACCCAAATTCATTGGAACGATTTTCCCATTGGACAGAAAACCAAATAACGACGAGTCGAGTCACCGTAGGACTTTGTTTCACAACAGCGATGAAATAATAGTCTCCATTCGGTTCCAGTAAAAGCACAAATTGCCTGGAACAGCAGAGGTGTTTGCGATTTTCCGCGCGGGAGGCGAACGCGATCATGACAGCAGAGACACTTGGACACTTCGGTCAAATAACCATGAGCTGCTAGACATTACTACAATTTCGATTCTTGCTTTGCTAAATGATTTCACACATTGCTCGAAACAGGACGACTTTCACGTTTACACGGAACACGAAACACACCTGACTACAGGGAAAATGCACAAAGCTGAGCAGGCCGTGTTCCACATCAAACCGTGCAGCATTTATTCAGTCACTGTGTCTGTTTTGCAGAAGAAGGGTCCCAAAGAATGTTCTCCACCCTAAAACCGGAGGTCGCATTACAATCCGAGAACGACAGATCACATTGTGAGCATGCTCTGACCTCGGGGCCGGTTCGAGATGCCACTTTCCGTGCCTTTTACTTTAACCGTGCAATTTGCTGCAGAGATGTTCACTCCTGGACATGAGCCACGTGGATACCAACTGAGTCGGAAACCTGTGCGGGAATCGATGAGAAGCGATTCAATAAATTTTGTTAACTTCCATGGTGCTTATTGGAAATGCAGTTTCTGTTCAAGTCAATCGAAAAGGCAGTTTCTGAACATAGTAACAGAAGTCAAAAGGTAATTACCTCACCCCACCCCCACTCCGGAAGAGGTGCTAACTGCCCTTGAGTGCTTTTTGATCTCGATGTGAAGAGCTCACACGCCTCTGAGTCACCTTCAAGTCTCTGTTTGCGGAGTGAATCACAAAGAAGGACTTTTACCAGAGCTGCAACCGCCTCACTTCCCCACTCGCTCTCCCCGTTTACATTTTCCTGCTCGTCAGTGATTTAAGGAAAACCAAATGGATGCGATGTCATTCTGTAGCCTCTCTGTCGATTCCTCCGTTTCAGTTCCAACATGGCTTAGATCTCGGGGCGCACCTTAATATTAGCGGCTATATGAAAACACAAGTTCAAAGGTTCCTCTGAGAGTGTAAATTATTTCATTGCTGTTGCTGATTGAATGAGCCACTAACGTGCGAACTGCCCCAAAATATGATTCAGGAATCTGGAACCAACTCTCGCGCGTTGAATAACGACAGACAGCTTCCAAATGAGGCCTTTCAGAGACGACTTTGGGGTACATTTGACAGACAGACAAGTTCAGGAATCTGTGGTGCGCTGTGACACCAGCGCAGCAGCTTCTTCCCTGCCTTTGAACCGGGCCGCCTGCGCAAGGAATGCCAATGCGGTACTGCTTTTCGTGGAAGGATCAGAACGCGGCAAGGACACTCTCAAACAGAATGGCTAATGCATCAGAAGCAGGTTGGAGAAAAACTTTATAATGCTTTACACAGTAATTAAATGGAGTTGCCTTACATTTCACTACGAGAGCAGATTCTTTCAAACAAATTCGAAGGCAAGTTTGCAGATGGGAAAGCAAGCAAGAAAGCTCCGTTCTTGTCCATGTAAAAGGCTGCAGTTGACGAACAAAGCAGTTTCGGCCCAGTCTCGAACTGGGGACCTTTCACGTGTTAGGCGAGCGTGAAGACCACTACACTACAGAAACCAACCGCGGTCGTCGCCCTGCGGCGCAGTGGCATCCAGCACTGAAAGTTGAAGCCATTCTCCGTTTCACCTTTCTGTTTCCAATCGCTCGTTGTTGTCCAGCGTAATTGACACGTGAAATTGATGACAATATATAGACAATGATTTCGTCAATGTTTGGACCGTAGGGCGAGGTGGAATAAGCTGGGACGACTTGCCATGCAGCGTAACGGCTGCGATATGATCTTATGGAAGGGTTGTAAACTGAGTATTTCTGTGTTTTACCCAAATTGGGGTGAGTTGAAAACTCGAGAGCATCGGTTTAAGGTGAGTGGGCTGAAATTGACAAACGACCTGAGGCACATTTCCCACACAGAAGGTTGTGCGTGTATGGAATGAGCTCCCAGAGGAAGTGGAGGAGGCTATTACACTCAGAAAATTGCAAAGGTAATCGGATGAGTTTCTGGACAGGATGGGTTTCGAGGGATTGGGGCCAAATGCTGGGGAACGGGACTTGTTTAATTTTGGTTATGTGGTGAGCATGGATGAGATACACCTAAATATCTGTTTCCACGCCGTGTACCCCCATAACGTCGTGTTGCTAACACTGGCTGTAAAGGATTACTTTTTAGCGGAGTTTTCCATCGCAGTCTGTGGCACAATCGTTTAGTCTGTTCGACTTCTCACGGGAAAGGTAGTATTGTGAAACACTGCAGAAACGAACGACTTCCTTAATTTTGCCCCGACTGACCATACTCCGTGAAATTTTCCCAGACCTCAATTGAGGAGTTTTGCTGCTCGAAGTTACCTCAGAAACCCTGTTAACTCGTAATGTGCTGAGCGAATCGCAAAACAGAAAGCATTTAACACGGAACACAAACAAAACTGGCATGCCGAATGCATTTTCAGACAGAGAGATGCATGAATGCTAAATGTGACACAGTCCGAGGGCATGAGTCATAAAGTAATCTCACAACTAACAACAGGGCAATTCCAAACTACTCCTTCAAACATACTGCAGCGTTAGTGCACCACCAACTTTCCAGACAATGCTGAAAAGAGAGACAGAAAGAACATCATAAGAACGGGCCATAAAAAGTGAATTTCACCAATAACAGTCCCGAATAGATTACCTTTTCCTTCTGATGACTCCAGGACGGAAATGGGAGAAATTCAATAACATATGACACCGAAATTCATTGGAACGATTTTCCCATTGGACAGAAAACCAAATAACGACGAGTCGAGTCACCGCAGGACTTTGTTTCACAACAGCGATGAAATAATAGTCTCCATTCGGTTCCAGTAAAAGCACAAATTGCCTGGAACAGCAGAGCTGTTTGCGATTTTCCGCGCGGGAGGCGAACGCGATCATGACAGCAGAGACACTTGGACACTTCGGTCAAATAACCATGAGCTGCTAGACATTACTACAATTTCGATTCTTGCTTTGCTAAATGATTTCACACATTGCTCGAAACAGGACGACTTTCACGTTTACACGGAACACGAAACACACCTGACTACAGGGAAAATGCACAAAGCTGAGCAGGCCGTGTTCCACATCAAACCGTGCAGCATTTATTCAGTCACTGTGTCTGTTTTGCAGAAGAAGGGTCCCAAAGAATGTTCTCCACCCTAAAACCGGAGGTCGCATTACAATCCGAGAACGACAGATCACATTGTGAGCATGCTCTGACCTCGGGGCCGGTTCGAGACGCCACTTTCCGTGCCTTTTACTTTAACCGTGCAATTTGCTGCAGAGATGTTCACTCCTGGACATGAGCCACGTGGATACCAACTGAGTCGGAAACCTGTGCGGGAATCGACGAGAAGCGATTCAATAAATTTTGTTAACTTCCATGGTGCTTATTGGAAATGCAGTTTCTGTTCAAGTCAATCGAAAAGGCAGTTTCTGAACATAGTAACAGAAGTCAAAAGGTAATTACCTCACCCCACCCCCACTCCGGAAGAGGTGCTAACTGCCCTTGAGTGCTTTTTGATCTCGATGTGAAGAGCTCACACGCCTCTGAGTCACCTTCAAGTCTCTGTTTGCGGAGTGAATCACAAAGAAGGACTTTTACCAGAGCTGCAACCGCCTCACTTCCCCACTCGCTCACCCCGTTTACATTTTCCTGCTCGTCAGTGATTTAAGGAAAACCAAATGGATGCGATGTCATTCTGTAGCCTCTCTGTCGATTCCTCCGTTTCAGTTCCAACATGGCTTAGATCTCGGGGCGCACCTTAATATTAGCGGCGCTATGAAAGCACAAGTTCAAAGGTTCCTCTGAGAGTGTAAATTATTTCATTGCTGTTGCTGATTGAATGAGCCACTAACGTGCGAACTGCCCCAAAATATGATTCAGGAATCTGGTACCAACTCTCGCGCGTTGAATAACGACAGACAGCTTCCAAATGAGGCCTTTCAGAGACGACTTTGGGGTACATTTGACAGACAGACAAGTTCAGGAATCCGTGGTGCGCTGTGACACCAGCGCAGCAGCTTCTTCCCTGCCTTTGAACCGGGCCGCCTGCGCAAGGAATGCCAATGCGGTACTGCTTTTCGTGGAAGGATCAGAACGCGGCAAGGACACTCTCAAACAGAATGGCATATGCATCAGAACCAGGTTGGAGAAAAACTTTATAATGCTTTACACAGTAATTAAATGGAGTTGCCTTACATTTCACTACGAGAGCAGATTCTTTCAAGCAAATTCGAAGGCAAGTTTGCAGATGGGAAAGCAAGCAAGAAAGCTCCGTTCTTGTCCATGTAAAAGGCTGCAGTTGACGAACAAAGCAGTTTCTGCCCAGTTTCGAACTGGGGACCTTTCGCGTGTTAGGCGAGCGTGAAGACCACTACACTACAGAAACCAGCCGCGGTCGCCGCCCTGCGGCGCAGTGGCATCCAGCACTGAAAGTTGACGCCATTCTCCGTTTCACCTTTCTGTTTCCAATCGCTCGTTGTTGTCCAGCGTAATTGACATCTTGAAAACGTTAAAAAAGACACGTGAAATTGATGACAATATATAGACAATGATTTCGTCAATGTTTGGACCGTAGGGCGAGGTGGAATAAGCTGGGACGACTTTCCCTGCAGCGTAACGGCTGCGATATGATCTTATGGAAGGGTTGTAAACTGAGTATTTCTGTGTTTTACCCAAATTGGGGTGAGTTGAAAACTCGAGAGCATCGGTTTAAGGTGAGTGGGCTGAAATTGACAAACGACCTGAGGCACATTTCCCACACAGAAGGTTGTGCGTGTATGGAATGAGCTCCCAGAGGAAGTGGAGGAGGCTATTACACTCAGAAAATTGCAAAGGTAATCGGATGAGTTTCTGGACAGGATGGGTTTAGAGGGATTGGGGCCAAATGCTGGGGAACGGGACTTGTTTAATTTTGGTTATGTGGTGAGCATGGATGAGATACACCTAAATATCTGTTTCCACGCCGTGTACCCCCATAACGTCGTGTTGCTAACACTGGCTGTAAAGGATTACTTTTTAGCGGAGTTTTCCATCGCAGTCTGTGGCACAATCGTTTAGTCTGTTCGACTTCTCACGGGAAAGGTAGTATTGTGAAACACTGCAGAAACGAACGACTTCCTTAATTTTGCCCCGACTGACCATACTCCGTGAAATTTTCCCAGACCTCAATTGAGGAGTTTTGCTGCTCGAAGTTACCTCAGAAACCCTGTTAACTCGTAATGTGCTGAGCGAATCGCAAAACAGAAAGCATTTAACACGGAACACAAACAAAACTGGCATGCCGAATGCATTTTCAGACAGAGAGATGCATGAATGCTAAATGTGACACAGTCCGAGGGCATGAGTCATAAAGTAATCTCACAACTAACAACAGGGCAATTCCAAACTACTCCTTCAAACATACTGCAGCGTTAGTGCACCACCAACTTTCCAGACAATGCTGAAAAGAGAGACAGAAAGAACATCATAAGAACGGGCCATAAAAAGTGAATTTCACCAATAACAGTCCCGAATAGATTACCTTTTCCTTCTGATGACTCCAGGACGGAAATGGGAGAAATTCAATAACATATGACACCGAAATTCATTGGAACGATTTTCCCATTGGACAGAAAACCAAATAACGACGAGTCGAGTCACCGCAGGACTTTGTTTCACAACAGCGATGAAATAATAGTCTCCATTCGGTTCCAGTAAAAGCACAAATTGCCTGGAACAGCAGAGCTGTTTGCGATTTTCCGCGCGGGAGGCGAACGCGATCATGACAGCAGAGACACTTGGACACTTCGGTCAAATAACCATGAGCTGCTAGACATTACTACAATTTCGATTCTTGCTTTGCTAAATGATTTCACACATTGCTCGAAACAGGACGACTTTCACGTTTACACGGAACACGAAACACACCTGACTACAGGGAAAATGCACAAAGCTGAGCAGGCCGTGTTCCACATCAAACCGTGCAGCATTTATTCAGTCACTGTGTCTGTTTTGCAGAAGAAGGGTCCCAAAGAATGTTCTCCACCCTAAAACCGGAGGTCGCATTACAATCCGAGAACGACAGATCACATTGTGAGCATGCTCTGACCTCGGGGCCGGTTCGAGACGCCACTTTCCGTGCCTTTTACTTTAACCGTGCAATTTGCTGCAGAGATGTTCACTCCTGGACATGAGCCACGTGGATACCAACTGAGTCGGAAACCTGTGCGGGAATCGACGAGAAGCGATTCAATAAATTTTGTTAACTTCCATGGTGCTTATTGGAAATGCAGTTTCTGTTCAAGTCAATCGAAAAGGCAGTTTCTGAACATAGTAACAGAAGTCAAAAGGTAATTACCTCACCCCACCCCCACTCCGGAAGAGGTGCTAACTGCCCTTGAGTGCTTTTTGATCTCGATGTGAAGAGCTCACACGCCTCTGAGTCACCTTCAAGTCTCTGTTTGCGGAGTGAATCACAAAGAAGGACTTTTACCAGAGCTGCAACCGCCTCACTTCCCCACTCGCTCACCCCGTTTACATTTTCCTGCTCGTCAGTGATTTAAGGAAAACCAAATGGATGCGATGTCATTCTGTAGCCTCTCTGTCGATTCCTCCGTTTCAGTTCCAACATGGCTTAGATCTCGGGGCGCACCTTAATATTAGCGGCGCTATGAAAGCACAAGTTCAAAGGTTCCTCTGAGAGTGTAAATTATTTCATTGCTGTTGCTGATTGAATGAGCCACTAACGTGCGAACTGCCCCAAAATATGATTCAGGAATCTGGTACCAACTCTCGCGCGTTGAATAACGACAGACAGCTTCCAAATGAGGCCTTTCAGAGACGACTTTGGGGTACATTTGACAGACAGACAAGTTCAGGAATCCGTGGTGCGCTGTGACACCAGCGCAGCAGCTTCTTCCCTGCCTTTGAACCGGGCCGCCTGCGCAAGGAATGCCAATGCGGTACTGCTTTTCGTGGAAGGATCAGAACGCGGCAAGGACACTCTCAAACAGAATGGCATATGCATCAGAACCAGGTTGGAGAAAAACTTTATAATGCTTTACACAGTAATTAAATGGAGTTGCCTTACATTTCACTACGAGAGCAGATTCTTTCAAGCAAATTCGAAGGCAAGTTTGCAGATGGGAAAGCAAGCAAGAAAGCTCCGTTCTTGTCCATGTAAAAGGCTGCAGTTGACGAACAAAGCAGTTTCTGCCCAGTTTCGAACTGGGGACCTTTCGCGTGTTAGGCGAGCGTGAAGACCACTACACTACAGAAACCAGCCGCGGTCGCCGCCCTGCGGCGCAGTGGCATCCAGCACTGAAAGTTGACGCCATTCTCCGTTTCACCTTTCTGTTTCCAATCGCTCGTTGTTGTCCAGCGTAATTGACATCTTGAAAACGTTAAAAAAGACACGTGAAATTGATGACAATATATAGACAATGATTTCGTCAATGTTTGGACCGTAGGGCGAGGTGGAATAAGCTGGGACGACTTTCCCTGCAGCGTAACGGCTGCGATATGATCTTATGGAAGGGTTGTAAACTGAGTATTTCTGTGTTTTACCCAAATTGGGGTGAGTTGAAAACTCGAGAGCATCGGTTTAAGGTGAGTGGGCTGAAATTGACAAACGACCTGAGGCACATTTCCCACACAGAAGGTTGTGCGTGTATGGAATGAGCTCCCAGAGGAAGTGGAGGAGGCTATTACACTCAGAAAATTGCAAAGGTAATCGGATGAGTTTCTGGACAGGATGGGTTTAGAGGGATTGGGGCCAAATGCTGGGGAACGGGACTTGTTTAATTTTGGTTATGTGGTGAGCATGGATGAGATACACCTAAATATCTGTTTCCACGCCGTGTACCCCCATAACGTCGTGTTGCTAACACTGGCTGTAAAGGATTACTTTTTAGCGGAGTTTTCCATCGCAGTCTGTGGCACAATCGTTTAGTCTGTTCGACTTCTCACGGGAAAGGTAGTATTGTGAAACACTGCAGAAACGAACGACTTCCTTAATTTTGCCCCGACTGACCATACTCCGTGAAATTTTCCCAGACCTCAATTGAGGAGTTTTGCTGCTCGAAGTTACCTCAGAAACCCTGTTAACTCGTAATGTGCTGAGCGAATCGCAAAACAGAAAGCATTTAACACGGAACACAAACAAAACTGGCATGCCGAATGCATTTTCAGACAGAGAGATGCATGAATGCTAAATGTGACACAGTCCGAGGGCATGAGTCATAAAGTAATCTCACAACTAACAACAGGGCAATTCCAAACTACTCCTTCAAACATACTGCAGCGTTAGTGCACCACCAACTTTCCAGACAATGCTGAAAAGAGAGACAGAAAGAACATCATAAGAACGGGCCATAAAAAGTGAATTTCACCAATAACAGTCCCGAATAGATTACCTTTTCCTTCTGATGACTCCAGGACGGAAATGGGAGAAATTCAATAACATATGACACCGAAATTCATTGGAACGATTTTCCCATTGGACAGAAAACCAAATAACGACGAGTCGAGTCACCGCAGGACTTTGTTTCACAACAGCGATGAAATAATAGTCTCCATTCGGTTCCAGTAAAAGCACAAATTGCCTGGAACAGCAGAGCTGTTTGCGATTTTCCGCGCGGGAGGCGAACGCGATCATGACAGCAGAGACACTTGGACACTTCGGTCAAATAACCATGAGCTGCTAGACATTACTACAATTTCGATTCTTGCTTTGCTAAATGATTTCACACATTGCTCGAAACAGGACGACTTTCACGTTTACACGGAACACGAAACACACCTGACTACAGGGAAAATGCACAAAGCTGAGCAGGCCGTGTTCCACATCAAACCGTGCAGCATTTATTCAGTCACTGTGTCTGTTTTGCAGAAGAAGGGTCCCAAAGAATGTTCTCCACCCTAAAACCGGAGGTCGCATTACAATCCGAGAACGACAGATCACATTGTGAGCATGCTCTGACCTCGGGGCCGGTTCGAGACGCCACTTTCCGTGCCTTTTACTTTAACCGTGCAATTTGCTGCAGAGATGTTCACTCCTGGACATGAGCCACGTGGATACCAACTGAGTCGGAAACCTGTGCGGGAATCGACGAGAAGCGATTCAATAAATTTTGTTAACTTCCATGGTGCTTCTTGGAAATGCAGTTTCTGTTCAAGTCAATCGAAAAGGCAGTTTCTGAACATAGTAACAGAAGTCAAAAGGTAATTACCTGACCCCACCCCCACTCCGGAAGAGGTGCTAACTGCCCCTGAGTGCTTTTTGATCTCGATGTGAAGAGCTCACACGCCTCTGAGTCACCTTCAAGTCTCTGTTTGCGGAGTGAATCACAAAGAAGGACTTTTACCAGAGCTGCAACCGCCTCACTTCCCCACTCGCTCACCCCGTTTACATTTTCCTGCTCGTCAGTGATTTAAGGAAAACCAAATGGGTACGATGTCATTCTGTAGCCTCTCTGTCGATTCCTCCGTTTCAGTTCCAACATGGCTTAGATCTCGGGGCGCACCTTAATATTAGCGGCGCTATGAAAGCACAAGTTCAAAGGTTCCTCTGAGAGTGTAAATTATTTCATTGCTGTTGCTGATTGAATGAGCCACTAACGTGCGAACTGCCCCAAAATATGATTCAGGAATCTGGTACCAACTCTCGCGCGTTGAATAACGACAGACAGCTTCCAAATGAGGCCTTTCAGAGACGACTTTGGGGTACATTTGACAGACAGACAATTTCAGGAATCCGTGGTGCGCTGTGACACCAGCGCAGCAGCTTCTTCCCTGCCTTTGAACCGGGCCGCCTGCGCAAGGAATGCCAATGCGGTACTGCTTTTCGTGGAAGGATCAGAACGCGGCAAGGACACTCTCAAACAGAATGGCATATGCATCAGAACCAGGTTGGAGAAAAACTTTATAATGCTTTACACAGTAATTAAATGGAGTTGCCTTACATTTCACTACGAGAGCAGATTCTTTCAAGCAAATTCGAAGGCAAGTTTGCAGATGGGAAAGCAAGCAAGAAAGCTCCGTTCTTGTCCATGTAAAAGGCTGCAGTTGACGAACAAAGCAGTTTCGGCCCAGCTTCGAACTGGGGACCTTTCGCGTGTTAGGCGAGCGTGATAACCACAACACTACAGAAACCAACTACGGTCGCCGCCCTGCGGCGCAGTGGCATGCAGCACTGAAAGTTGAAGCCATTCTCCGTTTCACCTTTCTGTTTCCAATCGCTCGTTGTTGTCCAGCGTAATTGAAATCTTGAAAACGTTAAAAAAGACACGTGAAATTGATGACAATATATAGACAATGATTTCGTCAATGTTTGGACCGTAGGGCGAGGTGGAATAAGCTGGGACGACTTTCCCTGCAGCGTAACGGCTGCGATATGATCTTATGGAAGGGTTGTAAACTGAGTATTTCTGTGTTTTACCCAAATTGGGGTGAGTTGAAAACTCGAGAGCATAGGTTTAAGGTGAGTGGGCTGAAATTGACAAACGACCTGAGGCACATTTCCCACACAGAAGGTTGTGCGTGTATGGAATGAGCTCCCAGAGGAAGTGGAGGAGGCTATTACACTCAGAAAATTGCAAAGGTAATCGGATGAGTTTCTGGACAGGATGGGTTTAGAGGGATTGGGGCCAAATGCTGGGGAACGGGACTTGTTTAATTTTGGTTATGTGGTGAGCATGGATGAGATACACCTAAATATCTGTTTCCACGCCGTGTACCCCCATAACGTCTTGTTGCTAACACTGGCTTTAAAGGATTACTTTTTAGCGGAGTTTTCCATCGCAGTCTGTGGCACAATCGTTTAGTCTGTTCGACTGCTCACGGGAAAGGTAGTATTGTGAAACACTGCAGAAACGAACGACTTCCTTAATTTTGCCCCGACTGACCATACTCCGTGAAATTTTCCCAGACCTCAATTGAGGAGTTTTGCTGCTCGAAGTTACCTCAGAAACCCTGTTAACTCGCAATGTGCTGAGCGAATCGCAAAACAGAAAGCATTTTTCACGGAACACAAACAAAACTGGCATGCCGAATGCATTTTCAGACAGAGAGATGCATGAATGCTAAATGTGTCACAGTCCGAGGGCATGAGTCATAAAGTAATCTCACAACTAACAACAGGGCAATTCCAAACTACTCTTTCAAACATACTGCAGCGTTAGTGCACCACCACTTTCCAGACAATGCTGAAAAGAGAGATAGAAAGAACATCATAAGAACGGGCCATAAAAAGTGAATTTCACCAATCACAGTCTCGATTAGATTACCTTTTCCTTCTGATGTCTCCAGGACGGAAATGAAGGAAATGGGAGAAATTCAATAACATATGACACCGAAATTCATTGGAACGATTTTCCCATTGGACAGAAAACCAAATAACGACGAGTCGAGTCACCGCAGGACTTTGTTTCACAACAGCGATGAAATAATAGTCTCCATTCGGTTCCAGTAAAAGCACAAATTGCCTGGAACAGCAGAGGTGTTTGCGATTTTCCGCGCGGGAGGCGAACGCGATCATGACAGCAGAGACACTTGGACACTTCGGTCAAATAACCATGAGCTGCTAGACATTACTACAATTTCGATTCTTGCTTTGCTAAATGATTTCACACATTGCTCGAAACAGGACGACTTTCACGTTTACACGGAACACGAAACACACCTGACTACAGGGAAAATGCACAAAGCTGAGCAGGCAGTGTTCCACATCAAACCGTGCAGCATTTATTCAGTCACTGTGTCTGTTTTGCAGAAGAAGGGTTAAAAGAATGTTTTCCACCCTAAAACCGGAGGTCGCATTACAATCCGAGAACGACAGATCACATTGTGAGCATGCTCTGACCTCGGGGCCGTTTCGAGACGCCACTTTCCGTGCCTTTTACTTTAAGCGTGCAATTTGCTGCAGAGATGTTCACTCCTGGACATGAGCCACGTGGATACCAACTGAGTCGGAAACCTGTGCGGGAATCGACGAGAAGCGATTCAATAAATTTAGCTAACTTCCATGGTGCTTATTGGAAATGCAGTTTCTGTTCAAGTCAATCGAAAAGGCAGTTTCTGAACATAGTAACAGAAATCAAAAGGTAATTACCTCACCCCACCCCCACTCCGGAAGAGGTGCTAACTGCCCTTGAGTGCTTTTTGATCTCGATGTGAAGAGCTCACACGCCTCTGAGTCACCTTCAAGTCTCTGTTTGCGGAGTGAATCACAAAGAAGGACTTTTACCAGAGCTGCAACCGCCTCACTTCCCCACTCGCTCTCCCCTTTTACATTTTCCTGCTCGTCAGTGATTTAAAGAAAACCAAATGGATGCGATGTCATTCTGTAGCCTCTCTGTCGATTCCTCCGTTTCAGTTCCAACATGGCTTAGATCTCGGGGCGCACCTTAATATTAGCGGCGCTATGAAAGCACAAGTTCAAAGGTTCCTCTGAGAGTGTAAATTATTTCATTGCTGTTGCTGATTGAATGAGCCACTAACGTGCGAACTGCCCCAAAATATGATTCAGGAATCTGGTACCAACTCTCGCGCGTTGAATAACGACAGACAGCTTCCAAATGAGGCCTTTCAGAGACGACTTTGGGGTACATTTGACAGACAGACAAGTTCAGGAATCCGTGGTGCGCTGTGACACCAGCGCAGCAGCTTCTTCCCTGCCTTTGAACCGGGCCGCCTGCGCAAGGAATGCAAATGCGGTACTGCTTTTCGTGGAAGGATCAGAACGCGGCAAGGACACTCTCAAACAGAATGGCATATGCATCAGAACCAGGTTGGAGAAAAACTTTATAATGCTTTACACAGTAATTAAATGGAGTTGCCTTACATTTCACGACGAGAGCAGATTCTTTCAAGCAAATTCGAAGGCAGGTTTGCAGATGGGAAAGCAAGCAAGAAAGCTCCGTTCTTGTCCATGTAAAAGGCTGCAGTTGACGAACAAAGCAGTTTCTGCCCAGTTTCGAACTGGGTACCTTTCGCGTATTAGGCGAACGTGAGAACCACTACACTACAGAAACCAGCCGCGGTGGCCGCCCTGCGGCGCAGTGGCATCCAGCACTGAAAGTTGAAGCCATTCTCCGTTTCACCTTTCTATTTCCAATCGCTCGTTGTTGTCCAGCGTAATTGACATCTTGAAAACGATAAAAAAATACGACACGTGAAATTGATGACAATATATAGACAATGATTTCGTCAATGTTTGGACCGTAGGGCGAGGTGGAATAAGCTGGGACGACTTTCCCTGCAGCGTAACGGCTGCGATATGATCTTATGGAAGGGTTGTAAACTGAGTATTTCTGTGTTTTACCCAAATTGGGGTGAGTTGAAAACTCTAGAGCATAGGTTTAAGGTGAGTGGACTGAAATTGACAAACGACCTGAGGCACATTTCCCACACAGAAGGTTGTGCGTGTATGGAATGAGCTCCCAGAGGAAGTGGAGGAGGCTATTACACTTAGAAAATTGCAAAGGTAATCGGATGAGTTTCTGGACAGGATGGGTTTAGAGGGATTGGGGCCAAATGCTGGGGAACGGGACTTGTTTAATTTTGGTTATGTGGTGAGCATGGATGAGATACACCTAAATATCTGTTTCCACGCTGTGTACCCCCATAACGTCTTGTTGCTAACACTGGCTTTAAAGGATTACTTTTTAGCGGAGTTTTCCATCGCAGTCTGTGGCACAATCGTTTAGTCTGTTCGACTGCTCACGGGAAAGGTAGTATTGTGAAACACTGCAGATACGAACGACTTCCTTAATTTTGCCCCGACTGACCATACTCCGTGAAATTTTCCCAGACCTCAATTGAGGAGTTTTGCTGCTCGAAGTTACCTCAGAAA
Source organism: Chiloscyllium punctatum (assembly GCF_047496795.1). Taxonomy (NCBI): domain Eukaryota; kingdom Metazoa; phylum Chordata; class Chondrichthyes; order Orectolobiformes; family Hemiscylliidae; genus Chiloscyllium; species Chiloscyllium punctatum. The sequence goes on along the minus strand of NC_092762.1, from coordinate 15,432,854 downwards.
CCCTGTTAACTCGTAATGTGCTGAGCGAATCGCAAAACAGAAAGCATTTTTCACGGAACACAAACAAAACTGGCATGCCGAATGCATTTTCAGACAGAGAGATGCATGAATGCTAAATGTGTCACAGTCCGAGGGCATGAGTCATAAAGTAATCTCACAACTAACAACAGGGCAATTCCAAACTACTCTTTCAAACATACTGCAGCGTTAGTGCACCACCACTTTCCAGACAATGCTGAAAAGAGAGATAGAAAGAACATCATAAGAACGGGCCATAAAAAGTGAATTTCACCAATAACAGTCCCGATTAGATTACCTTTTCCTTCTGATGACTCCAGGACGGAAATGGGAGAAATTCAATAACATATGACACCGAAATTCATTGGAACGATTTTCCCATTGGACAGAAAACCAAATAACGACGAGTCGAGTCACCGCAGGACTTTGTTTCACAACGGCGATGAAATAATAGTCTCCATTCGGTTCCAGTAAAAGCACAAATCGCTTTGGAACAGCAGAGCTGTTTGCGATTTTCCGCGCGGGAGGCGAACGCGATCATGACAGCAGAGACACTTGGACACTTCGGTCAAACAACCATGAGCTGCTAGACATTACTACAATTTCGATTCTTGCTTTGCTAAATGATTTCACACATTGCTCGAAACAGGACGACTTTCACGTTTACACGGAACACGAAACACACCTGACTACAGGGAAAATGCACAAAGCTGAGCAGGCCGTGTTCCACATCAAACCGTGCAGCATTTATTCAGTCACTGTGTCTGTTTTGCAGAAGAAGGGTCCCAAAGAATGTTCTCCACCCTAAAACCGGAGGTCGCATTACAATCCGAGAACGACAGATCACATTGTGAGCATGCTCTGACCTCGGGGCCGGTTCGAGACGCCACTTTCCGTGCCTTTTACTTTAACCGTGCAATTTGCTGCAGAGATGTTCACTCCTGGACATGAGCCACGTGGATACCAACTGAGTCGGAAACCTGTGCGGGAATCGACGAGAAGCGATTCAATAAATTTTGTTAACTTCCATGGTGCTTATTGGAAATGCAGTTTCTGTTCAAGTCAATCGAAAAGGCAGTTTCTGAACATAGTAACAGAAGTCAAAAGGTAATTACCTCACCCCACCCCCACTCCGGAAGAGGTGCTAACTGCCCTTGAGTGCTTTTTGATCTCGATGTGAAGAGCTCACACGCCTCTGAGTCACCTTCAAGTCTCTGTTTGCGGAGTGAATCACAAAGAAGGACTTTTACCAGAGCTGCAACCGCCTCACTTCCCCACTCGCTCACCCCGTTTACATTTTCCTGCTCGTCAGTGATTTAAGGAAAACCAAATGGATGCGATGTCATTCTGTAGCCTCTCTGTCGTTTCCTCCGTTTCAGTTCCAACATGGCTTAGATCTCGGGGCGCACCTTAATATTAGCGGCGCTATGAAAGCACAAGTTCAAAGGTTCCTCTGAGAGTGTAAATTATTTCATTGCTGTTGCTGATTGAATGAGCCACTAACGTGCGAACTGCCCCAAAATATGATTCAGGAATCTGGTACCAACTCTCGCGCGTTGAATAACGACAGACAGCTTCCAAATGAGGCCTTTCAGAGACGACTTTGGGGTACATTTGACAGACAGACAAGTTCAGGAATCCGTGGTGCGCTGTGACACCAGCGCAGCAGCTTCTTCCCTGCCTTTGAACCGGGCCGCCTGCGCAAGGAATGCCAATGCGGTACTGCTTTTCGTGGAAGGATCAGAACGCGGCAAGGACACTCTCAAACAGAATGGCATATGCATCAGAACCAGGTTGGAGAAAAACTTTATAATGCTTTACACAGTAATTAAATGGAGTTGCCTTACATTTCACTACGAGAGCAGATTCTTTCAAGCAAATTCGAAGGCAAGTTTGCAGATGGGAAAGCAAGCAAGAAAGCTCCGTTCTTGTCCATGTAAAAGGCTGCAGTTGACGAACAAAGCAGTTTCTGCCCAGTTTCGAACTAGGGACCTTTCGCGTGTTAGGCGAGCGTGAAGACCACTACACTACAGAAACCAGCCGCGGTCGCCGCCCTGCGGCGCAGTGGCATCCAGCACTGAAAGTTGACGCCATTCTCCGTTTCACCTTTCTGTTTCCAATCGCTCGTTGTTGTCCAGCGTAATTGACATCTTGAAAACGTTAAAAAAGACACGTGAAATTGATGACAATATATAGACAATGATTTCGTCAATGTTTGGACCGTAGGGCGAGGTGGAATAAGCTGGGACGACTTTCCCTGCAGCGTAACGGCTGCGATATGATCTTATGGAAGGGTTGTAAACTGAGTATTTCTGTGTTTTACCCAAATTGGGGTGAGTTGAAAACTCGAGAGCATCGGTTTAAGGTGAGTGGGCTGAAATTGACAAACGACCTGAGGCACATTTCCCACACAGAAGGTTGTGCGTGTATGGAATGAGCTCCCAGAGGAAGTGGAGGAGGCTATTACACTCAGAAAATTGCAAAGGTAATCGGATGAGTTTCTGGACAGGATGGGTTTCGAGGGATTGGGGCCAAATGCTGGGGAACGGGACTTGTTTAATTTTGGTTATGTGGTGAGCATGGATGAGATACACCTAAATATCTGTTTCCACGCCGTGTACCCCCATAACGTCGTGTTGCTAACACTGGCTGTAAAGGATTACTTTTTAGCGGAGTTTTCCATCGCAGTCTGTGGCACAATCGTTTAGTCTGTTCGACTTCTCACGGGAAAGGTAGTATTGTGAAACACTGCAGAAACGAACGACTTCCTTAATTTTGCCCCGACTGACCATACTCCGTGAAATTTTCCCAGACCTCAATTGAGGAGTTTTGCTGCTCGAAGTTACCTCAGAAACCCTGTTAACTCGTAATGTGCTGAGCGAATCGCAAAACAGAAAGCATTTAACACGGAACACAAACAAAACTGGCATGCCGAATGCATTTTCAGACAGAGAGATGCATGAATGCTAAATGTGACACAGTCCGAGGGCATGAGTCATAAAGTAATCTCACAACTAACAACAGGGCAATTCCAAACTACTCCTTCAAACATACTGCAGCGTTAGTGCACCACCAACTTTCCAGACAATGCTGAAAAGAGAGACAGAAAGAACATCATAAGAACGGGCCATAAAAAGTGAATTTCACCAATAACAGTCCCGAATAGATTACCTTTTCCTTCTGATGACTCCAGGACGGAAATGGGAGAAATTCAATAACATATGACACCGAAATTCATTGGAACGATTTTCCCATTGGACAGAAAACCAAATAACGACGAGTCGAGTCACCGCAGGACTTTGTTTCACAACAGCGATGAAATAATAGTCTCCATTCGGTTCCAGTAAAAGCACAAATTGCCTGGAACAGCAGAGCTGTTTGCGATTTTCCGCGCGGGAGGCGAACGCGATCATGACAGCAGAGACACTTGGACACTTCGGTCAAATAACCATGAGCTGCTAGACATTACTACAATTTCGATTCTTGCTTTGCTAAATGATTTCACACATTGCTCGAAACAGGACGACTTTCACGTTTACACGGAACACGAAACACACCTGACTACAGGGAAAATGCACAAAGCTGAGCAGGCCGTGTTCCACATCAAACCGTGCAGCATTTATTCAGTCACTGTGTCTGTTTTGCAGAAGAAGGGTCCCAAAGAATGTTCTCCACCCTAAAACCGGAGGTCGCATTACAATCCGAGAACGACAGATCACATTGTGAGCATGCTCTGACCTCGGGGCCGGTTCGAGACGCCACTTTCCGTGCCTTTTACTTTAACCGTGCAATTTGCTGCAGAGATGTTCACTCCTGGACATGAGCCACGTGGATACCAACTGAGTCGGAAACCTGTGCGGGAATCGACGAGAAGCGATTCAATAAATTTTGTTAACTTCCATGGTGCTTATTGGAAATGCAGTTTCTGTTCAAGTCAATCGAAAAGGCAGTTTCTGAACATAGTAACAGAAGTCAAAAGGTAATTACCTCACCCCACCCCCACTCCGGAAGAGGTGCTAACTGCCCTTGAGTGCTTTTTGATCTCGATGTGAAGAGCTCACACGCCTCTGAGTCACCTTCAAGTCTCTGTTTGCGGAGTGAATCACAAAGAAGGACTTTTACCAGAGCTGCAACCGCCTCACTTCCCCACTCGCTCACCCCGTTTACATTTTCCTGCTCGTCAGTGATTTAAGGAAAACCAAATGGATGCGATGTCATTCTGTAGCCTCTCTGTCGATTCCTCCGTTTCAGTTCCAACATGGCTTAGATCTCGGGGCGCACCTTAATATTAGCGGCGCTATGAAAGCACAAGTTCAAAGGTTCCTCTGAGAGTGTAAATTATTTCATTGCTGTTGCTGATTGAATGAGCCACTAACGTGCGAACTGCCCCAAAATATGATTCAGGAATCTGGTACCAACTCTCGCGCGTTGAATAACGACAGACAGCTTCCAAATGAGGCCTTTCAGAGACGACTTTGGGGTACATTTGACAGACAGACAAGTTCAGGAATCCGTGGTGCGCTGTGACACCAGCGCAGCAGCTTCTTCCCTGCCTTTGAACCGGGCCGCCTGCGCAAGGAATGCCAATGCGGTACTGCTTTTCGTGGAAGGATCAGAACGCGGCAAGGACACTCTCAAACAGAATGGCATATGCATCAGAACCAGGTTGGAGAAAAACTTTATAATGCTTTACACAGTAATTAAATGGAGTTGCCTTACATTTCACTACGAGAGCAGATTCTTTCAAGCAAATTCGAAGGCAAGTTTGCAGATGGGAAAGCAAGCAAGAAAGCTCCGTTCTTGTCCATGTAAAAGGCTGCAGTTGACGAACAAAGCAGTTTCTGCCCAGTTTCGAACTGGGGACCTTTCGCGTGTTAGGCGAGCGTGAAGACCACTACACTACAGAAACCAGCCGCGGTCGCCGCCCTGCGGCGCAGTGGCATCCAGCACTGAAAGTTGACGCCATTCTCCGTTTCACCTTTCTGTTTCCAATCGCTCGTTGTTGTCCAGCGTAATTGACATCTTGAAAACGTTAAAAAAGACACGTGAAATTGATGACAATATATAGACAATGATTTCGTCAATGTTTGGACCGTAGGGCGAGGTGGAATAAGCTGGGACGACTTTCCCTGCAGCGTAACGGCTGCGATATGATCTTATGGAAGGGTTGTAAACTGAGTATTTCTGTGTTTTACCCAAATTGGGGTGAGTTGAAAACTCGAGAGCATCGGTTTAAGGTGAGTGGGCTGAAATTGACAAACGACCTGAGGCACATTTCCCACACAGAAGGTTGTGCGTGTATGGAATGAGCTCCCAGAGGAAGTGGAGGAGGCTATTACACTCAGAAAATTGCAAAGGTAATCGGATGAGTTTCTGGACAGGATGGGTTTAGAGGGATTGGGGCCAAATGCTGGGGAACGGGACTTGTTTAATTTTGGTTATGTGGTGAGCATGGATGAGATACACCTAAATATCTGTTTCCACGCCGTGTACCCCCATAACGTCGTGTTGCTAACACTGGCTGTAAAGGATTACTTTTTAGCGGAGTTTTCCATCGCAGTCTGTGGCACAATCGTTTAGTCTGTTCGACTTCTCACGGGAAAGGTAGTATTGTGAAACACTGCAGAAACGAACGACTACCTTAATTTTGCCCCGACTGACCATACTCCGTGAAATTTTCCCAGACCTCAATTGAGGAGTTTTGCTGCTCGAAGTTACCTCAGAAACCCTGTTAACTCGTAATGTGCTGAGCGAATCGCAAAACAGAAAGCATTTAACACGGAACACAAACAAAACTGGCATGCCGAATGCATTTTCAGACAGAGAGATGCATGAATGCTAAATGTGACACAGTCCGAGGGCATGAGTCATAAAGTAATCTCACAACTAACAACAGGGCAATTCCAAACTACTCCTTCAAACATACTGCAGCGTTAGTGCACCACCAACTTTCCAGACAATGCTGAAAAGAGAGACAGAAAGAACATCATAAGAACGGGCCATAAAAAGTGAATTTCACCAATAACAGTCCCGAATAGATTACCTTTTCCTTCTGATGACTCCAGGACGGAAATGGGAGAAATTCAATAACATATGACACCGAAATTCATTGGAACGATTTTCCCATTGGACAGAAAACCAAATAACGACGAGTCGAGTCACCGCAGGACTTTGTTTCACAACAGCGATGAAATAATAGTCTCCATTCGGTTCCAGTAAAAGCACAAATTGCCTGGAACAGCAGAGCTGTTTGCGATTTTCCGCGCGGGAGGCGAACGCGATCATGACAGCAGAGACACTTGGACACTTCGGTCAAATAACCATGAGCTGCTAGACATTACTACAATTTCGATTCTTGCTTTGCTAAATGATTTCACACATTGCTCGAAACAGGACGACTTTCACGTTTACACGGAACACGAAACACACCTGACTACAGGGAAAATGCACAAAGCTGAGCAGGCCGTGTTCCACATCAAACCGTGCAGCATTTATTCAGTCACTGTGTCTGTTTTGCAGAAGAAGGGTCCCAAAGAATGTTCTCCACCCTAAAACCGGAGGTCGCATTACAATCCGAGAACGACAGATCACATTGTGAGCATGCTCTGACCTCGGGGCCGGTTCGAGACGCCACTTTCCGTGCCTTTTACTTTAACCGTGCAATTTGCTGCAGAGATGTTCACTCCTGGACATGAGCCACGTGGATACCAACTGAGTCGGAAACCTGTGCGGGAATCGACGAGAAGCGATTCAATAAATTTTGTTAACTTCCATGGTGCTTCTTGGAAATGCAGTTTCTGTTCAAGTCAATCGAAAAGGCAGTTTCTGAACATAGTAACAGAAGTCAAAAGGTAATTACCTCACCCCACCCCCACTCCGGAAGAGGTGCTAACTGCCCCTGAGTGCTTTTTGATCTCGATGTGAAGAGCTCACACGCCTCTGAGTCACCTTCAAGTCTCTGTTTGCGGAGTGAATCACAAAGAAGGACTTTTACCAGAGCTGCAACCGCCTCACTTCCCCACTCGCTCACCCCGTTTACATTTTCCTGCTCGTCAGTGATTTAAGGAAAACCAAATGGATGCGATGTCATTCTGTAGCCTCTCTGTCGATTCCTCCGTTTCAGTTCCAACATGGCTTAGATCTCGGGGCGCACCTTAATATTAGCGGCGCTATGAAAGCACAAGTTCAAAGGTTCCTCTGAGAGTGTAAATTATTTCATTGCTGTTGCTGATTGAATGAGCCACTAACGTGCGAACTGCCCCAAAATATGATTCAGGAATCTGGTACCAACTCTCGCGCGTTGAATAACGACAGACAGCTTCCAAATGAGGCCTTTCAGAGACGACTTTGGGGTACATTTGACAGACAGACAAGTTCAGGAATCCGTGGTGCGCTGTGACACCAGCGCAGCAGCTTCTTCCCTGCCTTTGAACCGGGCCGCCTGCGCAAGGAATGCCAATGCGGTACTGCTTTTCGTGGAAGGATCAGAACGCGGCAAGGACACTCTCAAACAGAATGGCATATGCATCAGAACCAGGTTGGAGAAAAACTTTATAATGCTTTACACAGTAATTAAATGGAGTTGCCTTACATTTCACTACGAGAGCAGATTCTTTCAAGCAAATTCGAAGGCAAGTTTGCAGATGGGAAAGCAAGCAAGAAAGCTCCGTTCTTGTCCATGTAAAAGGCTGCAGTTGACGAACAAAGCAGTTTCTGCCCAGTTTCGAACTGGGGACCTTTCGCGTGTTAGGCGAGCGTGAAGACCACTACACTACAGAAACCAGCCGCGGTCGCCGCCCTGCGGCGCAGTGGCATCCAGCACTGAAAGTTGACGCCATTCTCCGTTTCACCTTTCTGTTTCCAATCGCTCGTTGTTGTCCAGCGTAATTGACATCTTGAAAACGTTAAAAAAGACACGTGAAATTGATGACAATATATAGACAATGATTTCGTCAATGTTTGGACCGTAGGGCGAGGTGGAATAAGCTGGGACGACTTTCCCTGCAGCGTAACGGCTGCGATATGATCTTATGGAAGGGTTGTAAACTGAGTATTTCTGTGTTTTACCCAAATTGGGGTGAGTTGAAAACTCGAGAGCATAGGTTTAAGGTGAGTGGGCTGAAATTGACAAACGACCTGAGGCACATTTCCCACACAGAAGGTTGTGCGTGTATGGAATGAGCTCCCAGAGGAAGTGGAGGAGGCTATTACACTCAGAAAATTGCAAAGGTAATCGGATGAGTTTCTGGACAGGATGGGTTTCGAGGGATTGGGGCCAAATGCTGGGGAACGGGACTTGTTTAATTTTGGTTATGTGGTGAGCATGGATGAGATACACCTAAATATCTGTTTCCACGCCGTGTACCCCCATAACGTCGTGTTGCTAACACTGGCTGTAAAGGATTACTTTTTAGCGGAGTTTTCCATCGCAGTCTGTGGCACAATCGTTTAGTCTGTTCGACTTCTCACGGGAAAGGTAGTATTGTGAAACACTGCAGAAACGAACGACTTCCTTAATTTTGCCCCGACTGACCATACTCCGTGAAATTTTCCCAGACCTCAATTGAGGAGTTTTGCTGCTCGAAGTTACCTCAGAAACCCTGTTAACTCGTAATGTGCTGAGCGAATCGCAAAACAGAAAGCATTTAACACGGAACACAAACAAAACTGGCATGCCGAATGCATTTTCAGACAGAGAGATGCATGAATGCTAAATGTGACACAGTCCGAGGGCATGAGTCATAAAGTAATCTCACAACTAACAACAGGGCAATTCCAAACTACTCCTTCAAACATACTGCAGCGTTAGTGCACCACCAACTTTCCAGACAATGCTGAAAAGAGAGACAGAAAGAACATCATAAGAACGGGCCATAAAAAGTGAATTTCACCAATAACAGTCCCGAATAGATTACCTTTTCCTTCTGATGACTCCAGGACGGAAATGGGAGGAATTCAATAACATATGACACCGAAATTCATTGGAACGATTTTCCCATTGGACAGAAAACCAAATAACGACGAGTCGAGTCACCGCAGGACTTTGTTTCACAACAGCGATGAAATAATAGTCTCCATTCGGTTCCAGTAAAAGCACAAATTGCCTGGAACAGCAGAGGTGTTTGCGATTTTCCGCGCGGGAGGCGAACGCGATCATGACAGCAGAGACACTTGGACACTTCGGTCAAATAACCATGAGCTGCTAGACATTACTACAATTTCGATTCTTGCTTTGCTAAATGATTTCACACATTGCTCGAAACAGGACGACTTTCACGTTTACACGGAACACGAAACACACCTGACTACAGGGAAAATGCACAAAGCTGAGCAGGCCGTGTTCCACATCAAACCGTGCAGCATTTATTCAGTCACTGTGTCTGTTTTGCAGAAGAAGGGTCCCAAAGAATGTTCTCCACCCTAAAACCGGAGGTCGCATTACAATCCGAGAACGACAGATCACATTGTGAGCATGCTCTGACCTCGGGGCCGGTTCGAGACGCCACTTTCCGTGCCTTTTACTTTAACCGTGCAATTTGCTGCAGAGATGTTCACTCCTGGACATGAGCCACGTGGATACCAACTGAGTCGGAAACCTGTGCGGGAATCGACGAGAAGCGATTCAATAAATTTTGTTAACTTCCATGGTGCTTATTGGAAATGCAGTTTCTGTTCAAGTCAATCGAAAAGGCAGTTTCTGAACATAGTAACAGAAGTCAAAAGGTAATTACCTGACCCCACCCCCACTCCGGAAGAGGTGCTAACTGCCCCTGAGTGCTTTTTGATCTCGATGTGAAGAGCTCACACGCCTCTGAGTCACCTTCAAGTCTCTGTTTGCGGAGTGAATCACAAAGAAGGACTTTTACCAGAGCTGCAACCGCCTCACTTCCCCACTCGCTCACCCCGTTTACATTTTCCTGCTCGTCAGTGATTTAAGGAAAACCAAATGGGTACGATGTCATTCTGTAGCCTCTCTGTCGATTCCTCCGTTTCAGTTCCAACATGGCTTAGATCTCGGGGCGCACCTTAATATTAGCGGCGCTATGAAAGCACAAGTTCAAAGGTTCCTCTGAGAGTGTAAATTATTTCATTGCTGTTGCTGATTGAATGAGCCACTAACGTGCGAACTGCCCCAAAATATGATTCAGGAATCTGGTACCAACTCTCGCGCGTTGAATAACGACAGACAGCTTCCAAATGAGGCCTTTCAGAGACGACTTTGGGGTACATTTGACAGACAGACAATTTCAGGAATCCGTGGTGCGCTGTGACACCAGCGCAGCAGCTTCTTCCCTGCCTTTGAACCGGGCCGCCTGCGCAAGGAATGCCAATGCGGTACTGCTTTTCGTGGAAGGATCAGAACGCGGCAAGGACACTCTCAAACAGAATGGCATATGCATCAGAACCAGGTTGGAGAAAAACTTTATAATGCTTTACACAGTAATTAAATGGAGTTGCCTTACATTTCACTACGAGAGCAGATTCTTTCAAGCAAATTCGAAGGCAAGTTTGCAGATGGGAAAGCAAGCAAGAAAGCTCCGTTCTTGTCCATGTAAAAGGCTGCAGTTGACGAACAAAGCAGTTTCTGCCCAGTTTCGAACTGGGGACCTTTCGCGTGTTAGGCGAGCGTGAAGACCACTACACTACAGAAACCAGCCGCGGTCGCCGCCCTGCGGCGCAGTGGCATCCAGCACTGAAAGTTGACGCCATTCTCCGTTTCACCTTTCTGTTTCCAATCGCTCGTTGTTGTCCAGCGTAATTGACATCTTGAAAACGTTAAAAAAGACACGTGAAATTGATGACAATATATAGACAATGATTTCGTCAATGTTTGGACCGTAGGGCGAGGTGGAATAAGCTGGGACGACTTTCCCTGCAGCGTAACGGCTGCGATATGATCTTATGGAAGGGTTGTAAACTGAGTATTTCTGTGTTTTACCCAAATTGGGGTGAGTTGAAAACTCGAGAGCATCGGTTTAAGGTGAGTGGGCTGAAATTGACAAACGACCTGAGGCACATTTCCCACACAGAAGGTTGTGCGTGTATGGAATGAGCTCCCAGAGGAAGTGGAGGAGGCTATTACACTCAGAAAATTGCAAAGGTAATCGGATGAGTTTCTGGACAGGATGGGTTTCGAGGGATTGGGGCCAAATGCTGGGGAACGGGACTTGTTTAATTTTGGTTATGTGGTGAGCATGGATGAGATACACCTAAATATCTGTTTCCACGCCGTGTACCCCCATAACGTCGTGTTGCTAACACTGGCTGTAAAGGATTACTTTTTAGCGGAGTTTTCCATCGCAGTCTGTGGCACAATCGTTTAGTCTGTTCGACTTCTCACGGGAAAGGTAGTATTGTGAAACACTGCAGAAACGAACGACTTCCTTAATTTTGCCCCGACTGACCATACTCCGTGAAATTTTCCCAGACCTCAATTGAGGAGTTTTGCTGCTCGAAGTTACCTCAGAAACCCTGTTAACTCGTAATGTGCTGAGCGAATCGCAAAACAGAAAGCATTTAACACGGAACACAAACAAAACTGGCATGCCGAATGCATTTTCAGACAGAGAGATGCATGAATGCTAAATGTGACACAGTCCGAGGGCATGAGTCATAAAGTAATCTCACAACTAACAACAGGGCAATTCCAAACTACTCCTTCAAACATACTGCAGCGTTAGTGCACCACCAACTTTCCAGACAATGCTGAAAAGAGAGACAGAAAGAACATCATAAGAACGGGCCATAAAAAGTGAATTTCACCAATAACAGTCCCGAATAGATTACCTTTTCCTTCTGATGACTCCAGGACGGAAATGGGAGAAATTCAATAACATATGACACCGAAATTCATTGGAACGATTTTCCCATTGGACAGAAAACCAAATAACGACGAGTCGAGTCACCGCAGGACTTTGTTTCACAACAGCGATGAAATAATAGTCTCCATTCGGTTCCAGTAAAAGCACAAATTGCCTGGAACAGCAGAGCTGTTTGCGATTTTCCGCGCGGGAGGCGAACGCGATCATGACAGCAGAGACACTTGGACACTTCGGTCAAATAACCATGAGCTGCTAGACATTACTACAATTTCGATTCTTGCTTTGCTAAATGATTTCACACATTGCTCGAAACAGGACGACTTTCACGTTTACACGGAACACGAAACACACCTGACTACAGGGAAAATGCACAAAGCTGAGCAGGCCGTGTTCCACATCAAACCGTGCAGCATTTATTCAGTCACTGTGTCTGTTTTGCAGAAGAAGGGTCCCAAAGAATGTTCTCCACCCTAAAACCGGAGGTCGCATTACAATCCGAGAACGACAGATCACATTGTGAGCATGCTCTGACCTCGGGGCCGGTTCGAGACGCCACTTTCCGTGCCTTTTACTTTAACCGTGCAATTTGCTGCAGAGATGTTCACTCCTGGACATGAGCCACGTGGATACCAACTGAGTCGGAAACCTGTGCGGGAATCGACGAGAAGCGATTCAATAAATTTTGTTAACTTCCATGGTGCTTCTTGGAAATGCAGTTTCTGTTCAAGTCAATCGAAAAGGCAGTTTCTGAACATAGTAACAGAAGTCAAAAGGTAATTACCTCACCCCACCCCCACTCCGGAAGAGGTGCTAACTGCCCCTGAGTGCTTTTTGATCTCGATGTGAAGAGCTCACACGCCTCTGAGTCACCTTCAAGTCTCTGTTTGCGGAGTGAATCACAAAGAAGGACTTTTACCAGAGCTGCAACCGCCTCACTTCCCCACTCGCTCACCCCGTTTACATTTTCCTGCTCGTCAGTGATTTAAGGAAAACCAAATGGATGCGATGTCATTCTGTAGCCTCTCTGTCGATTCCTCCGTTTCAGTTCCAACATGGCTTAGATCTCGGGGCGCACCTTAATATTAGCGGCGCTATGAAAGCACAAGTTCAAAGGTTCCTCTGAGAGTGTAAATTATTTCATTGCTGTTGCTGATTGAATGAGCCACTAACGTGCGAACTGCCCCAAAATATGATTCAGGAATCTGGTACCAACTCTCGCGCGTTGAATAACGACAGACAGCTTCCAAATGAGGCCTTTCAGAGACGACTTTGGGGTACATTTGACAGACAGACAAGTTCAGGAATCCGTGGTGCGCTGTGACACCAGCGCAGCAGCTTCTTCCCTGCCTTTGAACCGGGCCGCCTGCGCAAGGAATGCCAATGCGGTACTGCTTTTCGTGGAAGGATCAGAACGCGGCAAGGACACTCTCAAACAGAATGGCATATGCATCAGAACCAGGTTGGAGAAAAACTTTATAATGCTTTACACAGTAATTAAATGGAGTTGCCTTACATTTCACTACGAGAGCAGATTCTTTCAAGCAAATTCGAAGGCAAGTTTGCAGATGGGAAAGCAAGCAAGAAAGCTCCGTTCTTGTCCATGTAAAAGGCTGCAGTTGACGAACAAAGCAGTTTCTGCCCAGTTTCGAACTGGGGACCTTTCGCGTGTTAGGCGAGCGTGAAGACCACTACACTACAGAAACCAGCCGCGGTCGCCGCCCTGCGGCGCAGTGGCATCCAGCACTGAAAGTTGACGCCATTCTCCGTTTCACCTTTCTGTTTCCAATCGCTCGTTGTTGTCCAGCGTAATTGACATCTTGAAAACGTTAAAAAAGACACGTGAAATTGATGACAATATATAGACAATGATTTCGTCAATGTTTGGACCGTAGGGCGAGGTGGAATAAGCTGGGACGACTTTCCCTGCAGCGTAACGGCTGCGATATGATCTTATGGAAGGGTTGTAAACTGAGTATTTCTGTGTTTTACCCAAATTGGGGTGAGTTGAAAACTCGAGAGCATAGGTTTAAGGTGAGTGGGCTGAAATTGACAAACGACCTGAGGCACATTTCCCACACAGAAGGTTGTGCGTGTATGGAATGAGCTCCCAGAGGAAGTGGAGGAGGCTATTACACTCAGAAAATTGCAAAGGTAATCGGATGAGTTTCTGGACAGGATGGGTTTCGAGGGATTGGGGCCAAATGCTGGGGAACGGGACTTGTTTAATTTTGGTTATGTGGTGAGCATGGATGAGATACACCTAAATATCTGTTTCCACGCCGTGTACCCCCATAACGTCGTGTTGCTAACACTGGCTGTAAAGGATTACTTTTTAGCGGAGTTTTCCATCGCAGTCTGTGGCACAATCGTTTAGTCTGTTCGACTTCTCACGGGAAAGGTAGTATTGTGAAACACTGCAGAAACGAACGACTTCCTTAATTTTGCCCCGACTGACCATACTCCGTGAAATTTTCCCAGACCTCAATTGAGGAGTTTTGCTGCTCGAAGTTACCTCAGAAACCCTGTTAACTCGTAATGTGCTGAGCGAATCGCAAAACAGAAAGCATTTAACACGGAACACAAACAAAACTGGCATGCCGAATGCATTTTCAGACAGAGAGATGCATGAATGCTAAATGTGACACAGTCCGAGGGCATGAGTCATAAAGTAATCTCACAACTAACAACAGGGCAATTCCAAACTACTCCTTCAAACATACTGCAGCGTTAGTGCACCACCAACTTTCCAGACAATGCTGAAAAGAGAGACAGAAAGAACATCATAAGAACGGGCCATAAAAAGTGAATTTCACCAATAACAGTCCCGAATAGATTACCTTTTCCTTCTGATGACTCCAGGACGGAAATGGGAGGAATTCAATAACATATGACACCGAAATTCATTGGAACGATTTTCCCATTGGACAGAAAACCAAATAACGACGAGTCGAGTCACCGCAGGACTTTGTTTCACAACAGCGATGAAATAATAGTCTCCATTCGGTTCCAGTAAAAGCACAAATTGCCTGGAACAGCAGAGGTGTTTGCGATTTTCCGCGCGGGAGGCGAACGCGATCATGACAGCAGAGACACTTGGACACTTCGGTCAAATAACCATGAGCTGCTAGACATTACTACAATTTCGATTCTTGCTTTGCTAAATGATTTCACACATTGCTCGAAACAGGACGACTTTCACGTTTACACGGAACACGAAACACACCTGACTACAGGGAAAATGCACAAAGCTGAGCAGGCCGTGTTCCACATCAAACCGTGCAGCATTTATTCAGTCACTGTGTCTGTTTTGCAGAAGAAGGGTCCCAAAGAATGTTCTCCACCCTAAAACCGGAGGTCGCATTACAATCCGAGAACGACAGATCACATTGTGAGCATGCTCTGACCTCGGGGCCGGTTCGAGACGCCACTTTCCGTGCCTTTTACTTTAACCGTGCAATTTGCTGCAGAGATGTTCACTCCTGGACATGAGCCACGTGGATACCAACTGAGTCGGAAACCTGTGCGGGAATCGACGAGAAGCGATTCAATAAATTTTGTTAACTTCCATGGTGCTTATTGGAAATGCAGTTTCTGTTCAAGTCAATCGAAAAGGCAGTTTCTGAACATAGTAACAGAAGTCAAAAGGTAATTACCTGACCCCACCCCCACTCCGGAAGAGGTGCTAACTGCCCCTGAGTGCTTTTTGATCTCGATGTGAAGAGCTCACACGCCTCTGAGTCACCTTCAAGTCTCTGTTTGCGGAGTGAATCACAAAGAAGGACTTTTACCAGAGCTGCAACCGCCTCACTTCCCCACTCGCTCACCCCGTTTACATTTTCCTGCTCGTCAGTGATTTAAGGAAAACCAAATGGGTACGATGTCATTCTGTAGCCTCTCTGTCGATTCCTCCGTTTCAGTTCCAACATGGCTTAGATCTCGGGGCGCACCTTAATATTAGCGGCGCTATGAAAGCACAAGTTCAAAGGTTCCTCTGAGAGTGTAAATTATTTCATTGCTGTTGCTGATTGAATGAGCCACTAACGTGCGAACTGCCCCAAAATATGATTCAGGAATCTGGTACCAACTCTCGCGCGTTGAATAACGACAGACAGCTTCCAAATGAGGCCTTTCAGAGACGACTTTGGGGTACATTTGACAGACAGACAATTTCAGGAATCCGTGGTGCGCTGTGACACCAGCGCAGCAGCTTCTTCCCTGCCTTTGAACCGGGCCGCCTGCGCAAGGAATGCCAATGCGGTACTGCTTTTCGTGGAAGGATCAGAACGCGGCAAGGACACTCTCAAACAGAATGGCATATGCATCAGAACCAGGTTGGAGAAAAACTTTATAATGCTTTACACAGTAATTAAATGGAGTTGCCTTACATTTCACTACGAGAGCAGATTCTTTCAAGCAAATTCGAAGGCAAGTTTGCAGATGGGAAAGCAAGCAAGAAAGCTCCGTTCTTGTCCATGTAAAAGGCTGCAGTTGACGAACAAAGCAGTTTCTGCCCAGTTTCGAACTGGGGACCTTTCGCGTGTTAGGCGAGCGTGAAGACCACTACACTACAGAAACCAGCCGCGGTCGCCGCCCTGCGGCGCAGTGGCATCCAGCACTGAAAGTTGACGCCATTCTCCGTTTCACCTTTCTGTTTCCAATCGCTCGTTGTTGTCCAGCGTAATTGACATCTTGAAAACGTTAAAAAAGACACGTGAAATTGATGACAATATATAGACAATGATTTCGTCAATGTTTGGACCGTAGGGCGAGGTGGAATAAGCTGGGACGACTTTCCCTGCAGCGTAACGGCTGCGATATGATCTTATGGAAGGGTTGTAAACTGAGTATTTCTGTGTTTTACCCAAATTGGGGTGAGTTGAAAACTCGAGAGCATCGGTTTAAGGTGAGTGGGCTGAAATTGACAAACGACCTGAGGCACATTTCCCACACAGAAGGTTGTGCGTGTATGGAATGAGCTCCCAGAGGAAGTGGAGGAGGCTATTACACTCAGAAAATTGCAAAGGTAATCGGATGAGTTTCTGGACAGGATGGGTTTCGAGGGATTGGGGCCAAATGCTGGGGAACGGGACTTGTTTAATTTTGGTTATGTGGTGAGCATGGATGAGATACACCTAAATATCTGTTTCCACGCCGTGTACCCCCATAACGTCGTGTTGCTAACACTGGCTGTAAAGGATTACTTTTTAGCGGAGTTTTCCATCGCAGTCTGTGGCACAATCGTTTAGTCTGTTCGACTTCTCACGGGAAAGGTAGTATTGTGAAACACTGCAGAAACGAACGACTTCCTTAATTTTGCCCCGACTGACCATACTCCGTGAAATTTTCCCAGACCTCAATTGAGGAGTTTTGCTGCTCGAAGTTACCTCAGAAACCCTGTTAACTCGTAATGTGCTGAGCGAATCGCAAAACAGAAAGCATTTAACACGGAACACAAACAAAACTGGCATGCCGAATGCATTTTCAGACAGAGAGATGCATGAATGCTAAATGTGACACAGTCCGAGGGCATGAGTCATAAAGTAATCTCACAACTAACAACAGGGCAATTCCAAACTACTCCTTCAAACATACTGCAGCGTTAGTGCACCACCAACTTTCCAGACAATGCTGAAAAGAGAGACAGAAAGAACATCATAAGAACGGGCCATAAAAAGTGAATTTCACCAATAACAGTCCCGAATAGATTACCTTTTCCTTCTGATGACTCCAGGACGGAAATGGGAGAAATTCAATAACATATGACACCGAAATTCATTGGAACGATTTTCCCATTGGACAGAAAACCAAATAACGACGAGTCGAGTCACCGCAGGACTTTGTTTCACAACAGCGATGAAATAATAGTCTCCATTCGGTTCCAGTAAAAGCACAAATTGCCTGGAACAGCAGAGCTGTTTGCGATTTTCCGCGCGGGAGGCGAACGCGATCATGACAGCAGAGACACTTGGACACTTCGGTCAAATAACCATGAGCTGCTAGACATTACTACAATTTCGATTCTTGCTTTGCTAAATGATTTCACACATTGCTCGAAACAGGACGACTTTCACGTTTACACGGAACACGAAACACACCTGACTACAGGGAAAATGCACAAAGCTGAGCAGGCCGTGTTCCACATCAAACCGTGCAGCATTTATTCAGTCACTGTGTCTGTTTTGCAGAAGAAGGGTCCCAAAGAATGTTCTCCACCCTAAAACCGGAGGTCGCATTACAATCCGAGAACGACAGATCACATTGTGAGCATGCTCTGACCTCGGGGCCGGTTCGAGACGCCACTTTCCGTGCCTTTTACTTTAACCGTGCAATTTGCTGCAGAGATGTTCACTCCTGGACATGAGCCACGTGGATACCAACTGAGTCGGAAACCTGTGCGGGAATCGACGAGAAGCGATTCAATAAATTTTGTTAACTTCCATGGTGCTTATTGGAAATGCAGTTTCTGTTCAAGTCAATCGAAAAGGCAGTTTCTGAACATAGTAACAGAAGTCAAAAGGTAATTACCTGACCCCACCCCCACTCCGGAAGAGGTGCTAACTGCCCCTGAGTGCTTTTTGATCTCGATGTGAAGAGCTCACACGCCTCTGAGTCACCTTCAAGTCTCTGTTTGCGGAGTGAATCACAAAGAAGGACTTTTACCAGAGCTGCAACCGCCTCACTTCCCCACTCGCTCACCCCGTTTACATTTTCCGGCTCGTCAGTGATTTAAGGAAAACCAAATGGGTACGATGTCATTCTGTAGCCTCTCTGTCGATTCCTCCGTTTCAGTTCCAACATGGCTTAGATCTCGGGGCGCACCTTAATATTAGCGGCGCTATGAAAGCACAAGTTCAAAGGTTCCTCTGAGAGTGTAAATTATTTCATTGCTGTTGCTGATTGAATGAGCCACTAACGTGCGAACTGCCCCAAAATATGATTCAGGAATCTGGTACCAACTCTCGCGTTGATTAACGACAGACAGCTTCCAAATGAGGCCTTTCAGAGACGACTTTGGGGTACATTTGACAGACAGACAAGTTCAGGAATCCGTGGTGCGCTGCGACACCAGCGCAGCAGCTTCTTCCCTGCCTTTGAACCGGGCCGCCTGCGCAAGGAATGCAAATGCGGTACTGCTTTTCGTGGAAGGATCAGAACGCGGCAAGGACACTCTCAAACAGAATGGCATATGCATCAGAACCAGGTTGGAGAAAAAGTTTATAATGCTTTACACAGTAATTAAATGGAGTTGCCTTACATTTCACTACGAGAGCAGATTCTTTCAAGCAAATTCGAAGGCAAGTTTGCAGATGGGAAAGCAAGCAAGAAAGCTCCGTTCTTGTCCATGTAAAAGGCTGCAGTTGACGAACAAAGCAGTTTCTGCCCCGTTTCGAACTGGGGACCTTTCGCGGGTTAGGCGAACGTGATGGCCACTACACTACAGAAACCAGCCGCGGTCGGCGCCCTGCGGCGCAGTGGCATCTAGCACTGAAAGTTGAAGCCATTCTCCGTTTCACCTTTCTGTTTCCAATCGCTCGTTGTTGTCCAGCGTAATTGACATCTTGAAAACGTTAAAAAAGACACGTGAAATTGATGACAATATATAGACAATGATTTCGTCAATGTTTGGACCGTAGGGCGAGGTGGAATAAGCTGGGACGACTTTCCCTGCAGCGTAACGGCTGCGATATGATCTTATGGAAGGGTTGTAAACTGAGTATTTCTGTGTTTTACCCAAATTGGGGTGAGTTGAAAAATCGAGAGCATCGGTTTAAGGTGAGTGGGCTGAAACTGACAAACGACCTGAGGCACATTTCCCACACAGAAGGTTGTGCGTGTATGGAATGAGCTCCCAGAGGAAGTGGAGGAGGCTATTACACTCAGAAAATTGCAAAGGTAATCGGATGAGTTTCTGGACAGGATGGGTTTCGAGGGATTGGGGCCAAATGCTGGGGAACGGGACTTGTTTAATTTTGGTTATGTGGTGAGCATGGATGAGATACACCTAAATATCTGTTTCCACGCCGTGTACCCCCATAACGTCTTGTTGCTAACACTGGCTTTAAAGGATTACTTTTTAGCGGAGTTTTCCATCGCAGTCTGTGGCACAATCGTTTAGTCTGTTCGACTTCTCACGGGCAAGGTAGTATTGTGAAACACTGCAGAAACGAACGACTTCCTTAATTTTGCCCCGACTGACCATACTCCGTGAAATTTTCCCAGACCTCAATTGAGGAGTTTTGCTGCTCGAAGTTACCTCAGAAACCCTGTTAACTCGTAATGTGCTGAGCGAATCGCAAAACAGAAAGCATTTTTCACGGAACACAAACAAAACTGGCATGCCGAATGCATTTTCAGACAGAGAGATGCATGAATGCTAAATGTGTCACAGTCCGAGGGCATGAGTCATAAAGTAATCTCACAACTAACAACAGGGCAATTCCAAACTACTGCGTTAGTGCACCACCACTTTCCAGACAATGCTGAAAAGAGAGATAGAAAGAACATCATAAGAACGGGCCATAAAAAGTGAATTTCACCAATCACAGTCTCGATTAGATTACCTTTTCCTTCTGATGTCTCCAGGACGGAAATGAAGGAAATGGGAGAAATTGAATAACATATGACACCGAAATTCATTGGAACGATTTTCCCATTGGACAGAAAACCAAATAACGACGAGTCGAGTCACCGCAGGACTTTGTTTCACAACAGCGATGAAATAATAGTCTCCATTTGGTTCCAGTAAAAGCACAAATCGCATTGGAACAGCAGAGCTGTTTGCGATTTTCCGCGCGGGAGGCGAACGCGATCATGACAGCAGAGACACTTGGACACTTCGGTCAAATAACCATGAGCTGCTAGACATTACTACAATTTCGATTCTTGCTTTGCTAAATGATTTCACACATTGCTCGAAACAGGACGACTTTCACGTTTACACGGAACACGAAACACACCTGACTACAGGGAAAATGCACAAAGCTGAGCAGGCCGTGTTCCACATCAAACCGTGCAGCATTTATTCAGTCACTGTGTCTGTTTTGCAGAAGAAGGGTCCCAAAGAATGTTCTCCACCCTAAAACCGGAGGTCGCATTACAATCCGAGAACGACAGATCACATTGTGAGCATGCTCTGACCTCGGGGCCGGTTCGAGCTGCCACTTTCCGTGCCTTTTACTTTAACCGTGCAATTTGCTGAAGAGATGTTCACTCCTGGACATGAGCCACGTGGATACCAACTGAGTCGGAAACCTGTGCGGGAATCGACGAGAAGCGATTCAATAAATTTTGCTAACTTCCATGGTGCTTATTGGAAATGCACTTTCTGTTCAAGTCAATCGAAAAGGCAGTTTCTGAACATAGTAACAGAAGTCAAAAGGTAATTACCTCACCCCACCCCCACTGCGGAAGAGGTGCTAACTGCCCTTGAGTGCTTTTTGATCTCGATGTGAAGAGCTCACACGCCTCTGAGTCACCCTCAAGTCTCTGTTTGCGGAGTGAATCACAAAGAAGGACTTTTACCAGAGCTGCAACCGCCTCACTTCCCCACTCGCTCTCCCCGTTTACATTTTCCTGCTGGTCAGTGATTTAAAGAAAACCAAATGGATGCGATGTCATTCTGTAGCCTCTCTGTCGATTCCTCCGTTTCAGTTCCAACATGGCTTAGATCTCGGGGCGCACCTTAATATTAGCGGCGCTATGAAAGCACAAGTTCAAAGGTTCCTCTGAGAGTGTAAATTATTTCATTGCTGTTGCTGATTGAATGAGCCACTAACGTGCGAACTGCCCCAAAATATGATTCAGGAATCTGGTACCAACTCTCGCGCGTTGAATAACGACAGACAGCTTCCAAATGAGACCTTTCAGAGACGACTTTGGGGTACATTTGACAGACAGACAAGTTCAGGAATCCGTGGTGCGCTGTCACACCAGCGCAGCAGCTTCTTCCCTGCCTTTGAACCGGGCCGCCTGCGCAAGGAATGCAAATGCGGTACTGCTTTTCGTGGAAGGATCAGAACGCGGCAAGGACACTCTCAAACAGAATGGCATATGCATCAGAACCAGGTTGGAGAAAATCTTTATAATGCTTTACACAGTAATTAAATGGAGTTGCCTTACATTTCACTACGAGAGCAGATTCTTTCAAGCAAATTCGAAGGCAAGTTTGCAGATGGGAAAGCAAGCAAGAAAGCTCCGTTCTTGTCCATTTAAAAGGCTGCAGTTGACGAACAAAGCAGTTCCTGCCCAGTTTCGAACTGGGGACCTTTCCCGGCTTAGGCGAACGTGATGACCACTCCACTACAGAAACCAGCCGCGGTCGCCGCCCTGCGGCGCAGTGGCATCCAGCACTGAAAGTTGAAGCCATTCTCCGTTTCACCTTTCTGTTTCCAATCGCTCGTTGTTGTCCAGCGTAATTGACATCTTGAAAACGTTAAAAAAGACACGTGAAATTGGTGACAATATATAGACAATGATTTCGTCAATGTTTGGACCGTAGGGCGAGGTGGAATAAGCTGGGACGACTTTCCCTGCAGCGTAACGGCTGCGATATGATCTTATGGAAGGGTTGTAAACTGAGTATTTCTGTGTTTTACCCAAATTGGGGTGAGTTGAAAACTCGAGAGCATAGGTTTAAGGTGAGTGGGCTGAAATTGACAAACGACCTGAGGCACATTTCCCACACAGAAGGTTGTGCGTGTATGGAATGAGCTCCCAGAGGAAGTGGAGGAGGCTATTACACTCAGAAAATTGCAAAGGTAATCGGATGAGTTTCTGGACAGGATGGGTTTAGAGGGATTGGGGCCAAATGCTGGGGAACGGGACTTGTTTAATTTTGGTTATGTGGTGAGCATGGATGAGATACACCTAAATATCTGTTTCCATGCCGTGTACCCCCATAACGTCTTGTTGCTAACACTGGCTGTAAAGGATTACTTTTTAGCGGAGTTTTCCATCGCAGTCTGTGGCACAATCGTTTAGTCTGTTCGACTGCTCACGGGAAAGGTAGTATTGTGAAACACTGCAGATACGAACAACTTCCTTAATTTTGCCCGGACTGACCATACTCCGTGAAATTTTCCCAGACCTCAATTGAGGAGTTTTGCTGCTCGAAGTTACCTCAGAAACCCTGTTAACTCGTAATGTGCTGAGCGAATCGCAAAACTGAAAGCATTTTTCACGGAACACAAACAAAACTGGCATGCCGAATGCATTTTCAGACAGAGAGATGCATGAATGCTAAATGTGACACAGTCCGAGGGCATGAGTCATAAAGTAATCTCACAACTAACAACAGGGCAATTCCAAACTACTGCGTTAGTGCACCACCACTTTCCAGACAATGCTGAAAAGAGAGATAGAAAGAACATCATAAGAACGGGCCATAAAAAGTGAATTTCACCAATCACAGTCTCGATTAGATTACCTTTTCCTTCTGATGTCTCCAGGACGGAAATGAAGGAAATGGGAGAAATTGAATAACATATGACACCGAAATTCATTGGAACGATTTTCCCATTGGACAGAAAACCAAATAACGACGAGTCGAGTCACCGCAGGACTTTGTTTCACAACAGCGATGAAATAATAGTCTCCATTTGGTTCCAGTAAAAGCACAAATCGCATTGGAACAGCAGAGCTGTTTGCGATTTTCCGCGCGGGAGGCGAACGCGATCATGACAGCAGAGACACTTGGACACTTCGGTCAAATAACCATGAGCTGCTAGACATTACTACAATTTCGATTCTTGCTTTGCTAAATGATTTCACACATTGCTCGAAACAGGACGACTTTCACGTTTACACGGAACACGAAACACACCTGACTACAGGGAAAATGCACAAAGCTGAGCAGGCCGTGTTCCACATCAAACCGTGCAGCATTTATTCAGTCACTGTGTCTGTTTTGCAGAAGAAGGGTCCCAAAGAATGTTCTCCACCCTAAAACCGGAGGTCGCATTACAATCTGAGAACGACAGATCACATTGTGAGCATGCTCTGACCTAGGGGCCGGTTCGAACTGCCACTTTCCGTGCCTTTTACTTTAACCGTGCAATTTGCTGAAGAGATGTTCACTCCTGGACATGAGCCACGTGGATACCAACTGAGTCGGAAACCTGTGCGGGAATCGACGAGAAGCGATTCAATAAATTTTGCTAACTTCCATGGTGCTTATTGGAAATGCAGTTTCTGTTCAAGTCAATCGAAAAGGCAGTTTCTGAACATAGTAACAGAAGTCAAAAGGTAATTACCTCACCCCACCCCCACTGCGGAAGAGGTGCTAACTGCCCTTGAGTGCTTTTTGATCTCGATGTGAAGAGCTCACACGCCTCTGAGTCACCCTCAAGTCTCTGTTTGCGGAGTGAATCACAAAGAAGGACTTTTACCAGAGCTGCAACCGCCTCACTTCCCCACTCGCTCTCCCCGTTTACATTTTCCTGCTGGTCAGTGATTTAAAGAAAACCAAATGGATGCGATGTCATTCTGTAGCCTCTCTGTCGATTCCTCCGTTTCAGTTCCAACATGGCTTAGATCTCGGGGCGCACCTTAATATTAGCGGCGCTATGAAAGCACAAGTTCAAAGGTTCCTCTGAGAGTGTAAATTATTTCATTGCTGTTGCTGATTGAATGAGCCACTAACGTGCGAACTGCCCCAAAATATGATTCAGGAATCTGGTACCAACTCTCGCGCGTTGAATAACGACAGACAGCTTCCAAATGAGACTTTTCAGAGACGACTTTGGGGTACATTTGACAGACAGACAAGTTCAGGAATCCGTGGTGCGCTGTGACACCAGCGCAGCAGCTTCTTCCCTGCCTTTGAACCGGGCCGCCTGCGCAAGGAATGCAAATGCGGTACTGCTTTTCGTGGAAGGATCAGAACGCGGCAAGGACACTCTCAAACAGAATGGCATATGCATCAGAACCAGGTTGGAGAAAATCTTTATAATGCTTTACACAGTAATTAAATGGAGTTGCCTTACATTTCACTACGAGAGCAGATTCTTTCAATCAAATTCGAAGGCAAGTTTGCAGATGGGAAAGCAAGCAAGAAAGCTCCGTTCTTGTCCATTTAAAAGGCTGCAGTTGACGAACAAAGCAGTTCCTGCCCAGTTTCGAACTGGGGACCTTTCCCGGCTTAGGCGAACGTGATGACCACTACACTACAGAAACCAGCCGCGGTCGCCGCCCTGCGGCGCAGTGGCATCCAGCACTGAAAGTTGAAGCCATTCTCCGTTTCACCTTTCTGTTTCCAATCGCTCGTTGTTGTCCAGCGTAATTGACATCTTGAAAACGTTAAAAAAGACACGTGAAATTGATGACAATATATAGACAATGATTTCGTCAATGTTTGGACCGTAGGGCGAGGTGGAATAAGCTGGGACGACTTTCCCTGCAGCGTAACGGCTGCGATATGATCTTATGGAAGGGTTGTAAACTGAGTATTTCTGTGTTTTACCCAAATTGGGGTGAGTTGAAAACTCGAGAGCATAGGTTTAAGGTGAGTGGGCTGAAATTGACAAACGACCTGAGGCACATTTCCCACACAGAAGGTTGTGCGTGTATGGAATGAGCTCCCAGAGGAAGTGGAGGAGGCTATTACACTCAGAAAATTGCAAAGGTAATCGGATGAGTTTCTGGACAGGATGGGTTTAGAGGGATTGGGGCCAAATGCTGGGGAACGGGACTTGTTTAATTTTGGTTATGTGGTGAGCATGGATGAGATACACCTAAATATCTGTTTCCACGCCGTGTACCCCCATAACGTCTTGTTGCTAACACTGGCTGTAAAGGATTACTTTTTAGCGGAGTTTTCCATCGCAGTCTGTGGCACAATCGTTTAGTCTGTTCGACTGCTCACGGGAAAGGTAGTATTGTGAAACACTGCAGATACGAACAACTTCCTTAATTTTGCCCGGACTGACCATTCTCCGTGAAATTTTCCCAGACCTCAATTGAGGAGTTTTGCTGCTCGAAGTTACCTCAGAAACCCTGTTAACTCGTAATGTGCTGAGCGAATCGCAAAACAGAAAGCATTTTTCACGGAACACAAACAAAACTGGCATGCCGAATGCATTTTCAGACAGAGAGATGCATGAATGCTAAATGTGACACAGTCCGAGGGCATGAGTCATAAAGTAATCTCACAACTAACAACAGGGCAATTCCAAACTACTGCGTTAGTGCACCACCACTTTCCAGACAATGCTGAAAAGAGAGATAGAAAGAACATCATAAGAACGGGCCATAAAAAGTGAATTTCACCAATCACAGTCTCGATTAGATTACCTTTTCCTTCTGATGTCTCCAGGACGGAAATGAAGGAAATGGGAGAAATTGAATAACATATGACACCGAAATTCATTGGAACGATTTTCCCATTGGACAGAAAACCAAATAACGACGAGTCGAGTCACCGCAGGACTTTGTTTCACAACAGCGATGAAATAATAGTCTCCATTTGGTTCCAGTAAAAGCACAAATCGCATTGGAACAGCAGAGCTGTTTGCGATTTTCCGCGCGGGAGGCGAACGCGATCATGACAGCAGAGACACTTGGACACTTCGGTCAAATAACCATGAGCTGCTAGACATTACTACAATTTCGATTCTTGCTTTGCTAAATGATTTCACACATTGCTCGAAACAGGACGACTTTCACGTTTACACGGAACACGAAACACACCTGACTACAGGGAAAATGCACAAAGCTGAGCAGGCCGTGTTCCACATCAAACCGTGCAGCATTTATTCAGTCACTGTGTCTGTTTTGCAGAAGAAGGGTCCCAAAGAATGTTCTCCACCCTAAAACCGGAGGTCGCATTACAATCCGAGAACGACAGATCACATTGTGAGCATGCTCTGACCTCGGGGCCGGTTCGAGCTGCCACTTTCCGTGCCTTTTACTTTAACCGTGCAATTTGCTGAAGAGATGTTCACTCCTGGACATGAGCCACGTGGATACCAACTGAGTCGGAAACCTGTGCGGGAATCGACGAGAAGCGATTCAATAAATTTTGCTAACTTCCATGGTGCTTATTGGAAATGCAGTTTCTGTTCAAGTCAATCGAAAAGGCAGTTTCTGAACATAGTAACAGAAGTCAAAAGGTAATTACCTCACCCCACCCCCACTGCGGAAGAGGTGCTAACTGCCCTTGAGTGCTTTTTGATCTCGATGTGAAGAGCTCACACGCCTCTGAGTCACCCTCAAGTCTCTGTTTGCGGAGTGAATCACAAAGAAGGACTTTTACCAGAGCTGCAACCGCCTCACTTCCCCACTCGCTCTCCCCGTTTACATTTTCCTGCTGGTCAGTGATTTAAAGAAAACCAAATGGATGCGATGTCATTCTGTAGCCTCTCTGTCGATTCCTCCGTTTCAGTTCCAACATGGCTTAGATCTCGGGGCGCACCTTAATATTAGCGGCGCTATGAAAGCACAAGTTCAAAGGTTCCTCTGAGAGTGTAAATTATTTCATTGCTGTTGCTGATTGAATGAGCCACTAACGTGCGAACTGCCCCAAAATATGATTCAGGAATCTGGTACCAACTCTCGCGCGTTGAATAACGACAGACAGCTTCCAAATGAGACCTTTCAGAGACGACTTTGGGGTACATTTGACAGACAGACAAGTTCAGGAATCCGTGGTGCGCTGTCACACCAGCGCAGCAGCTTCTTCCCTGCCTTTGAACCGGGCCGCCTGCGCAAGGAATGCAAATGCGGTACTGCTTTTCGTGGAAGGATCAGAACGCGGCAAGGACACTCTCAAACAGAATGGCATATGCATCAGAACCAGGTTGGAGAAAATCTTTATAATGCTTTACACAGTAATTAAATGGAGTTGCCTTACATTTCACTACGAGAGCAGATTCTTTCAAGCAAATTCGAAGGCAAGTTTGCAGATGGGAAAGCAAGCAAGAAAGCTCCGTTCTTGTCCATTTAAAAGGCTGCAGTTGACGAACAAAGCAGTTCCTGCCCAGTTTCGAACTGGGGACCTTTCCCGGCTTAGGCGAACGTGATGACCACTACACTACAGAAACCAGCCGCGGTCGCCGCCCTGCGGCGCAGTGGCATCCAGCACTGAAAGTTGAAGCCATTCTCCGTTTCACCTTTCTGTTTCCAATCGCTCGTTGTTGTCCAGCGTAATTGACATCTTGAAAACGTTAAAAAAGACACGTGAAATTGATGACAATATATAGACAATGATTTCGTCAATGTTTGGACCGTAGGGCGAGGTGGAATGAGCTGGGACGACTTTCCCTGCAGCGTAACGGCTGCGATATGATCTTATGGAAGGGTTGTAAACTGAGTATTTCTGTGTTTTACCCAAATTGGGGTGAGTTGAAAACTCGAGAGCATTGGTTTAAGGTGAGTGGGCTGAAATTGACAAACGACCTGAGGCACATTTCCCACACAGAAGGTTGTGCGTGTATGGAATGAGCTCCCAGAGGAAGTGGAGGAGGCTATTACACTCAGAAAATTGCAAAGGTAATCGGATGAGTTTCTGGACAGGATGGGTTTAGAGGGATTGGGGCCAAATGCTGGGGAACGGGACTTGTTTAATTTTGGTTATGTGGTGAGCATGGATGAGATACACCTAAATATCTGTTTCCACGCCGTGTACCCCCATAACGTCTTGTTGCTAACACTGGCTGTAAAGGATTACTTTTTAGCGGAGTTTTCCATCGCAGTCTGTGGCACAATCGTTTAGTCTGTTCGACTGCTCACGGGAAAGGTAGTATTGTGAAACACTGCAGATACGAACAACTTCCTTAATTTTGCCCGGACTGACCATACTCCGTGAATTTTTCCCAGACCTCAATTGAGGAGTTTTGCTGCTCGAAGTTACCTCAGAAACCCTGTTAACTCGTAATGTGCTGAGCGAATCGCAAAACAGAAAGCATTTTTCACGGAACACAAACAAAACTGGCATGCCGAATGCATTTTCAGACAGAGAGATGCATGAATGCTAAATGTGTCACAGTCCGAGGGCATGAGTCATAAAGTAATCTCACAACTAACAACAGGGCAATTCCAAACTACCCTTTCAAACATACTGCAGCGTTAGTGCACCACCAACTTTCCAGACAATGCTGAAAAGAGAGACAGAAAGAACATCATAAGAACGGGCCATAAAAAGTGAATTTCACCAATAACAGTCCCGATTAGATTACCTTTTCCTTCTGATGACTCCAGGAAGGAAATGGGAGAAATTGAATAACATATGACACCGAAATTCATTGGAACGATTTTCCCATTGGACAGAAAACCAAATAACGACGAGTCGAGTCACCGCAGGACTTTGTTTCACAACAGCGATGAAATAATAGTCTCCATTTGGTTCCAGTAAAAGCACAAATCGCATTGGAACAGCAGAGCTGTTTGCGATTTTCCGCGCGGGAGGCGAACGCGATCATGACAGCAGAGACACTTGGACACTTCGGTCAAATAACCATGAGCTGCTAGACATTACTACAATTTCGATTCTTGCTTTGCTAAATGATTTCACACATTGCTCGAAACAGGACGACTTTCACGTTTACACGGAACACGAAACACACCTGACTACAGGGAAAATGCACAAAGCTGAGCAGGCCGTGTTCCACATCAAACCGTGCAGCATTTATTCAGTCACTGTGTCTGTTTTGCAGAAGAAGGGTCCCAAAGAATGTTCTCCACCCTAAAACCGGAGGTCGCATTACAATCTGAGAACGACAGATTACATTGTGAGCATGCTCTGACCTCGGGGCCGGTTCGAGCTGCCACTTTCCGTGCCTTTTACTTTAACCGTGCAAATTGCTGAAGACATGTTCACTCCTGGACATGAGCCACGTGGATACCAACTGAGTCGGAAACCTGTGCGGGAATCGACGAGAAGCGATTCAATAAATTTTGCTAACTTCCATGGTGCTTATTGGAAATGCAGTTTCTGTTCAAGTCAATCGAAAAGGCAGTTTCTGAACATAGTAACAGAAGTCAAAAGGTAATTACCTCACCCCACCCCCACTGCGGAAGAGGTGCTAACTGCCCTTGAGTGCTTTTTGATCTCGATGTGAAGAGCTCACACGCCTCTGAGTCACCCTCAAGTCTCTGTTTGCGGAGTGAATCACAAAGAAGGACTTTTACCAGAGCTGCAACCGCCTCACTTCCCCACTCGCTCTCCCCGTTTACATTTTCCTGCTGGTCAGTGATTTAAAGAAAACCAAATGGATGCGATGTCATTCTGTAGCCTCTCTGTCGATTCCTCCGTTTCAGTTCCAACATGGCTTAGATCTCGGGGCGCACCTTAATATTAGCGGCGCTATGAAAGCACAAGTTCAAAGGTTCCTCTGAGAGTGTAAATTATTTCATTGCTGTTGCTGATTGAATGAGCCACTAACGTGCGAACTGCCCCAAAATATGATTCAGGAATCTGGTACCAACTCTCGCGCGTTGAATAACGACAGACAGCTTCCAAATGAGACCTTTCAGAGACGACTTTGGGGTACATTTGACAGACAGACAAGTTCAGGAATCCGTGGTGCGCTGTCACACCAGCGCAGCAGCTTCTTCCCTGCCTTTGAACCGGGCCGCCTGCGCAAGGAATGCAAATGCGGTACTGCTTTTCGTGGAAGGATCAGAACGCGGCAAGGACACTCTCAAACAGAATGGCATATGCATCAGAACCAGGTTGGAGAAAATCTTTATAATGCTTTACACAGTAATTAAATGGAGTTGCCTTACATTTCACTACGAGAGCAGATTCTTTCAAGCAAATTCGAAGGCAAGTTTGCAGATGGGAAAGCAAGCAAGAAAGCTCCGTTCTTGTCCATTTAAAAGGCTGCAGTTGACGAACAAAGCAGTTCCTGCCCAGTTTCGAACTGGGGACCTTTCCCGGCTTAGGCGAACGTGATGACCACTACACTACAGAAACCAGCCGCGGTCGCCGCCCTGCGGCGCAGTGGCATCCAGCACTGAAAGTTGAAGCCATTCTCCGTTTCACCTTTCTGTTTCCAATCGCTCGTTGTTGACCAGGGTAATTGACATCTTGAAAACGTTAAAAAAGACACGTGAAATTGATGACAATATATAGACAATGATTTCGTCAATGTTTGGACCGTAGGGCGAGGTGGAATAAGCTGGGACGACTTTCCCTGCAGCGTAACGGCTGCGATATGATCTTATGGAAGGGTTGTAAACTGAGTATTTCTGTGTTTTACCCAAATTGGGGTGAGTTGAAAACTCGAGAGCATAGGTTTAAGGTGAGTGGGCTGAAATTGACAAACGACCTGAGGCACATTTCCCACACAGAAGGTTGTGCGTGTATGGAATGAGCTCCCAGAGGAAGTGGAGGAGGCTATTACACTCAGAAAATTGCAAAGGTAATCGGATGAGTTTCTGGACAGGATGGGTTTAGAGGGATTGGGGCCAAATGCTGGGGAACGGGACTTGTTTAATTTTGGTTATGTGGTGAGCATGGATGAGATACACCTAAATATCTGTTTCCACGCCGTGTACCCCCATAACGTCTTGTTGCTAACACTGGCTGTAAAGGATTACTTTTTAGCGGAGTTTTCCATCGCAGTCTGTGGCACAATCGTTTAGTCTGTTCGACTGCTCACGGGAAAGGTAGTATTGTGAAACACTGCAGATACGAACAACTTCCTTAATTTTGCCCGGACTGACCATACTCCGTGAAATTTTCCCAGACCTCAATTGAGGAGTTTTGCTGCTCGAAGTTACCTCAGAAACCCTGTTAACTCGTAATGTGCTGAGCGAATCGCAAAATAGAAAGCATTTTTCACGGAACACAAACAAAACTGGCATGCCGAATGCATTTTCAGACAGAGAGATGCATGAATGCTAAATGTGTCACAGTCCGAGGGCATGAGTCATAAAGTAATCTCACAACTAACAACAGGGCAATTCCAAACTACTCTTTCAAACATACTGCAGCGTTAGTGCACCACCAACTTTCCAGACAATGCTGAAAAGAGAGATAGAAAGAACATCATAAGAACGGGCCATAAAAAGTGAATTTCACCAATAACAGTCCCGATTAGATTACCTTTTCCTTCTGATGACTCCAGGACGGAAATGGGAGAAATTCAATAACATATGACACCGAAATTCATTGGAACGATTTTCCCATTGGACAGAAAACCAAATAACGACGAGTCGAGTCACCGCAGGACTTTGTTTCACAACAGCGATGAAATAATAGTCTCCATTCGGTTCCAGTAAAAGCACAAATTGCCTGGAACAGCAGAGCTGTTTGCGATTTTCCGCGCGGGAGGCGAACGCGATCATGACAGCAGAGACACTTGGACACTTCGGTCAAATAACCATGAGCTGCGAGACATTACTACAATTTCGATTCTTGCTTTGCTAAATGATTTCACACATTGCTCGAAACAGGACGACTTTCACGTTTACACGGAACACGAAACACACCTGACTACAGGGAAAATGCACAAAGCTGAGCAGGCCGTGTTCCACATCAAACCGTGCAGCATTTATTCAGTCACTGTGTCTGTTTTGCAGAAGAAGGGTCCCAAAGAATGTTCTCCACCCTAAAACCGGAGGTCGCATTACAATCCGAGAACGACAGATCACATTGTGAGCATGCTCTGACCTCGGGGCCGGTTCGAGACGCCACTTTCAGTGCCTTTTACTTTAACCGTGCAATTTGCTGCAGAGATGTTCACTCCTGGACATGAGCCACGTGGATACCAACTGAGTCGGAAACCTGTGCGGGAATCGACGAGAAGCGATTCAATAAATTTTGTTAACTTCCATGGTGCTTATTGGAAATGCAGTTTCTGTTCAAGTCAATCGAAAAGGCAGTTTCTGAACATAGTAACAGAAGTCAAAAGGTAATTACCTCACCCCACCCCCACTCCGGAAGAGGTGCTAACTGCCCTTGAGTGCTTTTTGATCTCGATGTGAAGAGCTCACACGCCTCTGAGTCACCTTCAAGTCTCTGTTTGCGGAGTGAATCACAAAGAAGGACTTTTACCAGAGCTGCAACCGCCTCACTTCCCCACTCGCTCACCCCGTTTACATTTTCCTGCTCGTCAGTGATTTAAGGAAAACCAAATGGATGCGATGTCATTCTGTAGCCTCTCTGTCGATTCCTCCGTTTCAGTTCCAACATGGCTTAGATCTCGGGGCGCACCTTAATATTAGCGGCGCTATGAAAGCACAAGTTCAAAGGTTCCTCTGAGAGTGTAAATTATTTCATTGCTGTTGCTGATTGAATGAGCCACTAACGTGCGAACAGCCCCAAAATATGATTCAGGAATCTGGTACCAACTCTCGCGCGTTGAATAACGACAGACAGCTTCCAAATGAGGCCTTTCAGAGACGACTTTGGGGTACATTTGACAGACAGACAAGTTCAGGAATCCGTGGTGCGCTGTGACACCAGCGCAGCAGCTTCTTCCCTGCCCTTGAACCGGGCCGCCTGCGCAAGGAATGCTTTTCGTGGAAGGATCAGAACGCGGCAAGGACACTCTCAAACAGAATGGCATATGCATCAGAACCAGGTTGGAGAAAAACTTTATAATGCTTTACACAGTAATTAAATGGAGTTGCCTGACATTTCACTACGAGAGCAGATTCTTTCAAGCAAATTCGAAGGCAGGTTTGCAGATGGGAAAGCAAGCAAGAAAGCTCCGTTCTTGTCCATGTAAAAGTCTGCAGTTGACGAACGAAGCAGTTTCTGCCCAGTGTCGAACTGGGGACTTTTCGCGTGTTAGGCGAACGTGATGACCACTACACTACAGAAACCAGCCGCGGTCGCCGCCCTGCGGCGCAGTGGCATCCAGCACTGAAAGTTGAAGCCATTCTCCGTTTCACCTTTCTGTTTCCAATCGCTCGTTGTTGTCCAGCGTAATTGACATCTTGTAAACGTTAAAAAAGACATGTGAAATTGATGACAATATATAGACAATGATTTCGTCAATGTTTGGACCGTAGGGCGAGGTGGAATAAGCTGGGACGACTTTCCCTGCAGCGGAACGGCTGCGATATGATCTTATGGAAGGGTTGTAAACTGAGTATTTCTGTGTTTTACCCAAATTGGGGTGAGTTGAAAACTCGAGAGCATAGGTTTAAGGTGAGTGGGCTGAAATTGACAAAGGACCTGAGGCACGTTTCCCACACAGAAGGTTGTGCGTGTATGGAATGAGCTCCCAGAGGAAGTGGAGGAGGCTATTACACTCAGAAAATTGCAAAGGTAATCGGATGAGTTTCTGGACAGGATGGGTTTAGAGGGATTGGGGCCAAATGCTGGGGAACGGGACTTGTTTAATTTTGGTTATGTGGTGAGCATGGATGAGATACATCTAAATATCTGTTTCCACGCCGTGTACCCCCATAACGTCTTGTTGCTAACACTGGCTTTAAAGGATTACTTTTTAGCGGAGTTTTCCATCGCAGTCTGTGGCACAATCGTTTAGTCTGTTCGACTGCTCACGGGAAAGGTAGTATTGTGAAACACTGCAGATACGAACGACTTCCTTAATTTTGCACCGACTGACCATACTCCGTGAAATTTTCCCAGACCTCAATTGAGGAGTTTTGCTGCTCGAAGTTACCTCAGAAACCCTGTTAACGCGTAATGTGCTGAGCGAATCGCAAAACAGAAAGCATTTTTCACGGAACACAAACAAAACTGGCATGCCGAATGCATTTTCAGACAGAGAGATGCATGAATGCTAAATGTGTCACAGTCCGAGGGCATGAGTCATAAAGTAATCTCACAACTAACAACAGGGCAATTCCAAACTACTCTTTCAAACATACTGCAGCGTTAGTGCACCACCACTTTCCAGACAATGCTGAAAAGAGAGATAGAAAGAACATCATAAGAACGGGCCATAAAAAGTGAATTTCACCAATCACAGTCTCGATTAGATTACCTTTTCCTTCTGATGTCTCCAGGACGGAAATGAAGGAAATGGGAGAAATTCAATAACATATGACACCGAAATTCATTGGAACGATTTTCCCATTGGACAGAAAACCAAATAACGACGAGTCGAGTCACCGCAGGACTTTATTTCACAACAGCGATGAAATAATAGTCTCCATTCGGTTCCAGTAAAAGCACAAATCGCTTTGGAACAGCAGAGCTGTTTGCGATTTTCCGCGCGGGAGGCGAACGCGATCATGACAGCAGAGACACTTGGACACTTCGGTCAAATAACCATGAGCTGCTAGACATTACTACAATTTCGATTCTTGCTTTGCTAAATGATTTCACACATTGCTCGAAACAGGACGACTTTCACGTTTACACGGAACACGAAACACACCTGACTACAGGGAAAATGCACAAAGCTGAGCAGGCCGAGTTCCACATCAAACCGTGCAGCATTTATTCAGTCACTGTGTCTGTTTTGCAGAAGAAGGGTCCCAAAGAATGTTCTCCACCCTAAAACCGGAGGTCGCATTACAATCCGAGAACGACAGATCACATTGTGAGCATTCTCTGACCTCGGGGCCGGTTCGAGATGCCACTTTCCGTGCCTTTTACTTTAACCGTACAATTTGCTGCAGAGATGTTCACTCCTGGACATGAGCCACGTGGATACCAACTGAGTCGGAAACCTGTGCGGGAATCGACGAGAAGCGATTCAATAAATTTTACTAACTTCCATGGTGCTTATTGGAAATGCAGTTTCTGTTCAAGTCAATCGAAAAGGCAGTTTCTGAACATAGTAACAGAAGTCAAAAGGTAATTACCTCACCCCACCCCCACTCCGGAAGAGGTGCTAATTGCCCTTGATCTCGATGTGAAGAGCTCACACGCCTCTGAGTCACCTTCAAGTCTCTGTTTGCGGAGTGAATCACAAAGAAGGACTTTTACCAGAGCTGCAACCGCCTCACTTCCCCACTCGCTCTCCCCGTTTACATTTTCCTGCTGGTCAGTGATTTAAAGAAAACCAAATGGATGCGATGTCATTCTGTAGCCTCTCTGTCGATTCCTCCGTTTCAGTTCCAACATGGCTTAGATCTCGGGGCGCACCTTAATATTAGCGGCGCTATGAAAGCACAAGTTCAAAGGTTCCTCTGAGAGTGTAAATTATTTCATTGCTGTTGCTGATTGAATGAGCCACTAACGTGCGAACTGCCCCAAAATATGATTCAGGAATCTGGTACCAACTCTCGCGCGTTGAATAACGACAGACAGCTTCCAAATGAGGCCTTTCAGAGACGACTTTGGGGTACATTTGACAGACAGACAAGTTCAGGAATCCGTGGTGCGCCGTGACACCAGCGCAGCAGCTTCTTCCCTGCCTTTGAACCGGGCCGCCTGCGCAAGGAATGCAAATGCGGTACTGCTTTTCGTGGAAGGATCAGAACGCGGCAAGGACACTCTCAAACAGAATGGCATATGCATCAGAACCAGGTTGGAGAAAAACTTTATAATGCTTTACACAGTAATTACATTTCACTACGAGAGCAGATTCTTTCAAGCAAATTCGAAGGCAGGTTTGCAGATGTGAAAGCAAGCAAGAAAGCTCCGTTCTTGTCCATGTAAAAGGCTGCAGTTGACGAACAAAGCCGTTTCTATCCAGTTTCGAACTGGGGACCTTTCGCGTGTTAGGCGCACGTGATGACCACTACACTACAGAAACCAGCCGCGGTCGCCGCCCTGCGGCGCAGTGGCATCCAGCACTGAAAGTTGAAGCCATTCTCCGTTTCACCTTTCTGTTTCCAATCGCTCGTTGTTGTCCAGCGTATTGACATCTTGAAAACGTTAAAAAAAGACACGTGAAATTGATGACAATATATAGACAATGATTTCGTCAATGTTTGGACCGTAGGGCGAGGTGGAATAAGCTGGGACGACTTTCCCTGCAGCGTAACGGCTGCGATATGATCTTATGGAAGGGTTGTAAACTGAGTATTTCTGTGTTTTAACCAAATTGGGGTGAGTTGAAAACTCGAGAGCATAGGTTTAAGGTGAGTGGGCTGAAATTGACAAACGACCTGAGGCACATTTCCCACACAGAAGGTTGTGCGTGTATGGAATGAGCTCCCAGAGGAAGTGGAGGAGGCTATTTCACTCAGAAAATTGCAAAGGTAATCGGATGAGTTTCTGGACAGGATGGGTTTAGAGGGATTGGGGCCAAATGCTGGGGAACGGGACTTGTTTAATTTTGGTTATGTGGTGAGCATGGATGAGATACACCTAAATATCTGTTTCCACGCCGTGTACCCCCATAACGTCTTGTGGCTAACACTGGCTTTAAAGGATTACTTTTTAGCGGAGTTTTCCATCGCAGTCTGTGGCACAATCGTTTAGTCTGTTCGACTGCTCACGGGAAAGGTAGGATTGTGAAACACTGCAGATACGAACGACTTCCTTAATTTTGCCCCGACTGACCATACTCCGTGAAATTTTCCCAGACCTCAACTGAGGAGTTTTGCTGCTCGAAGTTACCTCAGAAACCCTGTTAACTCGTAATGTGCTGAGCGAATCGCAAAACAGAAAGCATTTTTCACGGAACACAAACACAACTAGCATGCCGAATGCATTTTCAGACAGAGAGATGCATGAATGCTAAATGTGTCACAGTCCGAGGGCATGAGTCATAAAGTAATCTCACAACTAACAACAG
Source organism: Chiloscyllium punctatum (assembly GCF_047496795.1). Lineage (NCBI taxonomy): Eukaryota > Metazoa > Chordata > Chondrichthyes > Orectolobiformes > Hemiscylliidae > Chiloscyllium > Chiloscyllium punctatum. The sequence continues at coordinate 15,395,404 of NC_092762.1, read as the reverse complement.
GGCAATTCCAAACTACTCTTTCAAACATACTGCAGCGTTAGTGCACCACCACTTTCCAGACAATGCTGAAAAGAGAGATAGAAAGAACATCATAAGAACGGGCCATAAAAAGTGAATTTCACCAATCACAGTCTCGATTAGATTACCTTTTCCTTCTGATGTCTCCAGGACGGAAATGAAGGAAATGGGAGAAATTCAATAACATATGACACCGAAATTCATTGGAACGATTTTCCCATTGGACAGAAAACCAAATAATGACGAGTCGAGTCACTGCAGGACTTTGTTTCACAACAGCGATGAAATAATAGTCTCCATTCGGTTCCAGTAAAAGCACAAATTGCCTGGAACAGCAGAGCTGTTTGCGATTTTCCGCGCGGGAGGCGAACGCGATCATGACAGCAGAGACACTTGGACACTTCGGTCAAATAACCATGAGCTGGTAGACATTACTACAATTTCGATTCTTGCTTTGCTAAATGATTTCACACATTGCTCGAAACAGGACGACTTTCACGTTTACACGGAACACGAAACACACCTGACTACAGGGAAAATGCACAAAGCTGAGCAGGCCGTGTTCCACATCAAACCGTGCAGCATTTATTCAGTCACTGTGTCTGTTTTGCAGAAGAAGGGTCCCAAAGAATGTTCTCCACCCTAAAACCGGAGGTCGCATTACAATCCGAGAACGACAGATCACATTGTGAGCATGCTCTGACCTCGGGGCCGGTTCGAGATGCCACTTTCCGAGCCTTTTACTTTAACCGTGCAATTTGCTGCAGAGATGTTCACTCCTGGACATGAGCCAAGTGGATGCCAACTGAGTCGGAAACCTGTGCGGGAATCGACGAGAAGCGATTCAATAAATTTTGCTAACTTCCATGGTGCTTATTGGAAATGCAGTTTCTGTTCAAGTCAATCGAAAAGGCAGTTTCTGAACATAGTAACAGAAGTCAAAAGGTAATTACCTCACCCCACCCCCACTCCGGAAGAGGTGCTAACTGCCCTTGAGTGCTTTTCGATCTCGATGTGAAGAGCTCACACGCCTCTGAGTCACCTTCAAGTCACTGTTTGCGGAGTGAATCACAAAGATAGACTTTTACCAGAGCTGCAACCGCCTCACTTCCCCACTCGCTCTCCCCGTTTACATTTTCCAGCTCGTCAGTGATTTAAAGAAAACCAAATGCATGCGATGTCATTCTGTAGCCTCTCTGTCGATTCCTCCGTTTCAGTTCCAACATGGCTTAGATCTCGGGGCGCACCTTAATATTAGCGGCGCTATGAAAGCACAAGTTCAAAGGTTCCTCTGAGAGTGTAAATTATTTCATTGCTGTTGCTGATTGAATGAGCCACTAACGTGCGAACTGCCCCAAAATATGATTCAGGAATCTGGTACCAACTCTCGCGCGTTGAATAACGACACACAGCTTCCAAATGAGGCCTTTCAGAGGCGACTTTGGGGTACATTTGACAGACAGACAAGTTCAGGAATCCGTGGTGCGCCGTGACACCAGCGCAGCAGCTTCTTCCCTGCCTTTGAACCGGGCCGCCTGCGCAAGGAATGCAAATGCGGTACTGCTTTTCGTGGAAGGATCAGAACGCGGCAAGGACACTCTCAAACAGAATGGCATATGCATCAGAACCAGGTTGGAGAAAAACTTTATAATGCTTTACACAGTAATGAAACGTATAGGCTTATGAAAGGACTGGACACTCTGGCTGGAGGGAACATATTTCCTTTGATGGGGGAGTGCCGAACCAGAGGACACAACTTAAAAATACGGGGTAGACCATTTCGGACAGAGATGAGGAGAAACTACTTCACCCAGAGAGTGGTGGCTGTGTGGAATGCTCTGCCCCAGAGGGCAGTGGAGGCCCAGTCTCTGGATTCTTTTAAGAAAGAATTGGCTAGAGCTCTTAAAGATAGTGGAGTCAAGGGGTATGGAGATAAGGCTGGAACAGGATACTGATTAGGAATGATCAGCCATGATCATATTGAATGGTGGTGCAGGCTCGAAGGGCAGAATGGCCTACTCCTGCATCTATTGTCTATTGTCTAAATGGAGTTGCCTTACATTTCACTATGAGAGCAGATTCTTTCAAGCAAATTCGAAGGCAGGTTTGCAGATGGGAAAGCAAGCAAGAAAGCTCCGTTCTTGTCCATGTGAAAGGCTGCAGTTGACGAACAAAGCCGTTTCTGCCCAGTTTCGAACTGGGGACCTTTCGCGTGTCAGGCGAACGTGATGACAACTACACTACAGAAACCAGCCGAGGGCGCCGCCCGGCGGCGCTCTGGCATCCAGCACTGAAAGTTGAAGGCATTCTGTTTCCAATCGCTCGTTGTTGTCCAGCGTAATTGACATCATGAAAACGATAAAAAAAAGGACACGTGAAATTGATGACAATATATAGACAATGATTTCGTCAATGTTTGGACCGTAGGGCGAGGTGGAATAAGCTGGGACGACTTTCCCTGCAGCGGAACGGCTGCGATATGATCTTATGGAAGGGTTGTAAACTGAGTATTTCTGTGTTTTACCCAAATTGGGGTGAGTTGAAAACTCGAGAGCATAGGTTTAAGGTGAGTGGGCTGAAATTGACAAACGACCTGAGGCACATTTCCCACACAGAAGGTTGTGCGTGTATGGAATGAGCTCCCAGAGGAAGTGGAGGAGGCTATTACACTCAGAAAATTGCAAAGGTAATCGGATGAGTTTCTGGACAGGATGGGTTTAGAGGGATTGGGGCCAAATGCTGGGCAACGGGACTTGTTTAATTTTGGTTATGTGGTGAGCATGGATGAGATACACCTAAATATCTGTTTCCACGCCGTGTACCCCCATAACGTCTTGTTGCTAACACTGGCTTTAAAGGATTACTTTTTAGCGGAGTTTTCCATCGCAGTCTGTGGCACAATCGTTTAGTCTGGTCGACTGCTCACGGGAAAGGTAGTATTGCGAAACACTGCAGAAAGGAACGACTTCCTTAATTTTGCCCCGACTGACCATACTCCGTGAAATTTTCCCAGACCTCAATTGAGGATTTTTGCTGCTCGAAGTTACCTCAGAAACCTTGTTAACTCGTAATGTGCTGAGCGAATCGCAAAACAGAAAGCATTTTACACGGAACACAAACAAAACTGGCATGCCGAAGGCATTTTCAGACAGAGAGATGCATGAATGCTAAATGTGACACAGTCCGAGGGCATGAGTCATAAAGTAATCTCACAACTAACAACAGGGCAATTCCAAACTACTCTTTCAAACATACTGCAGCCTTAGTGCACCACCACTTTCCAGACAATGCTGAAAAGAGAGATAGAAAGAACATCATAAGAACGGGCCATAAAAAGTGAATTTCACCAATCACAGTCTCGATTAGATTACCTTTTCCTTCTGATGTCTGCAGGACGGAAATGAAGGAAATGGGAGAAATTGAGTAACATATGACACCGAAATCCATTGGAACGATTTTCCCATTGGACAGAAAACCAAATAACGACGAGTCGAGTCACCGCAGGACTTTGTTTCACAACAGCGATGAAATAATAGTCTCCATTCGGTTCCAGTAAAAGCACAAATTGCCTGGAACAGCAGAGCTGTTTGCGATTTTCCGCGCGGGAGGCGAACGCGATCATGACAGCAGAGACACTTGGACACTTCGGTCAAATAACCATGAGCTGCTAGACATTACTACAATTTCGATACTTGCTTTGCTAAATGATTTCACACATTGCTCGAAACAGGACGACTTTCACGTTTACACGGAACACGAAACACACCTGACTACAGGGAAAATGCACAAAGCTGAGCAGGCCGTGTTCCACATCAAACCGTGCAGCATTTATTCAGTCACTGTGTCTGTTTTGCAGAAGAAGGGTCCCAAAGAATGTTCTCCACCCTAAAACCGGAGGTCGCATTACAATCCGAGAACGACAGATCACATTGTGAGCATGCTCTGACCTCGGGGCCGGTTCGAGACGCCACTTTCAGTGCCTTTTACTTTAACCGTGCAATTTGCTGCAGAGATGTTCACTCCTGGACATGAGCCACGTGGATACCAACTGAGTCGGAAACCTGTGCGGGAATCGACGAGAAGCGATTCAATAAATTTTGTTAACTTCCATGGTGCTTATTGGAAATGCAGTTTCTGTTCAAGTCAATCGAAAAGGCAGTTTCTGAACATAGTAACAGAAGTCAAAAGGTAATTACCTCACCCCACCCCCACTCCGGAAGAGGTGCTAACTGCCCCTGAGTGCTTTTTGATCTCGATGTGAAGAGCTCACACGCCTCTGAGTCACCTTCAAGTCTCTGTTTGCGGAGTGAATCACAAAGAAGGACTTTTACCAGAGCTGCAACCGCCTCACTTCCCCACTCGCTCACCCCGTTTACATTTTCCTGCTCGTCAGTGATTTAAGGAAAACCAAATGGGTACGATGTCATTCTGTAGCCTCTCTGTCGATTCCTCCGTTTCAGTTCCAACATGGCTTAGATCTCGGGGCGCACCTTAATATTAGCGGCGCTATGAAAGCACAAGTTCAAAGGTTCCTCTGAGAGTGTAAATTATTTCATTGCTGTTGCTGATTGAATGAGCCACTAACGTGCGAACTGCCCCAAAATATGATTCAGGAATCTGGTACCAACTCTCGCGCGTTGATTAACGACAGACAGCTTCCAAATGAGGCCTTTCAGAGACGACTTTGGGGTACATTTGACAGACAGACAAGTTCAGGAATCCGTGGTGCGCTGTGACACCAGCGCAGCAGCTTCTTCCCTGCCTTTGAACCGGGCCGCCTGCGCAAGGAATGCCAATGCGGTACTGCTTTTCGTGGAAGGATCAGAACGCGGCAAGGACACTCTCAAACAGAATGGCATATGCATCAGAACCAGGTTGGAGAAAAACTTTATAATGCTTTACACAGTAATTAAATGGAGTTGCCTTACATTTCACTACGAGAGCAGATTCTTTCAAGCAAATTCGAAGGCAAGTTTGCAGATGGGAAAGCAAGCAAGAAAGCTCCGTTCTTGTCCATGTAAAAGGCTGCAGTTGACGAACAAAGGACTTTCTGCCCAGTTTCGAACTGGGGACCTTTCGCGTGTTAGGCGAACGTGATGGACACTACACTACAGAAACCAGCCGCGGTCGTCGCCCTGCGGCGCAGTGGCATCTAGCACTGAAAGTTGAAGCCATTCTCCGTTTCACCTTTCTGTTTCCAATCGCTCGTTGTTGTCCAGCGTAATTGACATCTTGAAAACGTTAAAAAAGACACGTGAAATTGATGACAATTTATACACAATGATTTCGTCAATGTTTGGACCGTAGGGCGAGGTGGAATAAGCTGGGACGACTTTCCCTGCAGCGTAACGTCTGCGATATGATCTTATGGAAGGGTTGTAAACTGAGTATTTCTGTGTTTTACCCAAATTGGCGTGAGTTGAAAAATCGAGAGCATCGGTTTAAGGTGAGTGGGCTGAAATTGACAAACGACCTGAGGCACATTTCCCACACAGAAGGTTGTGCGTGTATGGAATGAGCTCCCAGAGGAAGTGGAGGAGGCTATTACACTCAGAAAATTGCAAAGGTAATCGGATGAGTTTCTGGACAGGATGGGTTTAGAGGGATTGGGGCCAAATGCTGGGGAACGGGACTGGTTTAATTTTGGTTATGTGGTGAGCATGGATGAGATACACCTAAATATCTGTTTCCACGCCGTGTACCCCCATAACGTCTTGTTGCTAACACTGGCTTTAAAGGATTACTTTTTAGCGGAGTTTTCCATCGCAGTCTGTGGCACAATCGTTTAGTCTGTTCGACTTCTCACGGGAAAGGTAGTATTGTGAAACACTGCAGAAACGAACGACTTCCTTAATTTTGCCCCGACTGACCATACTCCGTGAAATTTTCCCAGACCTCAATTGAGGAGTTTTGCTGCTCGAAGTTACCTCAGAAACCCTGTTAACTCGTAATGTGCTGAGCGAATCGCAAAACAGAAAGCATTTAACACGGAACACAAACAAAACTGGCATGCCGAATGCATTTTCAGACAGAGAGATGCATGAATGCTAAATGTGACACAGTCCGAGGGCATGAGTCATAAAGTAATCTCACAACTAACAACAGGGCAATTCCAAACTACTCTTTCAAACACACTGCAGCGTTAGTGCACCACCAACTTTCCAGACAATGCTGAAAAGAGAGATAGAAAGAACATCATAAGAACGGGCCATAAAAAGTGAATTTCACCAATAACAGTCCCGATTAGATTACCTTTTCCTTCTGATGACTCCAGGACGGAAATGGGAGAAATTCAATAACATATGACACCGAAATTCATTGGAACGATTTTCCCATTGGACAGAAAACCAAATAACGACGAGTCGAGTCACCGCAGGACTTTGTTTCACAACAGCGATGAAATAATAGTCTCCATTCGGTTCCAGTAAAAGCACAAATTGCCTGGAACAGCAGAGCTGTTTGCGATTTTCCGCGCGGGAGGCGAACGCGATCATGACAGCAGAGACACTTGGACACTTCGGTCAAATAACCATGAGCTGCGAGACATTACTACAATTTCGATTCTTGCTTTGCTAAATGATTTCACACATTGCTCGAAACAGGACGACTTTCACGTTTACACGGAACACGAAACACACCTGACTACAGGGAAAATGCACAAAGCTGAGCAGGCCGTGTTCCACATCAAACCGTGCAGCATTTATTCAGTCACTGTGTCTGTTTTGCAGAAGAAGGGTCCCAAAGAATGTTCTCCACCCTAAAACCGGAGGTCGCATTACAATCCGAGAACGACAGATCACATTGTGAGCATGCTCTGACCTCGGGGCCGGTTCGAGACGCCACTTTCAGTGCCTTTTACTTTAACCGTGCAATTTGCTGCAGAGATGTTCACTCCTGGACATGAGCCACGTGGATACCAACTGAGTCGGAAACCTGTGCGGGAATCGACGAGAAGCGATTCAATAAATTTTGTTAACTTCCATGGTGCTTATTGGAAATGCAGTTTCTGTTCAAGTCAATCGAAAAGGCAGTTTCTGAACATAGTAACAGAAGTCAAAAGGTAATTACCTCACCCCACCCCCACTCTGGAAGAGGTGCTAACTGCCCTTGAGTGCTTTTTGATCTCGATGTGAAGAGCTCACACGCCTCTGAGTCACCTTCAAGTCTCTGTTTGCGGAGTGAATCACAAAGAAGGACTTTTACCAGAGCTGCAACCGCCTCACTTCCCCACTCGCTCACCCCGTTTACATTTTCCTGCTCGTCAGTGATTTAAGGAAAACCAAATGGGTGCGATGTCATTCTGTAGCCTCTCTGTCGATTCCTCCGTTTCAGTTCCAACATGGCTTAGATCTCGGGGCGCACCTTAATATTAGCGGCGCTATGAAAGCACAAGTTCAAAGGTTCCTCTGAGAGTGTAAATTATTTCATTGCTGTTGCTGATTGAATGAGCCACTAACGTGCGAACTGCCCCAAAATATGATTCAGGAATCTGGTACCAACTCTCGCGCGTTGAATAACGACAGACAGCTTCCAAATGAGGCCTTTCAGAGACGACTTTGGGGTACATTTGACAGACAGACAAGTTCAGGAATCCGTGGTGCGCTGTGACACCAGCGCAGCAGCTTCTTCCCTGCCCTTGAACCGGGCCGCCTGCGCAAGGAATGCAAATGCGGTACTTCTTTTCGTGGAAGGATCAGAACGCGGCAAGGACACTCTCAAACAGAATGGCATATGCATCAGAACCAGGTTGGAGAAAAACTTTATAATGCTTTACACAGTAATTAAAAGGAGTTGCCTGACATTTCACTACGAGAGCAGATTCTTTCAAGCAAATTCGAAGGCAGGTTTGCAGATGGGAAAGCAAGCAAGAAAGCTCCGTTCTTGTCCATGTAAAAGTCTGCAGTTGACGAACGAAGCAGTTTCTGCCCAGTGTCGAACTGGGGACCTTTCGCGTGTTAGGCGAACGTGATGACTACTACACTACAGAAACCAGCCGCGATCGCCGCCCTGCGGCGCAGTGGCATCCAGCACTGAAAGTTGAAGCCATTCTCCGTTTCACCTTTCTGTTTCCAATCGCTCGTTGTTGTCCAGCGTAATTGACATCTTGTAAACGTTAAAAAAGACATGTGAAATTGATGACAATATATAGACAATGATTTCGTCAATGTTTGGACCGTAGGGCGAGGTGGAATAAGCTGGGACGACTTTCCCTGCAGCGGAACGGCTGCGATATGATCTTATGGAAGGGTTGTAAACTGAGTATTTCTGTGTTTTACCCAAATTGGGGTGAGTTGAAAACTCGAGAGCATAGGTTTAAGGTGAGTGGGCTGAAATTGACAAAGGACCTGAGGCACATTTCCCACACAGAAGGTTGTGCGTGTATGGAATGAGCTCCCAGAGGAAGTGGAGGAGGCTATTACACTCAGAAAATTGCAAAGGTAATCGGATGAGTTTCTGGACAGGATGGGTTTAGAGGGATTGGGGCCAAATGCTGGGGAACGGGACTTGTTTAATTTTGGTTATGTGGTGAGCATGGATGAGATACACCTAAATATCTGTTTCCACGCCGTGTACCCCCATAACGTCTTGTTGCTAACACTGGCTTTAAAGGATTACTTTTTAGCAGAGTTTTCCATCGCAGTCTGTGGCACAATCGTTTAGTCTGTTCGACTGCTCACGGGAAAGGTAGTATTGTGAAACACTGCAGATACGAACGACTTCCTTAATTTTGCCCCGACTGACCATACTCCGTGAAATTTTCCCAGACCTCAATTGAGGAGTTTTGCTGCTCGAAGTTACCTCAGAAACCCTGTTAACGCGTAATGTGCTGAGCGAATCGCAAAACAGAAAGCATTTTTCACGGAACACAAACAAAACTGGCATGCCGAATGCATTTTCAGACAGAGAGATGCATGAATGCTAAATGTGTCACAGTCCGAGGGCATGAGTCATAAAGTAATCTCACAACTAACAACAGGGCAATTCCAAACTACTCTTTCAAACATACTGCAGCGTTAGTGCACCACCACTTTCCAGACAATGCTGAAAAGAGAGATAGAAAGAACATCATAAGAACGGGCCATAAAAAGTGAATTTCACCAATCACAGTCTCGATTAGATTACCTTTTCCTTCTGATGTCTCCAGGACGGAAATGAAGGAAATGGGAGAAATTCAATAACATATGACACCGAAATTCATTGGAACGATTTTCCCATTGGACAGAAAACCAAATAACGACGAGTCGAGTCACCGCAGGACTTTGTTTCACAACGGCGATGAAATAATAGTCTCCATTCGGTTCCAGTAAAAGCACAAATCGCTTTGGAACAGCAGAGCTGTTTGCGATTTTCCGCGCGGGAGGCGAACGCGATCATGACAGCAGAGACACTTGGACACTTCGGTCAAATAACCATGAGCTGCTAGACATTACTACAATTTCGATTCTTGCTTTGCTAAATGATTTCACACATTGCTCGAAACAGGACGACTTTCACGTTTACACGGAACACGAAACACACCTGACTACAGGGAAAATGCACAAAGCTGAGCAGGCCGAGTTCCACATCAAACCGTGCAGCATTTATTCAGTCACTGTGTCTGTTTTGCAGAAGAAGGGTCCCAAAGAATGTTCTCCACCCTAAAACCGGAGGTCGCATTACAATCCGAGAACGACAGATCACATTGTGAGCATGCTCTGACCTCGGGGCCGGTTCGAGATGCCACTTTCCGTGCCTTTTACTTTAACCGTACAATTTGCTGCAGAGATGTTCACTCCTGGACATGAGCCACGTGGATACCAACTGAGTCGGAAACCTGTGCGGGAATCGACGAGAAGCGATTCAATAAATTTTGCTAACTTCCATGGTGCTTATTGGAAATGCAGTTTCTGTTCAAGTCAATCGAAAAGGCAGTTTCTGAACATAGTAACAGAAGTCAAAAGGTAATTACCTCACCCCACCCCCACTCCGGAAGAGGTGCTAATTGCCCTTGATCTCGATGTGAAGAGCTCACACGCCTCTGAGTCACCTTCAAGTCTCTGTTTGCGGAGTGAATCACAAAGAAGGACTTTTACCAGAGCTGCAACCGCCTCACTTCCCCACTCGCTCTCCCCGTTTACATTTTCCTGCTGGTCAGTGATTTAAAGAAAACCAAATGGATGCGATGTCATTCTGTAGCCTCTCTGTCGATTCCTCCGTTTCAGTTCCAACATGGCTTAGATCTCGGGGCGCACCTTAATATTAGCGGCGCTATGAAAGCACAAGTTCAAAGGTTCCTCTGAGAGTGTAAATTATTTCATTGCTGTTGCTGATTGAATGAGCCACTAACGTGCGAACTGCCCCAAAATATGATTCAGGAATCTGGTACCAACTCTCGCGCGTTGAATAACAACAGACAGCTTCCAAATGAGGCCTTTCAGAGACGACTTTGGGGTACATTTGACAGACAGACAAGTTCAGGAATCCGTGGTGCGCCGTGACACCAGCGCAGCAGCTTCTTCCCTGCCTTTGAACCGGGCCGCCTGCGCAAGGAATGCAAATGCGGTACTGCTTTTCGTGGAAGGATCAGAACGCGGCAAGGACACTCTCAAACAGAATGGCATATGCATCAGAACCAGGTTGGAGAAAAACTTTATAATGCTTTACACAGTAATTACATTTCACTACGAGAGCAGATTCTTTCAAGCAAATTCGAAGGCAGGTTTGCAGATGTGAAAGCAAGCAAGAAAGCTCCGTTCTTGTCCATGTAAAAGGCTGCAGTTGACGAACAAAGCCGTTTCTACCCAGTTTCGAACTGGGGACCTTTCGCGTGTTAGGCGAACGTGATGACCACTACACTACAGAAACCAGCCGCGGCCGCCGCCCTGCGGCGCAGTGGCATCCAGAACTGAAAGTTGAAGCCATTCTCCGTTTCACCTTTCTGTTTCCAATCGCTCGTTGTTGTCCAGCGTATTGACATCTTGAAAACGTTAAAAAAAGACACGTGAAATTGATGACAATATATAGACAATGATTTTGTCAATGTTTGGACCGTAGGGCGAGGTGGAATAAGCTGGGACGACTTTCCCTGCAGCGTAACGGCTGCGATATGATCTTATGGAAGGGTTGTAAACTGAGTATTTCTGTGTTTTAACCAAATTGGGGTGAGTTGAAAACTCGAGAGCATAGGTTTAAGGTGAGTGGGCTGAAATTGACAAACGACCTGAGGCACATTTCCCACACAGAAGGTTGTGCGTGTATGGAATGAGCTCCCAGAGGAAGTGGAGGAGGCTATTACACTCAGAAAATTGCAAAGGTAATCGGATGAGTTTCTGGACAGGATGGGTTTCGAGGGATTGGGGCCAAATGCTGGGGAACGGGACTTGTTTAATTTTGGTTATGTGGTGAGCATGGATGAGATACACCTAAATATCTGTTTCCACGCCGTGTACCCCCATAACGTCTTGTGGCTAACACTGGCTTTAAAGGATTACTTTTTAGCGGAGTTTTCCATCGCAGTCTGTGGCACAATCGTTTAGTCTGTTCGACTGCTCACGGGAAAGGTAGTATTGTGAAACACTGCAGATACGAACGACTTCCTTAATTTTGCCCCGACTGACCATACTCCGTGAAATTTTCCCAGACCTCAACTGAGGAGTTTTGCTGCTCGAAGTTACCTCAGAAACCCTGTTAACTCGTAATGTGCTGAGCGAATCGCAAAACAGAAAGCATTTTTCACGGAACACAAACACAACTAGCATGCCGAATGCATTTTCAGACAGAGAGATGCATGAATGCTAAATGTGTCACAGTCCGAGGGCATGAGTCATAAAGTAATCTCACAACTAACAACAGGGCAATTCCAAACTACTCTTTCAAACATACTGCAGCGTTAGTGCACCACCACTTTCCAGACAATGCTGAAAAGAGAGATAGAAAGAACATCATAAGAACGGGCCATAAAAAGTGAATTTCACCAATCAAAGTCTCGATTAGATTACCTTTTCCTTCTGATGTCTCCAGGACGGAAATGAAGGAAATGGGAGAAATTGAATAATATATGACACCGAAATTCATTGGAACGATTTTCCCATTGGACAGAAAACCAAATAACGACGAGTCGAGTCACCGCATGACTTTGTTTCACAACAGCGATGAAATAATAGTCTCCATTCGGTTCCAGTAAAAGCACAAATTGCCTGGAACAGCAGAGCTGTTTGCGATTTTCCGCGCGGGAGGCGAACGCGATCATGACAGCAGAGACACTTGGGTCAAATAACCATGAGCTGCTAGACATTACTACAATTTCGATTCTTGCTTTGCTAAATGATTTCACACATTGCTCGAAACAGGACGACTTTCACGTTTACACGGAACACGAAACACACCTGACTACAGGGAAAATGCTCAAAGCTGAGCAGGCCGTGTTCCACATCAAACCGTGCAGCATTTATTCAGTCACTGTGTCTGTTTTGCAGAAGAAGGGTCCCAAAGAATGTTCTCCACCCTAAAACCGGAGGTCGCATTACAATCCGAGAACGACAGATCACATTGTGAGCATGCTCTGACCTCGGGGCCGGTTCGAGATGCCACTTTCCGTGCCTTTTACTTTAACCGTGCAATTTGCTGCAGAGATGTTCACTCCTGGACATGAGCCACGTGGATACCAACTGAGTCGGAAACCTGTGCGGGAATCGACGAGAAGCGATTCAATAAATTTTGCTAACTTCCATGGTGCTTCTTGGAAATGCAGTTTCTGTTCAAGTCAATCGAAAAGGCAGTTTCTGAACATAGTAACAGAAGTCAAAAGGTAATTACCTCACCCCACCCCCACTCCGGAAGAGGTGCTAACTGCCCTTGAGTGCTTTTCGATCTCGATGTGAAGAGCTCACACGCCTCTGAGTCACCTTCAAGTCACTGTTTGCGGAGTGAATCACAAAGAAGGACTTTTACCAGAGCTGCAACCGCCTCACTTCCCCACTCGCTCTCCCCGTTTACATTTTCCTGCTCGTCAGTGATTTAAAGAAAACCAAATGCATGCGATGTCATTCTGTAGCCTCTCTGTCGATTCCTCCGTTTCAGTTCCAACATGGCTTAGATCTCGGGGCGCACCTTAATATTAGCGGCGCTATGAAAGCACAAGTTCAAAGGTTCCTCTGAGAGTGTAAATTATTTCATTGCTGTTGCTGATTGAATGAGCCACTAACGTGCGAACTGCCCCAAAATATGATTCAGGAATCTGGTACCAACTCTCGCGCGTTGAATAACGACAGACAGCTTCCAAATGAGGCCTTTCAGAGACGACTTTGGGGTACATTTGACAGACAGACAAGTTCAGGAATCCGTGGTGCGCTGTGACACCAGCGCAGCAGCTTCATCCCTGCCTTTGAACCGGGCCGCCTGCGCAAGGAATGTTTTTCGTGGAAGGATCAGAACGCGGCAAGGACACTCTCAAACAGAATGGCATATGCATCAGAACCAGGTTGGAGAAAAACTTTATAATGCTTTACACAGTAATTAAATGGAGTTGCCTTACATTTCACTACGAGAGCAGATTCTTTCAAGCAAATTCGAAGGCAGTTTTGCAGATGGGAAAGCAAGCAAGAAAGCTCCGTTCTTGTCCATGTAAAAGGCTGCAGTTGACGAACGAAGCAGTTTCTGCCCAGTGTCGAACTGGGGACCTTTCGCGTGTTAGGCGAACGTAAAGACCACTACACGACAGAAACCAGCCGATGTCGCAGCCCTGCGGCGCAGTGGCATCCAGCACTGAAAGTTGAAGCCATTCTCCGTTTCACCTTTCTGTTTCCAATCGCTCGTTGTTGTCCAGCGTAATTGACATCTTGAAAACGTTAAAAAAGACATGTGAAATTGATGACATTATATAGACAATGATTTCGTCAATGTTTGGACCGTAGCGCGAGGTGGAATAAGCTGGGACGACTTTCCCTGCAGCGTAACGGCTGCGATATGATCTTATGGAAGGGTTGTAAACTGAGTATTTCTGTGTTTTACCCAAATTGGGGTGAGTTGAAAACTCGAGAGCATAGGTTTAAGGTGAGTGGGCTGAAATTGACAAACGACCTGAGGCACATTTCCCACACAGAAGGTTGTGCGTGTATGGAATGAGCTCCCAGAGGAAGTGGAGTAGGCTATTACACTCAGAAAATTGCAAAGGTAATCGGATGAGTTTCTGGACAGGATGGGTTTAGAGGGATTGGGGCCAAATGCTGGGGAACGGGACTTGATTAATTTTGGTTATGTGGTGAGCATGGATGAGATGCACCTAAATATCTGTTTCCACGCCGTGTACCCCCATAACGTCTTGTGGCTAACACTGGCTTTAAAGGATTACTTTATAGCCGAGTTTTCCATCGCAGTCTGTGGCACAATCGTTTAGTCTGTTCGACTGCTCACGGGAAAGGTAGTATTGTGAAACACTGCAGATACGAACGACTTCCTTAATTTTGCCCCGTCTGACCATACTCCGTGAAATTTTCCCAGACCTCAACTGAGGAGTTTTGCTGCTCGAAGTTACCTCAGAAACCCTGTTAACTCGTAATGTGCTGAGCGAATCGCAAAACAGAAAGCATTTTTCACGGAACACAAACAAAACTAGCATGCCGAATGCATTTTCAGACAGAGAGATGCATGAATGCTAAATGTGTCACAGTCCGAGGGCATGAGTCATAAAGTAATCTCACAACTAACAACAGGGCAATTCCAAACTACTCTTTCAAACATACTGCAGCGTTAGTGCACCACCACTTTCCAGACAATGCTGAAAAGAGAGATAGAAAGAACATCATAAGAACGGGCCATAAAAAGTGAATTTCACCAATCACAGTCTCGATTAGATTACCTTTTCCTTCTGATGTCTCCAGGACGGAAATGAAGGAAATGGGAGAAATTCAATAACATATGACACCGAAATTCATTGGAACGATTTTCCCATTGGACAGAAAACCAAATAATGACGAGTCGAGTCACTGCAGGACTTTGTTTCACAACAGCGATGAAATAATAGTCTCCATTCGGTTCCAGTAAAAGCACAAATTGCCTGGAACAGCAGAGCTGTTTGCGATTTTCCGCGCGGGAGGCGAACGCGATCATGACAGCAGAGACACTTGGACACTTCGGTCAAATAACCATGAGCTGGTAGACATTACTACAATTTCGATTCTTGCTTTGCTAAATGATTTCACACATTGCTCGAAACAGGACGACTTTCACGTTTACACGGAACACGAAACACACCTGACTACAGGGAAAATGCACAAAGCTGAGCAGGCCGTGTTCCACATCAAACCGTGCAGCATTTATTCAGTCACTGTGTCTGTTTTGCAGAAGAAGGGTCCCAAAGAATGTTCTCCACCCTAAAACCGGAGGTCGCATTACAATCCGAGAACGACAGATCACATTGTGAGCATGCTCTGACCTCGGGGCCGGTTCGAGATGCCACTTTCCGAGCCTTTTACTTTAACCGTGCAATTTGCTGCAGAGATGTTCACTCCTGGACATGAGCCAAGTGGATGCCAACTGAGTCGGAAACCTGTGCGGGAATCGACGAGAAGCGATTCAATAAATTTTGCTAACTTCCATGGTGCTTCTTGGAAATGCAGTTTCTGTTCAAGTCAATCGAAAAGGCAGTTTCTGAACATAGTAACAGAAGTCAAAAGGTAATTACCTCACCCCACCCCCACTCCGGAAGAGGTGCTAACTGCCCTTGAGTGCTTTTCGATCTCGATGTGAAGAGCTCACACGCCTCTGAGTCACCTTCAAGTCACTGTTTGCGGAGTGAATCACAAAGATAGACTTTTACCAGAGCTGCAACCGCCTCACTTCCCCACTCGCTCTCCCCGTTTACATTTTCCAGCTCGTCAGTGATTTAAAGAAAACCAAATGCATGCGATGTCATTCTGTAGCCTCTCTGTCGATTCCTCCGTTTCAGTTCCAACATGGCTTAGATCTCGGGGCGCACCTTAATATTAGCGGCGCTATGAAAGCACAAGTTCAAAGGTTCCTCTGAGAGTGTAAATTATTTCATTGCTGTTGCTGATTGAATGAGCCACTAACGTGCGAACTGCCCCAAAATATGATTCAGGAATCTGGTACCAACTCTCGCGCGTTGAATAACGACACACAGCTTCCAAATGAGGCCTTTCAGAGACGACTTTGGGGTACATTTGACAGACAGACAAGTTCAGGAATCCGTGGTGCGCCGTGACACCAGCGCAGCAGCTTCTTCCCTGCCTTTGAACCGGGCCGCCTGCGCAAGGAATGCAAATGCGGTACTGCTTTTCGTGGAAGGATCAGAACGCGGCAAGGACACTCTCAAACAGAATGGCATATGCATCAGAACCAGGTTGGAGAAAAACTTTATAATGCTTTACACAGTAATGAAACGTATAGGCTTATGAAAGGACTGGACACTCTGGCTGGAGGGAACATATTTCCTTTGATGGGGGAGTGCCGAACCAGAGGACACAACTTAAAAATACGGGGTAGACCATTTCGGACAGAGATGAGGAGAAACTACTTCACCCAGAGAGTGGTGGCTGTGTGGAATGCTCTGCCCCAGAGGGCAGTGGAGGCCCAGTCTCTGGATTCTTTTAAGAAAGAATTGGCTAGAGCTCTTAAAGATAGTGGAGTCAAGGGGTATGGAGATAAGGCTGGAACAGGATACTGATTAGGAATGATCAGCCATGATCATATTGAATGGTGGTGCAGGCTCGAAGGGCAGAATGGCCTACTCCTGCATCTATTGTCTATTGTCTAAATGGAGTTGCCTTACATTTCACTATGAGAGCAGATTCTTTCAAGCAAATTCGAAGGCAGGTTTGCAGATGGGAAAGCAAGCAAGAAAGCTCCGTTCTTGTCCATGTGAAAGGCTGCAGTTGACGAACAAAGCCGTTTCTGACCAGTTTCGAACTGGGGACCTTTCGCGTGTTAGGCGAACGTGATGACAACTACACTACAGAAACCAGCCGAGGGCGCCGCCCGGCGGCGCTCTGGCATCCAGCACTGAAAGTTGAAGGCATTCTGTTTCCAATCGCTCGTTGTTGTCCAGCGTAATTGACATCATGAAAACGATAAAAAAAGGACACGTGAAATTGATGACAATATATAGACAATGATTTCGTCAATGTTTGGACCGTAGGGCGAGGTGGAAAAAGCTGGGACGACTTTCCCTGCAGCGTAACGGCTGCGATATGATCTTATGGAAGGGTTGTAAACTGAGTATTTCTGTGTTTTACCCATATTGGGGTGAGTTGAAAACTCGAGAGCATAGGTTTAAGGTGAGTGGGCTGAAATTGACAAACGACCTGAGGCACATTTCCCACACAGAAGGTTGTGCGTGTATGGAATGAGCTCCCAGAGGAAGTGGAGGAGGCTATTACACTCAGAAAATTGCAAAGGTAATCGGATGAGTTTCTGGACAGGATGGGTTTAGAGGGATTGGGGCCAAATGCTGGGCAACGGGACTTGTTTAATTTTGGTTATGTGGTGAGCATGGATGAGATACACCTAAATATCTGTTTCCACGCCGTGTACCCCCATAACGTCTTGTTGCTAACACTGGCTTTAAAGGATTACTTTTTAGCGGAGTTTTCCATCGCAGTCTGTGGCACAATCGTTTAGTCTGGTCGACTGCTCACGGGAAAGGTAGTATTGCGAAACACTGCAGAAAGGAACGACTTCCTTAATTTTGCCCCGACTGACCATACTCCGTGAAATTTTCCCAGACCTCAATTGAGGATTTTTGCTGTTCGAAGTTACCTCAGAAACCTTGTTAACTCGTAATGTGCTGAGCGAATCGCAAAACAGAAAGCATTTAACACGGAACACAAACAAAACTGGCATGCCGAAGGCATTTTCAGACAGAGAGATGCATGAATGCTAAATGTGACACAGTCCGAGGGCATGAGTCATAAAGTAATCTCACAACTAACAACAGGGCAATTCCAAACTACTCTTTCAAACATACTGCAGCCTTAGTGCACCACCACTTTCCAGACAATGCTGAAAAGAGAGATAGAAAGAACATCATAAGAACGGGCCATAAAAAGTGAATTTCACCAATCACAGTCTCGATTAGATTACCTTTTCCTTCTGATGTCTGCAGGACGGAAATGAAGGAAATGGGAGAAATTGAATAACATATGACACCGAAATTCATTGGAACGATTTTCCCATTGGACAGAAAACCAAATAACGACGAGTCGAGTCACCGCAGGACTTTGTTTCACAACAGCGATGAAATAATAGTCTCCATTCGGTTCCAGTAAAAGCACAAATTGCCTGGAACAGCAGAGCTGTTTGCGATTTTCCGCGCGGGAGGCGAACGCGATCATGACAGCAGAGACACTTGGACACTTCGGTCAAATAACCATGAGCTGCTAGACATTACTACAATTTCGATACTTGCTTTGCTAAATGATTTCACACATTGCTCGAAACAGGACGACTTTCACGTTTACACGGAACACGAAACACACCTGACTACAGGGAAAATGCACAAAGCTGAGCAGGCCGTGTTCCACATCAAACCGTGCAGCATTTATTCAGTCACTGTGTCTGTTTTGCAGAAGAAGGGTCCCAAAGAATGTTCTCCACCCTAAAACCGGAGGTCGCATTACAATCCGAGAACGACAGATCACATTGTGAGCATGCTCTGACCTCGGGGCCGGTTCGAGACGCCACTTTCCGTGCCTTTTACTTTAACCGTGCAATTTGCTGCAGAGATGTTCACTCCTGGACATGAGCCACGTGGATACCAACTGAGTCGGAAACCTGTGCGGGAATCGACGAGAAGCGATTCAATAAATTTTGCTAACTTCCATGGTGCTTATTGGAAATGCAGTTTCTGTTCAAGTCAATCGAAAAGGCAGTTTCTGAACATAGTAACAGAAGTCAAAAGGTAATTACCTCACCCCACCCCCACTCCGGAAGAGGTGCTAACTGCCCTTGAGTGCTTTTTGATCTCGATGTGAAGAGCTCACACGCCTCTGAGTCACCTTCAAGTCTCTGTTTGCGGAGTGAATCACAAAGAAGGACTTTTACCAGAGCTGCAACCGCCTCACTTCCCCACTCGCTCTCCCCGTTTACATTTTCCTGCTCGTCAGTGATTTAAAGAAAACCAAATGGATGCGATGTCATTCTGTAGCCTCTCTGTCGATTCCTCCGTTTCAGTTCCAACATGGCTTAGATCTCGGGGCGCACCTTAATATTAGCGGCGCTATGAAAGCACAAGTTCAAAGGTTCCTCTGAGAGTGTAAATTATTTCATTGCTGTTGCTGATTGAATGAGCCACTAACGTGCGAACTGCCCCAAAATATGATTCAGCAATCTGGTACCAACTCTCGCGCGTTGAATAACGACAGACAGCTTCCTAATGAGGCCTTTCAGAGACGACTTTGGGGTACATTTGACAGACAGACAATTTCAGGAATCCGTGGTGCGCTGTGACACCAGCGCAGCAGCTTCTTCCCTGCCTTTGAACCGTGCCGCCTGCGCAAGGAATGCAAATGCGGTACTGCTTTTCGTGGAAGGATCAGAACGCGGCAAGGACACTCTCAAACAGAATGGCATATGCATCAGAACCAGGTTGGAGAAAAACTTTATAATGCTTTACACAGTAATGAAACGTATAGGCTTATGAAAGGACTGGACACTCTGGCAGGAGGGAACATATTTCCTTTGATGGGGGAGTGCCGAACCAGAGGACACAACTTAAAAATACGGGGTAGACCATTTCGGACAGAGATGAGGAGAAACTACTTCACCCAGAGAGTGGTGGCTGTGTGGAATGCTCTGCCCCAGAGGGCAGTGGAGGCCCAGTCTCTGGATTCTTTTAAGAAAGAATTGGCTAGAGCTCTTAAAGATAGTGGAGTCAAGGGGTATGGAGATAAGGCTGGAACAGGATACTGATTAGGAATGATCAGCCATGATCATATTGAATGGTGGTGCAGGCTCGAAGGGCAGAATGGCCTACTCCTGCATCTATTGTCTATTGTCTAAATGGAGTTGCCTTACATTTCACTATGAGAGCAGATTCTTTCAAGCAAATTCGAAGGCAGGTTTGCAGATGGGAAAGCAAGCAAGAAAGCTCCGTTCTTGTCCATGTGAAAGGCTGCAGTTGACGAACAAAGCCGTTTCTGACCAGTTTCGAACTGGGGACCTTTCGCGTGTTAGGCGAACGTGATGACCACTACACTATAGAAACCAGCCGAGGGCGCCGCCCGGCGGCGCTCTGGCATCCAGCACTGAAAGTTGAAGGCATTCTGTTTCCAATCGCTCGTTGTTGTCCAGCGTAATTGACATCATGAAAACGATAAAAAAAGGACACGTGAAATTGATGACAATATATAGACAATGATTTCGTCAATGTTTGGACCGTAGGGCGAGGTGGAATAAGCTGGGACGACTTTCCCTGCAGCGTAACGGCTGCGATATGATCTTATGGAAGGGTTGTAAACTGAGTATTTCTGTGTTTTACCCAAATTGGGGTGAGTTGAAAACTCGAGAGCATAGGTTTAAGGTGAGTTGGCTGAAATTGACAAACGACCTGAGGCACATTTCCCACACAGAAGGTTGTGCGTGTATGGAATGAGCTCCCAGAGGAAGTGGAGGAGGGTATTACACTCAGAAAATTGCAAAGGTAATCGGATGAGTTTCTGGACAGGATGGGTGAAGAGGGATTGGGGCCAAATGCTGGGGAACGGGACTTGTTTAATTTTGGTTATGTGGTGAGCATGGATGAGATACACCTAAATATCTGTTTCCACGCCGTGTACCCCCATAACGTCTTGTTGCTAACACTGGCTTTAAAGGATTACTTTTTAGCGGAGTTTTCCATCGCAGTCTGTGGCACAATCGTTCAGTCTGTTCGACTGCTCACGGGAAAGGTAGTGTTGTGAAACACTGCAGATACGAACGACTTCCTTAATTTTGCCCCGACTGACCATACTCCGTGAAATTTTCCCAGACCTCAATTGAGGAGTTTTGCTGCTCGAAGTTACCTCAGAAACCCCGTTAACTCGTAATGTGCTGAGCGAATCGCAAAACAGAAAGCATTTTTCACGGAACACAAACAAAACTGGCATGCCGAATGCATTTTCAGACAGAGAGATGCATGAATGCTAAATGTGTCACAGTCCGAGGGCATGAGTCATAAAGTAATCTCACAACTAACAACAGGGCAATTCCAAACTACTCTTTCAATCATACTGCAGCGTTAGTGCACCACCACTTTCCAGACAATGCTGAAAAGAGAGATAGAAAGAACATCATAAGAACGGGCCATAAAAAGTGAATTTCACCAATCACAGTCTCGGTTAGATTACCTTTTCCTTCTGATGTCTCCAGGACGGAAATGAAGGAAATGGGAGAAATTCAATAACATATGACACCGAAATTCATTGGAACGATTTTCCCATTGGACAGAAAACCAAATAACGACGAGTCGAGTCACCGCAGGACTTTGTTTCACAACAGCGATGAAATAATAGTCTCCATTCGGTTCCAGTAAAAGCACAAATCGCTTTGGAACAGCAGAGCTGTTTGCGATTTTCCGCGCGGGAGGCGAACGCGATCATGACAGCAGAGACACTTGGACACTTCGGTCAAATAACCATGAGCTGCTAGACATTACTACAATTTCGATTCTTGCTTTGCTAAATGATTTCACACATTGCTCGAAACAGGACGACTTTCACGTTTACACGGAACACGAAACACACCTGACTACAGGGAAAATGCACAAAGCTGAGCAGGCCGTGTTCCACATCAAACCGTGCAGCATTTATTCAGTCACTGTGTCTGTTTTGCAGAAGAAGGGTCCCAAAGAATGTTCTCCACCCTAAAACCGGAGGTCGCATTACAATCCGAGAACGACAGATCACATTGTGAGCATGCTCTGACCTCGGGGCCGGTTCGAGATGCCACTTTCCGTGCCTTTTACTTTAACCGTGCAATTTTCTGCAGAGATGTTCACTCCTGGACATGAGCCACGTGGATACCAACTGAGTCGGAAACCTGTGCGGGAATCGACGAGAAGCGATTCAATAAATTTTGCTAACTTCCGTGGTGCTTATTGGAAATGCAGTTTCTGTTCAAGTCAATCGAAAAGGCAGTTTCTGAACATAGTAACAGAAGTCAAAAGGTAATTACCTCACCCCACCCCCACTCCGGAAGAGGTGCTAACTGCCCTTGAGTGCTTTCTGATCTCGATGTGAAGAGCTCACACGCCTCTGAGTCACCTTCAAGTCTCTGTTTGCGGAGTGAATCACAAAGAAGGACTTTTACCAGAGCTGCAACCGCCTCACTTCCCCACTCGCTCTCCCCTTTTACATTTTCCTGCTCGTCAGTGATTTAAAGAAAACCAAATGGATGCGATGTCATTCTGTAGCCTCTCTGTCGATTCCTCCGTTTCAGTTCCAACATGGCTTAGATCTCGGGGCGCACCTTAATATTAGCGGCGCTATGAAAGCACAAGTTCAAAGGTTCCTCTGAGAGTGTAAATTATTTCATTGCTGTTGCTGATTGAATGAGCCACTAACGTGCGAACTGCCCCAAAATATGATTCAGGAATCTGGTACCAACTCTCGCGCGTTGAATAACGACAGACAGCTTCCAAATGAGGCCTTTCAGAGACGACTTTGGGGTACATTTGACAGACAGACAAGTTCAGGAATCCGTGGTGCGCTGTGACACCAGCGCAGCAGCTTCTTCCCTGCCTTTGAACCGGGCCGCCTGCGCAAGGAATGCAAATGCGGTACTGCTTTTCGTGGAAGGATCAGAACGCGGCAAGGACACTCTCAAACAGAATGGCATATGCATCAGAACCAGGTTGGAGAAAAACTTTATAATGCTTTACACAGTAATTAAATGGAGTTGCCTTACATTTCTCGACGAGAGCATATTCTTTCAAGCAAATTCGAAGGCAGGTTTGCAGGTGGGAAAGCAAGCAAGAAAGCTCCGTTCTTGTCCATGAAAAAGGCTGCAGTTGACGAACAAAGCAGTTTCTGCCCAGTTTCGAACTGGGGACCTTTCGCGTGTTAGGCGAACGTGATGACCACTAAGCTACAGAAACCAGCCGATATCGCCGCCCTGCGGCGCAGTGGCATCCAGCACTGAAAGTTGAAGCCATTCTCCGTTTCACCTTTCTGTTTCCAATCGCTCGTTGTTGTCCAGCGTAATTGACATCTTGAAAACGATAAAAAAAGACACGTGAAATTGATGACAATATATAGACAATGATTTCGTCAATGTTTGGACCGTAGGGCGAGGTGGAATAAGCTGGGACGACTTTCTTGCGGAATTGCCACTTTAAAATAATGAAAAAAAGAACATTCCAAACAAAGGCTTTGATGTGGTGAGCTCTGGTCAGTCATGTAGATACACACGGAGAGTGCTTTCTACCAGAGCAGCACCAGGTCAGTGTCAGGCACACAGACAGAATGGGCAAATAGATTCACATCGGAGCTCACATCTCCCAGCCTGGGAATCTGAAGCTGTGCACAGCCATTATGGTAAATATCTGCATACATAGGACAGCGAGATCAGCCCAACAGTTCGATCAAAAAGAGTCAGTCATTCAAATTGTAATATCCTTCAGTTTCCACAACCCATTCTCGGTCCCATCCTGCAGGTTCTATGAATCCAGCGCTTTCTCGCTTCCTGCAGGTTCCACGTCCCTTCATACATTTGTACCATCCTCCAGGTTCTGCAGCCCTGCCTACTTCTGTAACATGACCTGGACTCTACAACCCTTCCTTCCTCTGTAATGTTCCCCAGTGGGGACTGGAGGGTGATGGGGTTTACAGAGACAGTGAATGATATCAGAATGGGAGGGTGTTGCAGATATTAGAAATATTGCAGTGGTTAAAATAGAGGCTTCAGGACTTTTGAGGGTTGGTGCTAATAAAGGAGGTTTCAGAGCGAAGGATGATTGTCGGGACATGAAGAGGTTTCACTGTTCATGAGAGTTGTAGGGATCAGAGGAAGTTACCAAGATAGGGAGGGTTTAAGATTGCAGGATTCCACAAACAACCTTTACAAGGTGAAAGGCAGGATTCTTGACAGTTTGGAGGAACAGAAGAATCTTGAAGTCCACATCCGTAGATCCCTCAATGTTGATTGCCTTGTTCAGAAGGTGTATGGTTTGTTGGCTTTCATTAGCCGGGGATTGAGTTTAAGTTCCACAAAGTTATGCTGCAGCTCTATCGAGTCCTGGTTAGAGAACATTTGGTATATTGTGTTCAGTTCTGGTTGCCTCATTATCAGAAAGATGTGGAAGCTTTAGAGAGGGTGTAGAGGAGATTTATCAGGAGTGGAGGTCTAATGAAGAAAGGTTGAGGGAATTAGGGCTTTTCTCATTGGAATGAAAAAGGATGAGAAGTGACTTGATAAAAGTAAACGAGATGATTTGAGGCCTCAGTGGCGAGGATAACCAGATACTTTTCCATTTGCACAAATGGCTATAATGAGGGGAAATAAATGGAAGGTGATTGTAGAAAGTTTTACGGGAAATGTGAGAGGGTTTTTTTTTACACATAGAGTGGCAGATGCATGGAATGCACCGCCAACATTTGTAATGGAGTCCAATACATTAGGGCCATTTAAGCAACACTTAGATAGGCACATGGATGATAGTAAAATGTAGGGTCTGTAGTTTAGTTTAATCTGAGAGTAGAATAAAAGGCCAGTGCAACGTCAAGGGCCGAAGGGCCGCACTGTGCTGTACTGCTCTATATTCTAAATAAGGAGGCTCACAATGGCACAAAGGGGTTTCAAAAAGCTGGAGAGATGGGATCTGAATGAAGAGATACAAACAGGAAGGTGTGCTAGGATTGTCAGGAGGTAACAGAGACAGCAATGGCCTAATCTGGAGCAGACGACCCAGACTGGGAGGGGTGTGAGGACTGGAGGTGGTTTCACAGGGATAGAGGACCAGAGAACCACAAGGTGTCACAGAAATGTGGATAGCTGTCGGGTTTACAGGAGTTCATGGAGATGGGGAGGTGGGGAGGGATGCAGCAGTTACAGGCATAAGGATGTTGGTAGGATGGGGTGGTTTGCACAGACAGGAATGTTTTAGGTGAATGGAGCAGATTACAGAAATCTAGACAGTTCTATAAATTAAAAGAACAAGCAGATATGTGGAGGGCAGTCGTGACTGAAGATGGTTATAGTTATTGAAAGGCTTAGGTTCTGGGGGTTATTTAGGTATAGAGGGGGTATAGACCGGGAGATAAGGACATCCATTTTGGTTGGAGACAGTTTCACAGATAAGGGAGCATTAGTAACTCCTGCAGTTTGGTCAAAGTGGAAAGTTTGAAGGGGAAGGTGACATTTACACAGATAGGGGTCTAAGAGATGGAGAAGGTTATGGAGATGAGTAGATGATGGACAGACTGGAAGACCTGACATTGACAGGATGGGTGATATGCAAGGGAGGATGTTACACAGATAGGGAGTCTTTTCGGAACTGGATCAGATAGTCACAGGCATTGCAGTGAGTTCTACAGATCAGGAGTGCTGCAGGGACCTGAGATTGATCATGTCTTTAGGACTGGAAAAAGATATGAATAGCTTAAACTCTATGTATGCTGTTTTCTTTTTCCTGAACAGAGCCTCAATATCCCTCATCAGCCAGGGATCCCTTAACCTGCCAGATTTTCCCTTCACTCTAATAGGGACATACTGGCCCTAGACTCTTGAGATCACACTTTTAAAAGCTCCCCGTTTGCCAGTCATTCATTTTCCTTCAAACAGACTCGCCCAATTGATGGTAGTCATAATGTAGAGGAGCCGGTGTTGGAATGGAATGTACAACACTAAAAATCACACAACACCAGCTTACAGCCCAGCAGGTTTATCTGGAGGCACTAGGTTTTGGAGCGCTACTTCATCAGGGGGTTGTGGAGCACAATCATAAGGCACAGAATTTATAGCAACAGGATAGCAGTGTCATGGAATGCAATATCAAACACATTTAGTTTAAGCCTTTCATCTTTTAGGATGGCCACCTGCGCTTCGAAATCTAGTGCTTCAAAATAAACCTGTTGGACTATAACCTGGTGTTGTGTGATTTTTAATTCACCCAATCGACCTCGCTCGATCCTGCCTCATGGCCCCACATCTGGCCCTGCTCCAGTTTCACACCTTAATCTGTCAGCCTGTCTGATATTTTTTTCCATAACAATGTTAAAACGAAGACAGTTGTAGTCACTGGACCCAAAGGAAAGGCCAGGTAATTACAGAGCAAATAGTCTGACAGCAGGGGGAGGGAAATTATTGGGAACAATTATGAGGGACAGTTTGAATCAATAACTGGAAAGGCAGGAAATAATTCGGGGTAGTCAGCACGGATTTGGTAAAGGAAGATCCTGACTGATGAATTCAGCTGAGCTTTCTTTGAAATTGCGATTGAAAATGTTGATAAGGGAAGTGCAGATGATGTGGGTTCCAGGGAGTTCATTAAGGCCTTTGACAAGGTCCCACATGGAAGGCTGTTCCAAAAGGGAAGAGCCACTGGGATCCAAGGCAAGTTGGCAAATTGGATCCAAAGCTGGTGGAGGGTTGTTTCTGTGATGAGAATCCTTTCACCAGCGGATGTACCACAGGGATCTGTGCAGGAACCATCGCTGTTTATTATGTACATTAATGAGTTCGATGTGATAGCAGAAGGTTTACAGATGACATGAAGGGTGAGGGTGTTAACCACAGTGATGTGGATGTTCTCAGGCTACAGTCTGAAGGTTGAAGTTGGGACTCAATTTCAAAGAGTTACTTCAATCGATAAGGCAGTCAAGAGCAGAGCAGGCAATGAGGGAAAACCGATCAATTAAACTGCACTTCCTTTGATGTAAAAGGCCTGACAGATAAGGCAGATGAGTGCATGGCATAGGATGGGAACATGGGACTGAAATATCACAGGTATTACAGAACAATAGCTGAGGGAGGGACAGGACCGGCAGCTCAATGTTCCAGGAACAGATGCTATAGGAAGGACAGAACAGGAGGCAGAAGTGGAGGGAGAGTGGAGTTCTTGATTAGTGAAAAAAAATCACTGCAGCACTTAGAGAGGATATGCCTGGGGATCGCCCAGTGAAATTCTCTTAGTGGAACTGAGAAAAAAGAATGAGTCATCACTTTGATATGACTGTATTACAGGCCCCCAATAGTCAACGGGAAATAGAGCAGTAAATATATCAGGAGATCTCAGATATCTAACAATGATAGGGTTTTAATGGTTGGAGATTTTAACTTTCCATACCCAGACTGGGACTGCCATAATGGGAGGAATTCATTCAGTATGTTCAAGAAATCTGTCTCAGTCAATATGGAAATGACCTGACTGCAGAAAGAGATCAAACCTGACCTCCCCTTAGGAAACAAAAGTAGGGAAAGGGGCTGAAGTGTTTGTAGGGGAGCACTTTGGCAAAATCCCCATACTTCTATTAGTTTGAACATAAATATCACATCAGAACTTACTGTGGAGAAACTCCGGGGAAGTCAGGGAAATAAACAGTGATGTCTTCACAAGAGTCCCCATTGGTGAACAGGAGGTGCTGAAGGTTTTAAATCGCATAAAAAGTAGACAACTCTCTCGGAACTAATCAGGTGGAGCCCATGACATTGGGGGTGGGGTGGGGGGGGGTGGTGGGCTGGAGTTAGGGAAGAAATTGCGGGGTACCTTAGAGAGATATTTCTATCAAAGACAGCAACAGGTAATGAGCTGGGAGTCTGGAGAGTGACTAATGCTATGCCAGTATTTAAGAAAGGCTGCGAGGGAAAGCCAGGGACCTAAAGACCAATTAGCTTGATGTAAGTTGTGCGAATGTTGTTGGAAGCGATTCTGCGGGATAGGAGTGACAGGCATTTGGAAAGGTAATGATTGATTCAGGATCATCAGCACAGCTTTGTGCATACAAGGTAGTGTCTCACAAACTTGACTGAGTTTGTCGAAGATGTGATTAAGAAGATAGACGAAGACAGAGCAGTAGACATTGTCTATCCTGACTTCAGCAAGGCCTTTGACAGGGTTTATCGTGGTGCTCTGGTTAGTAAGGTTAGATCACATGGGATCAGGGAGACCGAGACAAACGGACACAAAATGGGCTTGACAGTAGGAGACAGAGGGTAGTGGGAGAGGTTTGTTGTGTGGACTGGAGGCTCTGACCAGCGGTGTGCCATAAGGATTGGTGCTGGGGCCACATGTACATTATTTACATGAACGAGAATATAGGAATCATTGTTAGTAAGCTAAATAAGTGTTACAGTGGGGAGTGAAGACAGATATCGAAGAGGCTCTTGATCAACTGGGAAGTGGATCAAGGAATGAAAGATGGATTTTAATTAAAGGATTTTGTTAAGACAAAACAGGGACAATTAACACTGTTAATGGTAGGGCCCTATTCAATGCTGTCGAACAGACAGTGAGACCAAGGAGTGCAGTGACATTGTTCCTTGGAAGCGGTGTCATGGATGGACAGGGTGGTGAAAGCGGATGAGGCACACTTGCCATCATGGATCAGAGCATTGAATACCTGAGTTGGTCCATCCTGATACGGCTGTATTAGACATTGCTGGGTCCCCAGTTGGAGTACTGTGGAGAATTCTGATCATCCCGATTTAGGAAGCATTTTCTAAAACTGTACACGGAGCAAAGATTGACGAAGATGTTATTGATACTGGAGGGTTTGACTTACACGGATAAGGTGGATAAGCTGGGATGCACAACAGTGGGAATGAGATAGCCTTGGCAGATAAAGTTAAGGAGAATGTAAGGAAATTCTACAGCATACAAGTACAAAAAAGCAACGAGAGAGACAATAAGGCCCCTCAGGTGAGGAACCACAGGAGATGGGCAAGACACTAAATGAACATTTCATGTCAGAACATACTGTGGACAAAGACTAGGAAACAAAGGGAAAGAAACAGTGATGTCTTGTAAAGAGTCCCCATTACAGGAGAGGTGGTGTTGGATGTCTAAGAACTCAAATGTAGAAAAAGCCCTAAGGTCCTGAACAACTGTATCCCAGAACATTGTAGCAAAGTAGTGGCAGGGACATGAGCAAAAATATTTATATCATTGTCCTGCGTATTTCCATTTGGCATAGGAGGCTGAGGGGTGACCTTATAAAGCTTTACAAACCATGAGGGGTACAGGTAACGTGAATAGTGAAGGTCTCTACCCTAGGGTAGGGGAGTCCATAACTAGAGGGCAGAAATATGAGGTGGGAGAGGGAAGACTTAAAAGGGATCAGAGAAGGACATTTTTCACAGAGAGCATGGTGCACATATTGAATAAGTTGCCAGGGGAAGTGATGGTGAGAAGCACAATGACAGCATGGAAAAGACATTTTAGTTAGATACATGGAGAGGAGAAGGCTTGAAGGGATATGAGCCAATTGCAGGGAAACGTGACCCGTTCAGGAACCATCTTCAGCATCGACTTGTTGGATCAAAGTAAAGGTTCTGTGTCTGTGCTGCATGACTCTGTCATTGGAGGAGGAGACTACAGAGATAAGGCACACTGTAGACACTGAAGCAACTTAAAGTGATAGGGATGATAGTCTGGAATGCAATACATTTCAAATATGTGGAGGGACTATAGAGAAGGGAGGAGGTTACAGGGACAGGAACTGTTACAGGAGTTAAAAATTATTGAAGACGCCGGTCTATGCGACATGCCATAGATAGTGTTGGAGAGGGAAATACCGAACAGAGAGATCCCAGGCAGCATTCCCACCCTCTCTTGGGAAGCCTGCTTTCCCTTATGTTGTACTGATGCTCACTAAGACAGCATAGGCCTGGAATGATAACTGTGACACACCGATGCGGTCTCTGTACAACAAAACTTACAGCAGGGGTGGTGATTGAGGCTGAGGTGTGTCTGTACTCTGCTCCCCCTCCAGCACTGGATCTATGTCATGTCTTGTTAGCCGATATATGGAGCCCTCTCATTGCTCTCTGCTCTGTGCACTGAGTGATCTTACCTCACTGCAGGATTTATTGAAGGCTCCAGATCTCCCTGCCCTTTGTCTCTCTGGCTGACCAACCATCTTCAATGTGGTGATGGACGAGACACCCAGCAGCTGTGAAGTCTATTGAGTCAGGACCTTCCTGAGCACCTATAGGAGACAGACAAATAGACAGAATTGGAATTTATACTGATGTAGTGAGAGTTACACATGGTGAATGGTCCTGAGTAAAACAGAGATCTGTAAAATCCCAGATTCCGTCCTTGGCCTGTGCTGCTGCATCTCTCTGGGGTGGAGAATTCTGTTGAATCAGGATCTGGAGTGGCTATAAGAGCGAGGGGCATTGACAGAGGCAGCAATTACCGCATACAGTGAGGGATACCATATGGGGAGATACTGAGTGATATCAACAGAGTGCTGGAAGGAATCAGGCTCAAACAATCATGTCAGGAGGTTTTAGAATCAAACAATTGTGTAGGAAGAAGGGGTTCTGCTTCATGATGGTATAACTGGTCAGGAATGAGCAACCAGTGAGCAGGTGAAGTGATGGTCTAGTGGCATTATTGCTAGAGCATGTATCCAAAACCTCAGCTAATGTTCACGGGAGACAAGTTTGAATCACACCATCATGTCGGTAGGTTTATGGACAGGGCTGTAAACTGACAGAGGTGATGCAGGGACAGGGTCCAGGTGAAAGGAGCTTTCCAAATCCAAAGAGAAAAGGTGAAGCATCGGAACAGCATGGGAATGTGACTGAAGACAAGCAGAAAGGAACAGGAAAGTTTAGTTAAAACTGTACATCAGTGAATCGGGTTGTGACAGGAAATTGTGAGAAAGAGTAAATTATGATTTGTTTGGAATGGACAAAGTCTCTGCAATAAGGTAGATGGATTTGTGACACAGAGATAAAAGAGATTTAGACAGCAATGAGACATGGTTACAGGGCGAACAAAAGGTGGAGCATAAATATTCAATGGTTCACAACCTTGTGGAAACTCAGGCAAAATGGGTAACACGAACAATAATGGATACCAAAGGCATTACAGAGAAAGCATTTGGCCACAGATCATAAAGTAGAGTAAGTTTGAATGTAAATTCTGGCTACTACTTGCAAAGGACACAAGCAGCAGAACAGTTTTAGCCACCAAACAGCATTTCATTGTTCATCACTGCAATAAACAGGAATCAATTAGAATTTTTAATAAAAGCATTGTGATAACTTTGGGAAACATCAATATTCCCAAAATCTAGGACATTCACACTGACAAGAGTGATATTGGAAGAGGAGTTCAGAAAATTATTTTTCAGTGTTTCTTTGAATAACACATTGTGCAACTGACTAGGGACGTAACTATTTCCGAGCGACTGTTGTGTGATGTAACTTAGTGAATGAGTAATGTCACCTGGAGAGATCCCCTGGGAAATTGTGAGAAAGTGCAGTTTAAAGAAATATAAAGTTTTAAAGTGAATCACAGAAAGGACAAGCTACAACTAGAAACAAAAATAGTCAATTACATGAGTTTGAGAGAACTGACCAAGGTGAACAGGCTAAACAGACTGAAATATGTGTCTGTAAATGGACAGTGGAAAACATTTAAAGGAACAGTGTAAAACACTCAACAAAAGGACATTACATTGAAACAGTGAAAACCTCAGCAAGAAATCCCCACTGGTCCCTCACTCAGGACAAAAGGGATCATACTAGATTATGAGGCTGAGAAGATCACCACAAAATACTTAAATCCTGAAGTGAGAGAGTGTTTTAGGAGTAAATGTTAAATAGATTGCAAAGGGTCTGCTCGCAGGAGGAGGGTTGTGGGAAGGGGAATCATTGTCAGGGTTTAATGACACAATAGGAACAGGGAGAGGTGAAGGTGCTGGAGGTGGTGAGAGTGTTACAGAGAGTGGTCAGGACCTGAACAGTGTTACAAAGCCAGTACGGATTGCTGCAGCTGGAGGGGTTTGCAGAGTTAGGGAGGGACATATGTATTTTTATTTGTTCATTCATGGGATGTGGGTGTCACTGCCTGGAACAACATTCTTTGACCCCACTGCTAATTATCCAGAGGGCAGCTCAAAGTCAGCCACATTGCTGTGGATCTGGAGTCACATGTCGACCAGACCAGGTCAGAATGTCAGATGTCCTTCACTAAATGAGGAAAGTGAACCAGGTGAGTTCTTCCTACTGAACAACAATGTTTTTATGATAGCCTCACCAATGTCTTTCCTACTCTCAATGCTCTCCTAATGCAGATAACCATCCCAAACTCCTGCTTCACCAGCCTGTCTCCCTGGGTCACTGACTGACAACACTAACCAGGGCCCGAACATGAACTGTACAAGTCCCACCCTGGTTGATTCCACCAAAATGGAACACTTCACCTTTATCTAATTAAACTTTATCTGCTATTCTTCAGCTCACTATCCCAGCAGTACTGTTAATCTTGTTGTATCATATAATCTTCTCCACTAACCACTTTACCACCAATGTCAGTGACACCCAAGAAGCTTACTTACCAGGAAACCAATATTCCCATCCAAACCATTTATCCAAATGACAAACAACAGTGGACCCACTCCACCACTGGTCATATACCTCCAGTCAGAAAAACAGGTCTCCCATCACCCTCTGTCTCCTACCATCAAGTAACTTTTGTATCCAGTTGACTAGCTCCTCCTGAATGCCATGTCCTTTTACACTGATCTGAGCTTATTACCCAGTTTACCACACAGAAAGTAGAACACAGAACAGTGCAGCACAAGACCCTTCGGCCATGATGCTATGACAACATTTTATCCGGTTATAAGATCAAACTAACCTACATACCCTTCATTTTACTACTATCCATGTGTCTGTCCAAGAGTCTATTAAATGTCCCGAATGTGTCTAATTTTACTACCACCATTGGCAGTCCATCCAACCACCTACCATTCTCTATCCTCTTATCTCTCCTCCAATCATCTTAAAATTACACCCCCTTGTAACAGCCATTTATGCCATAGGAGGAAAAGTCTCTGACGATTCACTCACTCTGTGCCTCTTAACATCTTATTCACCTCTACCAAGTCCTTCTTCACTCCAATGAGAAAAGCCTTAGCTCCCTCAAACATTCTCCATAAGAAATGCCCTCCTTTCCAGGCAGCATCCTGGTAAACCTCCTGTGTACGCTCTCTAAAATTGCACATCCTTGCTGTAAAAATGGGACCAGAACTGAACACAATATTCCATGTGTGGTCTCAACAGGTCGCTATAAAGATGCAGTAAAACCTCACGGCTCTTAAAATCAATCCCCTTGCTAAGGAAAGCCAACACAACATATGCCTTTTTAACAACCCTACCAACGTGCGTGGCAACTTGAGGGATCTATGGGCATGGACGCCATGAGCTCTCTGTTCCTCCACACTGCCAAGTATTCTGCCTTTCACCCTGTATTCTGTATTCAAATTCGACCTTCCAGAATGAATCACTTCACACGTTTCCGGATTGGACTCCATCTGCCACTTCCAGCCCAGCTCTGCGTCCTGTCAATGTCGCACTGCAACCGACAACAGCCCTCCACATTCCCCACGACTCCACCAACCTTCGCATGATTTGCAAACTTACTAACCCACTCTCCAACATCCACATCCAAGTTATTTACAAAAATCACAAAGAGCAGAGTCCCAGAGCTGATTGTTACAGAACCCCACTGGTCACTGAGCTCCAGGCTCAATACTGTCCATCTGCTGCCACCCTCTGTTTTCTCCGAGCCATCCAATCCTGTATCCAGACAGACAGATTTCCCTGTATCCCAATCATCCTTCTTTTCTGAATGAACCATCAACATATTCTGTCATATCCTCAAAGAATTCAATAAGGTTTGTGAGGCATGACCTACCCCTCATAGTCATGCTGACTGTCTCTAATTTAACTATGGTTTTCCAAGTAGTCATAAATCCTGTCTTTACAGTCCTCGCCAATAATCTGCACACCACAGACATAAGACCAAATCTGTAATTACCAGAATTCTACTTCCGTAATATGGTCCAGACGCTACAAATCTTCTCTCCTCTGCCATGTTCCCCAGAAGGGCACTGGAGGGTGGTGGGGGTTACAGAGATAGAGAGGAATATCAGGACAGGAGGATTTTGCAGACATTAGGAGGGTTGCAGTGCCAAAAGGAGGTTTCAGTAATTGTGAAGTTTCATGGTGATGAGGGCATTTGAGGAGGGACGGAGGGAGGGAGGATTGTAGGGAAATGAGAGGTTTCACTGTTTCGGTGTTTTGTTAGGACTGCAAGTGGTTACTGATTTGGGGAGGGTGTAAGCACTGGTGGATATTACATAAACATGTGGTTTTGGTTGCAATGCAGGAAGAGGATTCAGGAAGCTGGAGAGTATGGGGTCTGAACGAGGTTACACAAATGGGATGAGTTGTCAGGAGTGGAGGTGTTTACAGAGACAGCAATGGTCTGATCTGGAGCAGAGGACCCAGATTGGGAGGCACGTGGGGACTGGAGGTGGTTTCACAGGGAGGGAGGACCATAGACCCACAGGAGGTTACAGAAATGTGGAGAGCTGTAGGTCTGACAGGTTCATGGAGTTGGGAATGTTGGGAGGGATGGAGAAGTTTACAGGGAAAAGGATGTTTGTAGGCCAGGGCTGGATCACAGACAGGGACTGTTTTAGGGAGCTGAGCAGATTACAGAGATAAAGAGATTTGTATCGACGGGAAGAACAAACTGAGATATACAGGGGAGTCGTGACTGGAGATGGTTATAGATATAGGAAGGCTTAGGTTCTGGGGGTTATGGAGGTTGAGGAATCTGGATTTCGTTTCAGAGATTGGGATTGCAATTTTGGTTGGAGACAGTTTCACAGATAAGGGAGCATAGCACAAACAGGAGGAAGTTGTAGAGGAGGGTGACGTTTAAACAGATAGTGGTGTAAGAGCTGGACAAGGTTATGGAGATGGGTAGATGGTGGAGACACAGGAGGAACTTACATTGACATGGGGGTGATAGTGACAGGAGGGTGTTAAATAGATAGTGGGTTTTGTAGGGACTGGATTGGGAGAGGCACAGGCATGGAGTGAGTTTGACAGATCAGGAATACTGCAGTGACCTGAGAGGATTACACTGATAGGGATGGTGGTCGGGTCTCCACAGACTGTTGGCGTTCAGGAACTGGAAGAGATTTGGTAGATAGGGAGGGATGTAAGAGCTGCAGGAGGTTGTGGAGAGTTGAAGAGTTGGAGCAATTTGCAGAGATAGGTTTCTCAGACAGGAGTAGGTTATAGATAGTGAGGGGTATGTGGTCTGAGTAAGTCAAAAAGAGGAGAGTTTTCACGTCTGGAAGAGGTTACACTGACAGGGACAGTTGAAGAGACTGAAGCAAAAATGCATGGAGAAGGTTACACAGATAGGGAGGCGAGTAGGGACTGAGGTTGAATACACAGACATGGAGGGTTGTATTGTTAGACGGAGCTGAGGGGGATAGGGACTGGTGTCGGGATTTTCACAGATAGGGAAGGTTGTGTTTTTGGAGAAGGTTACACTGATACAGACAGTGTTCGGGAGTGTTTAGTGGACGACAGAGGAGCTCAGAGAGAATGTATTATGGGGAGTGGAGGAGATTACAGACACAGAGATGGCTGTCGGGTTGAAAAGACCTTCTACAGATCCCCGGTGCTGTCAAGCTGGAGGGAGGTTATAACAGTGAGTGCTGCCAAGACTTAATTACTTCACTGAAATAGAGCAGGTCTCAGCACGTTGTTGAGACAGTCCACATGAGTTTTCAGAGATACAAATGTTTATGGGAGTTTCAAGAGGGAACAATGATTGGGAGTGCTGTACCAAATGGTAATAGTTATAGGGAGGGTTCTAAAAGCAGGAAGAGGTGACAGTCATATCGATCTTTGCAAGGACTGGAGAAGGTTACATAGGCAAGGAGTGTTTTAGAGTCTGGAGGAGATTACAGTGTTAAGGAGAATATTGGGGATAAGGCCAGGTGTAACAGACGGGGATGGTCGACAGGGCTGGACAATAACCTCAATAGAATCGCCATCGTGTGCAACCAGGCCATTCGGCCCAACCAGTCCATTCCAAACCTCTGAAGAGCTTCCTACCCAGACCCATCCCTCTACCTATACATTAAATCCTGCATTTCTCGTGGTGAACTGACTTAAACCACACATTCCTGAATACCACAGTCAATTTATGATGGCCAATCCACTGATGGTGCAAATATTGGAGACACACACACACACACACACACACAGAGCAAGGGAGCGACACGCACACACACAGAGCGAGGGAGGGACACGCACACACACACACAGCGAGGGAGGGAAACGCACACACACAGCGAGGGAGGGACACGCACACACACACACAGCGAGGGAGGGACACGCACACACACACACAGCGAGGGAGGGACGCGCACACACACACACAGCGAGGGAGGGACGCGCACACACACTGCGAGGGAGCGACACGCACACACACACACTGCGAGGGAGCGACACGCACACACACACTGCGAGGGAGCGACACGCACACACACACTGCGAGGGAGCGACACGCACACACACACTGCGAGGGAGCGACACGCACACACACACTGCGAGGGAGCGACACGCACACACACACACTGCGAGGGAGCGACACACACACACACACACTGCGAGGGAGCGACACGCACACACACACTGCGAGGGAGCGACACGCACACACACACACTGCGAGGGAGCGACACGCACACACACACACTGCGAGGGAGCGACACGCACACACACACTGCAAGGGAGCGACACGCACACACACACACAGCAAGGGAGCTACACGCACGCACACACACACAGCAAGGGAGTGACATGCACACACTGCAAGGGAGCGACATGCACACACACTGCAAGGGAGCGACACACACACACACACAGCAAGGGAGGCACACAGCGAAGGAGGGACAAGCACACACACTGCAAGGGGGTGGGCATGTGCACACAAATTGAGAGGGGGCACACACATGCAAAGCGAGGGAGGGACAGGCACAAATACACACACACACACACACACACACAAACACAAAGCAAGGGAGCGACATGCACACACACTGCAAGGGAGCGACATGCACACACACACACCGCAAGGGAGCGACACGCACACACACTGCAAGGGAGCGACATGCACACACACTGCAAGGGAGCGACATGCACACACACTGCAAGGGAGCGACACACACACACACACAGCAAGGGAGGCACACAGCGAAGGAGGGACAAGCACACACACCGCAAGGGGGTGGGCATGTGCACACAAATTGAGAGGGGGCACACACATGCAAAGCGAGGGAGGGACAGGCACAAATACACACACACACACACACACACAAACACAAAGCAAGGGAGCGACATGCACACACACTGCAAGGGAGCGACATGCACACACACACCGCAAGGGAGCGACACGCACACACACACACAGCAAGGGAGCGACACGCACACACACACACAGCAAAGGAGCGACACGCACACACACACACAGCAAAGGAGCGACACGCACACACACACACAGCGATGGAGGGACACGCACATAAACACAGTGAGGGGGATACACACAGACACACGGTGAGGGAGGGACACACACAGCGAGGGAAGGGGACACACACACGCAAAGCGAAGGAGGGACACACGCACACACACACACACACACACACAGAGCAAGGGAGAGAAGCACACACAGCGAGGAAGGAACAAACACACGCACTTACGGTGAGGGGAATACACGCAGACACACAGTGAGGGAGGGACACGCACATACACAGCGAGGGAGGGACAAACACACACATGTCGAGGGGGAGGGCAATGTGCACAGAAATTGAGAGGGGGCACACACACACACACAGCGAGAGGGGGCACACACATGCAAAGCGAGGGAGGAACATGCACAAATACATCTACACAGACACACAGCGAGGGAGGGACACACACACACAGCGAGGGACAGGGACACACACACGCAAAGCGAAAGAGGGACATGCGCACATACACACACACACACACACACACAAACACAAAGCAAGGGAGAGACGCGCACACACATGTCAAGGGGGAGGTCATGTGCACAGAAATTGAGAGGGGGCACACATACACAGAGCGAGAGAGGACACACACAGACATGGCAAGGGTGGGACACGCACACACAGCAAGGTGGTCACACACTCACACACAAGGGACGGACACACACTCACAAAGCGAGGGAGTGACACGCACACATACATACACACACAAACACAAAGCAAGGGAGGGACATGCACACACACACACACACATGCACACAAGGGACGGACACACACACACACACATACAGTGAAGGAAGGGACACACACATGTTGAGGGGGAGGGCATGTGCACAGAAATTGAGAGGGGGCACACACACACAGCGAGAGGGGACACACACAGACACGGCAAGGGTGGGACACACACACACACAGCAAGGGGGGACACGCACTCACACACACAAAGCGAGGAAGGGTCACGCACACATACATACACACAGAGAAACACAGAGCAAGGGAGTGACATGCACACAGGCACACACAAACACAAGGCACGGTTACACACATGCAAAGCGAAGAAGGGACACGCACACATACATACACACACAAACACAGAGCAAAGGACGGACATGCACACACGCACACAAGGAACAGACACACACGCAAAGCGAGGGAGGGAGACGCACACACACAGAGACACACACACACACACACACACACACACACACACACACAGCAAGGGAGGGACATGCACAGGCTCGCGCACACACACACACACACACACACACACACAAGACGAGGGAGGGACACGCACAGATACACACACACACACACACACACACACACAAACACAGAGCAAGGGAGGGACACGTGCACACAGAGCGAGCGTGGGAGGGACACACAACATACAGCGAGGGAGCGACATACAAACACACACAGTGAAGGGGTTACCTGCAGACACAGAGCGAAGGAAGGGACACCCACACAGACACAGCGAGGGGTGACGTGCACGCACACACACACACTGCGAGGGAGAAACACACACACAGCGAGGGAGGGATACGCGCACACACAACGAGGGAGGGTCACACATGCGCGCGCGCGCGCACACACACACAGGGAAGAACATGCACACACAGCGAGGAAGGGACATACACACACATGCAGTGAGCGAGACACACACGCGCACACACACACACAGCGAGGGAGGGACATGCGCACACACGCGCGCACACACACATACAAACACTCAGAGCAAGGGAGCAACACGCAAACACAGCAAGGGAAGGACATGCGCACACACAGCAAGGGAGGAACACACTCATAC